>NC_141151.1:52839817-53145130 GCF_053477565.2 Lygodium microphyllum
TAAAAAATTATATATTCTTAAAAAATTAATAGTTTAAAGGTAAAAATATATTTAATTATTTAATAAATAAAAGAGACTCAATAAAATAAAATAAACTACTCTTAAAACTTGGATAAGTAATTAGGAATGTAATTTTGTTAAGAAATTAGTTGGATTACTTAGAAATATCAAGAAAAATAAGTAAAAATATTTTAACCCTATAATTTACTTTAAAAAACTTGAAATTTATTTTAAAATTATTAAACTTTGAGATTGATTTTTTGTTAGCTATGTCATTAAATAGTTAAAAGAAGTTAATACTTTGTTGCCATAGCCTAGAAATCATGCAAAATGAAGTAATATTCCTATGGATTTGCATGAGACATTTATATTTTTGTAATTAATGAAAAATATGCATTTAAATAGTGAGTTTTTCTTCATATTTCTTTTGAGTTTGATTTAAAAATTAATTTAGATTCCTTAGCTCTATTAAAGTGTATTCATGCACACGGTATGTTAAAGTGTGTTCACACTCACAATATTTAATTCAATTCTATGAGTTGAATCCTTAGTAAATGAATGGTAATTGGTGAAGATTTTCATTGAAAAGTTTCAAATTTGGTGGAAATTTCATGAAAGTTTGGTTTGATCCTTGTTTGGAAAAGAATGATTGTTGGAAATTTGTTAAGTGATTATGGTAATGGTAATCTATGGAAAAATATTCTAATTATATCCACGCTTTCAGTAGTCTTTTTGAGTAGCATAAAAGCATGTATTTCATTAATCTTATGTAATACATAAGATTGTTATCCATAGTTTATGACAACAATAAATCTTCTAATGGCTAAGTAAACTAAGCTCAAGTCAATCCATAAAGCCTTCATGAGCATTAATTTATCATCCCAACATTAAATCTTCAGTGAATAGGCACCAAAGAAGCATAGACTTTCAAGAGTTTGTTGCCCTAAACTATGAACAACAAGTCTATCTACAACAATGAGTCAATGTCTGATAATCTCAATCCAGAATTATGCCTGAAATGGAGTCTAAGAAGTTGAAATGAAACCCCAAAGGTTGGGCAAGGAGCAGAATGTTGGAATTTTGGTATCTCCACATGATCATAAGCTCGAAGACATGGCTATAGAGGATGGTGCCATAGAGTGCTCATGATTGTAGCATCCCCCATATTGCAAATCTCTTCCTTCATCCTTTCATGTTGGGTTCACTAAAGATATTGAGATATTTATTATGTAAATCAGAAAGAGGTAAGGAGAGTTCATAGCGTAAAGGAAAGAAAATCTATAAAAGCAAAAGATATGAAGCAACAAAAATTCGAAAGAGAGATAAAATCCAATATAGAGTATACCTATCATGTGTAAGAGCTTGTGCTCAATCCTTATACAAACATATACATCCACATAAAGATCATAAAACTAAGGCTATTCTTAATTAAAACCTAATTTCATTTAGCCCATATGCATTAGTGTTCTCTGTATATAATATCAATATATTTGAGGCCCAAAAATAGGCTTGAACATGCATTAGAACAATTTTGTATCTATGTAGCCACACAAACCAAGAATATCTATTCTAGAGCTTCAAAAGACCCTTCTTTCAGTCCAAAGATTCAATCTCTTAATCTACTACAACAGCAACATATCAGACACAAAATGGTTCTCTAAATCCCTCCATTCGAGACAAATAAGAGTAAAATTTAGACCCAAATTCAAGGTGGATCAAAGTATTCTCTTCATCAACAACAATAGATAGCTTGTTTCTCCTATTTAGAATAGTGTAAGCAGTCCATAAGATCCCAAATTGGTTCTTTGAGACACATCAAAACATTCAACTAATTATATCTAGTCTTTTCCATGTGTTTTATTCCTTGTCTGAAGTATACTCTTTATGCTTTTTCCTTGACCTTTTCTTTCTTGATGTGCCAGCTTGTTGGCGCTTGCAAATTGTGGCATAAAATTGGGGATCATGCTTGAGAGAATTCACACTTGCCACTCTATACAAAATCTTGTCCATCCCACTTTGCTACCCATAATTGTTACTTCACTTTGCTACCCATAGCAAGCACATAAGTTTGTAGTCTCATTGAGATAGTCTCATTATAGTGTAAAAGCAACAAAAACTTCAATCTTCATGGAAATTTTGCATAGGTAGTGTAAACTCATCATAAACATAGTAGGATTAATCCCATATGCACATAATTGGACAACACTATATTAGGAAATTTAGGAATTTCCATGCACTTTGGGAGCCTCCAATCCCTTTATTATTTGACAACATGGTCAAATCTTATTTGTCTTACTTAAGGTGGAGTTTACCCTAAATCATACATAAGCTACCTTCCCAAATCCCACTTTCAATTATGAATCAAGATTTAGCCACATGGTCAGATATTGATCACTTATTTGAAATTAAGACTTGGGGTATTCTCAAATTCTGATGTAGTATTGTTATATTGTGTTGTTCTTTTGAGTGTAAACAAGTGTAGCATTGTCACTATGTCAGACTTCTTACAGTTTTCGCTCAATGGAGATGGAACCACATGCCAATGCCCCCCTCAAGACTCGATCTTGGATTCAGCCCAATGCTCCAACTTATTGATACTTGACCAATCATCTCAACTATTTAGCCACGACATGATGTAAAAGAACAAGTAGACTTGGACAAAATTTTACACTCTAATATAGGCTATCATTGTTGAGAAATGAGAAATAATGTATGCTCTAGGAAGAGATGTCCTGAATCCCATATGCATAGTGAGGAGAGTGGAACAACCTAACTACTATAAAGCATTGTACTTGCAAGATGAGTAATGCAATATGATGGTACTTTTGTCCTTTTAGTTAGAGTTTGAACCACACAAGATTGTGTTTATGAGTCCAAGTCTCAATATTGGAACCTATGTTAGGTTATCGATCAATATAAGTGCTCAATAGAATTTACATTCTTGCATAATTGTATGAGACCTTGGTATGTGTCTTAGCCGAAATGTCAAGTAAATTTTGCATAGAATCTCTTTGATCCCAAGGGGGAGAGCAAATACGCGATGGAAAGGTTATTGCGACTATTCCTGCAATGTTTGGAAAAGGATACCATTGTTCTTTGTTGATTGATTGGACAACTCCCTAAATGCTTTTACATTCAACTGATTGTTGCATTATGGTTTGGATGATTATTCCAAGTGCTTGTGTTTGATGGTAAATGCATGGCATGGGTCTGTGATGACAAGTTGCCATGGGGAAATAAAGGAATGTTTTCTTGGAAGATGATATTAGACTGATTTCCTTGATTGTGGTTGATTCTTAATTGGATTAACTAAGGAAGGATATCTTGCATGGGTGGATTATCTCCAAGGCCACACTGCATTTCAACTTGAGAGGGCACTGCTTGATTCAGGGGCCAAAGGTCAAGTGGTGAAAAGGCCAACCACGAAAATTGTGTCTCACTCCTAGGTCACTTGGGGTCAATGGAGCTTTGGAAACCCTTGCCAAGTCCGAAACAGAGTTGTAGACTACAGTGAGCCCAATGACTAGGGCGTTGGAAGATCCTATTCTAGATAATGGATGGAATTTGTTGTGCCATGTGATTTGGACCAGTTACTTCTGCATGAAAAAAGGGGTGCTTATGTTGGATAGAAGGGGATATATAATTCTCCTGTATCTACAGGAGACAAATATTAACTTGAAGATAAGTTAAGGAGCTTGGTTGAACTTGTTTGTCAAAGGATTCCTTGCTCTGTATTCGTGTCTCTGCTATAAATTATGCAAATGAATCTTGTTCCCCAAAGGCTTAATTAAGGAAGCTGATTTTGAATGTCACACATAAATGTGATATGATCTAATTAGAAAACTAAAGTTATCAAGGGAAGTGGGTGGCAGAACCCCCGATGGGTCCATCTTATGGTAGAGTGGTCCTAGAGAACTGGGAGGCTTCTCACTAGGTTTTAATGTCGTTCGAACCTTAAGTATTGTCAAGTTAGAACCCGATTCATGCCGTTTTAGGGGACCGGAATGGGACTATGTCCTATGGGCAGAGAGGTTGAGCGGCTCATTCCTCTCGTTTCCCATTCTCTTTGAACCAAGTGTGGCATGGGTCTGCTTCAGAGTGGGAATCTCTACATAAAGTAGAATGTCTAGAATCAGACGCTAGAATGCTATCAGGAGACCTTGTCCACTTTAGAAACCCAGATTTTAGGTCGATCCTAGTGGGTTTGGCTGTGAACGTTTCATTGCAAGGCAGACTTGGGAGACCCTAGGCGACAAACCCCGTAACATTCCATGGGAGTGCCGGGCGGTGACGCTTAGATTTGTCTCTCAATGGACCACTAAAAACATGCTTGGACACCGATAGACGAGAATGACACAGAAGCAGTCCATAGGATTTTCATCCGCGAAGTGGAATGTGAAAAGTAATTAACTTTTGTGGATGTTCATGGCACTGAACATCACCTGAAGGTAGGAACTAGTCTTTCAAAAGAGAAGTTGGCAATCCTGCATGACCTTTTGAAGGAGAACTTGGACATGTTTGCATGGTCGTATAAAGATCTAAAGGGGATCGATTGCACGGTGTGTCAACACCACATCGACCTAGAGCCTGATACCAAACCTGAGGCAAACATGAGGCAAAGACATAGGCGTATGAATCCAAATTACTTTGCCCTAGTGAAAGCCAAATTATTGAAGCTCCTTGAAACCAAGTTTATCTATCCAATGGCCAATTGTGAATGGGTTTTGTCCATCATGGTAGTACCCAAGAAGAATGGAAAGCTGTGAATATGTGTGGACTTCCAAAAGCTGAACTCTAAGACAAAGAAATATTATTTCCGTATCCCTTTCACATACCAATTGTTAGACATAGTGGTGGCTAGGAGGGATGAAGAGACAGGGTGGAGGCCATGCACATGTCTATCAAGGGAACCCATGGTGCTGAAGAAATGGCCACATTGAGCCCACGACACAAAGGTGAACCAAGCGGCAGCACTGAAGTAGCCCCAGTTGTTACAGAAAAGGGCAAAGCCCCGCTACACCCCCTTCCTTTGACTCTCACACCTCAGACCGCCACCACCACCTCCACAACACAACTAGAGCCTACCATGGACACCACTAAACTTATGTCCATGATCCACAACACACAGCGAGAGCCTACCATGGACACCACTAAACTTATGTCCATGATCCAGTTCTTGGTCACAAAAGTACAGGAAATAGTGCCAAAAGTAGGAGTCAAAATGCCAACTACAACTGACACTCAATCTAGGAAAGATCCAAAAAGGCAAAGGTTGGAAACTTCCACCACCACAAAACCGCCAACAATGCCCTCAGATGCAGACTATGATGCCTATGTAGTTAAACTTATAGCCCAACTGGAGAAGGCTAAGGCAGAGAAGAAGGAAACATCGTCAGAACTAGAGGCCGAAAGAGAAGTGTCTGCGGTGGTAAGGCTAGAGATGACACTGCAAGCCACGAAACATCAGAAAGAAATCCAAAACTTGAAAGAGCAACTCAGTTGCAAAGAGAAGGAGGTGCAAGAGAATGAAGATTTCCTAAGGCAAAGGCTAGAGGATGAAGCCAAGACCTAGTGGCAAAGCAACGGGGCCACAAGTTGCTTATCCAACAATACGCTGAGCTCCAGCAACGAATGGCACGGGTGGAAGAGATGAATGCAGAACTACGGGAGAACCAGCGGGAAACGGACTAGGTAGCATTAGAAGAACAATGCCATAGAATAGGAGGATGCCTGTCAAAGCCAAGGAATTCACACATTGTCATGCCGCTACATGGACACAGTGTGAAAAACTCTAGAGTGCATTGTCATTCGGCTTTCTTATTGATCTAGAGAGTCAATGTCATATTAGTCATTAGTGTCAGTATCCGTAGTGTGGATGGTTCAAAAATACTAGATATTTTGACAAGTTTAGCCTATTTTTGATATTATTTCTTGTAAATATCCAAAAGCTATAGACAACTTCTAGAATAGGATAACATGTAAAAAAAAAGCAAGTAGCTTTTAGCCATTTTGTGATATTTTATACAAAAATAAGGATTGGTGAAATCACACGATGCACGATTGCAATTTTCAGGCAGTGGAATAGTACTCCAAACTGGGAGAAGAAGAAGGACTCATCTCGGAGAATTCTGAACAGGTGTGCTGATTATTTACCCCCCTTTTGGAGCCAATAGAAGCATCAAATTGACAGTCTGAGCAACAGAGAAGAAGCTACTGTTTGATGCACGTTTTTGGTCTACAAGGGATTTATCTTCTCAAGATGCAGAAATAAATTGACAGGCTTCACCTCTATGAGTATTCTTCTACATCTTCTATTTCATTAAACCCCTTCTCTTCCTTCTACTCCTCTCCCTGAATCTCCCTTCACCCTACTACCTCTTACCTCTATGGTAGACTTTCGATCACAAACACTCCAATAGTGGTGAGCTTGATGTGAAAGTCAGTAGAGCAGTAGGTGTGTAAAGATGGGGGATTTTGCAGGTTCAAGTGGTGGTGATGCTTTACAACTGATGATTTCTTTGTTGTAGCAACAACAACAACATCAGTTTTTGTTACAATAGTAGATGCAAACTCAACAACAGCAGCAGGAAGTAGAAAGAATTGATTCCTTAGCTATGAATGCATTGTAGGCAGTAGTGGGACAATAATTGAAGGAATTAAGGGTCAAAATGTTTTGACATGCATCCTGTTGTATGAAGAAAAGATGTTGTTTCATGGGGTACCATAGTATGCATGTCATTTGGCCATGCATGCATTGCATGCTGATGAGTTACATAGAAGAGATGCTGATTAAGTAGCTTTTAAGAAAGCTTTGAGAGAAGATTTTTTCTCTGAAGATGCAGAATTGGTAACTAAAAGTACATTTACAGATTGGATTGAAAAGCCCAAAAAAGGGTTGCCTACTACAGCTTTGGTCCGTGAATTCAAAATTCGGTATGCGCAGTTGGATGTCGGTGAGTAGAAATCATTGGAGAATCAGAAAATTGATTTGTTTATGAAAACTACATATCCTATCTTGTAGGAGAAATTGATTGATTGTTTCGAAGATGCCTCTTCTGAAACAAGGGTGAAATCAGATTGGGCTAATGCAACTCAAGCAGTGCATATGTTGATCGGGCATATTTGCCTAAGGTGCTAGAGCTTTTGAATGAGAAGATCAGAATGCAGATTTTTGAGCCTTTTTCTACTCTAGGATTTACAACTAGTTAATAAGGTCACCATAAGGAATGTTGCATTAAGGCCCGATACTATATGAATTTGCAAAATCATTTGCAAGCAAGGCAATTTACTCTATGGGAGATTTATATTCAAGATATAATTAATTCGAGCTTGCATTAGAAAGCTGGGATTCCTACCATGAAGACACCACTTGGATTGGTTAGGATGTGTATGCTTCCATAGGGAGCAACCAATTCAGTGGCACATATGATGAATTCTATGCATAAAGTTTTGAGGGAGTATGTTCCTCAGTTGACCTTACCATTTCTTGATAATGTGATGATCAAAGGATGTGATATCTATGAGAAAAATGAAGAGTTGAATGAGCACGGATGTAGAAGATTTGTGGCTGATCATATTGTTGATTGTGACAGGATTTTGAGCCATCTTGAAAGAAGTGCATTTGATTGTATTAAGAGAAAAGTTGGTTTTTGGAGTGGAGGAAGTATTAGTTGTGGGCACATGTGTGGACCATATGGGAGAAAGCCCTAACCAATAAAGATTGATGGCATAAGCATGATGCGGGAGACATATTCAAATATATGTGAGGTGAGAAGCTTTTTTGGTGCATGTGTCATTTACTTGATATGGATTCCGCATTTTTCTCATGTGGCTGAAAGTTTATATTAGCTCTTGAGAAAAGGGAAAAAGTTATGGTGGGGTAAATAACATATGAAGGCAGTTCAAAAGTTAACGAGCTTATTGATTTCAGCCCCAACAATAAAGAGAGCAAATTACGAGAATGGGCAACCTATTATTCTCACCATGGATACAAGCCCAATTGGCATTGGTTGGGAAGTGGGTCAGGATGATGTTGATGGGAATAGGTATGCCATCTGGTTTGGAGCAAAGGTCCTCAATGAATGGCAATGACGGTATTCTCAAGTTGAAAGAGAGATTTGGGGTGTAATGACAACCCTTAAGTGTGATAGGGAGTATTTTATGGGAGCTCATGTAGCTGTAGAGAGACTGATTGTCTACCTTTATTGGGCATGATAGTAAATTGCACAACTCATGATATTGCCATGTTACGATGGATTGCATATATAAAGTCAACTCTGATTTTCAGCATATTGTAGGAAGAAGAGAAAACCATGTGGCTAACATGCTTTCACGAGCAAGGTTTGAAGATGAAGAGGAGCTGATGGAAGATGAAGAGGATGATGTGATAGGTGTTGAAAACAACTTTATGATAGCAGGGAATGAGTATGCAGTTGCTGTTACTATAGGTACAACTATTGTAACAAGGATTTTAGCAGTAAGAAAAGAGCTTATAGCCATGGAGAAGAGATGGGCAGTAGAGAGAAAGCATCATTAGTGTTATGCTTTAGTTAGAACACAATTTTTGGAAGAGTTGTATGAGGATGATTTGCTAAAAATAGGCAAATATCTCAACCTCATGACAAAGAAGGCTGAGTGGTCTGAAGTTGAATTCAAAAGGATCAAAAGAAAATATTATGGGTTTTTCTTGAATGACAAATATTTATGGAAGCATGCAAAGAAAAAGAGAGGAGCTTCAGTACATGTATTGGGAGATAGGGCTTCTCAACAACATGTGATGCATGAGTTTCATGAAAGCTTATGGGCTCGACATAGAGGAGTTTGGGGCACATTTGCCAAGATCAAAGAGAAGTATTGGTGGAAAAACATGTATAAAGAGGTGGAGCATTATGTGGAATCATGCAGTGATTGTTAGATGTATTCCATGTTAAAGCATAGAGATGGGTTGCAACCGACGTATCCATTGTCTATGCATTACAAATGGATAGTTGATTTGGTTTCTATGCCTGTAGGTTTAAGGAATATAAGATATCTTATAATTGAACGAGAAGACTTGACAAACCAAGTGGAAGGTCAAGCACTTAGTACAAAGACCACTCAAGCATCTCGCAGATTCTTATTGGAAGAAGTCTTTTGAAGGTATGGTTGTATTGGTAAAGTGGTTGTTGATAGATGAGAATTGGATGTAGATGAGGCTTATGACTTCTTTTCACGATTGGGTATCAAGCTAGCTTTAACTTCAACCTACAATCCTAAAGCAAATGGCAAAAGTGAAATAGGTCATTAGCCTATCATTAAGGCATTAGCAAAGTTATGCAAGGACATGATGAAAGAGTGGCCAATAATGTTACCCTTTGCTTTATGGGCAGACCACTCATAGTGCAGTTACATGGTATATGCCTACTAAATTAATATATGGACAATAGCGAATCATGCCTATTGAGGAGACTATTGCTACTTGGAGTGTTCTACCATGGGAAGAGGGTTTGAATGGAGAAGAGTTGCTAGTCCTATGCATTAGACAGTTAGAAAGAAGGCCTGAAGACATTGAGATAGCCATGAAAAAGCTAAAGACTACAGGGATCAAGAACAAAAAGAGGTTTTGACAAGCAACAGAGACTTTGACCACGAGATATACAAGAAGGGGAGTGGGTGTTGGTTTATGGCGGCAACTTGGAAAATCAGTATAGTGCCAGTTGAAAGATGGAAAAGTGAAGTTTTGGTCCATATGTGGTAACTTGGTTTGTTTTTGACAATGCTACCTATGCATGAAATGAGATGGATGGGATAGCTCTAAGGATTTGGCTGGAAAACGTATCAAGCTCTTTAAATGTAGGGAGTCCTTAGCATATGAATTGAAGGAGTTGGATACTGAGCATGAACATGAGAATATGGAAGAAGAAGAAGAGGTAGAAGATGAAGACATTGACATGGCAGAGGATACTTCTTCTGACAATGCAGATCCATAAGACTTTGGCACATGGGGAAGGATGTGCAGGTTAAGGGGAGTGGATGTCATGCCACTACGCAGACAAAGTGTGAAAAACTCTAGAGTGCATCATCATTCGGCTTTCTTATTAATCTAGAGGATCAATGTCATGTTATTTCTCGACTAGATTTTTGGACACGTTTAGCCTATTTTTGATACTATTTCTTATAAATATCCAAAAGATGTACACAAATTCTAGAATAGGATGACATGTAAAAAAAAAGCAAGTAGCTTTCAACCATTTTTGGGGGATTTTATGCAAAAAGAAGGATTGGTGAAATCATGCGACGTGCGATCGTAGTTTTCAGGCAGCGAACAACACTCCAAACTGGGAGAAGAAGGAGTGATCTGGGAGAATTTCGACCAGGCGTCATAGTATTTTACGCCTAGGGGGTTCACTATAGATGTTGTATGGTATCACATGAGTGTAAGGGAGGGGAGTTTTTGGAAGGGGACACTTAGGCATATACATTAGAGGTAGACCCCTCTTAATTTCCTATATTGAACTTAAATTTAAGGAGGGAATAGAGGGAAAAAAGAAGGGGGGGATGCATTTGATCATCTCTCTCCATAGATTGCTTTCTCCACGGCATACAAGAGACCTTGATAAGTAAGGTTAAAACCCTAAATCCTCACATAGTAGGGTTATTGAATTAATCATAGTGTGGGAGGGGGGGAGTTGGCACTCTCCCATGGTTTTGGTAGGGAGATTCAACTCCCCTTCTTCCAAAGAGAGCTTGGTGTCCGCTTGGTGTAGTCACTTTAAGTATAAAGGGGTTCAATTCCCCTTCTCTCCTCATGTGATAAGGGGGCACGAGCACTCAAAAACATTGTGACACAAACTTCGATGGTATCCAAGTGCCACTACATAAATCACTTTGTGATATGACCATTTTGATACTTTTAATTTCTTAGGATAATTCCAACTTTTAAAAATAAGGTTAGTATATGTTCTATGAAGACTTACATTTAAGAAAGGGGATACATAAAAAGTCATACATGTATATATCTTATAAGATTAAATAGGGGGATATAATAGTCTTACAAGCTTCATAAATAGGGGTTTTTTTAGAAGTCCTTGCATGCAGGTGACATGTCTTCTTTGCTATGAGTGAACCCCTTGTGAATTTACGCCCCTTTCAGAGCCAATGGAAGCATCAGATTGGCGGTCTGAGCAATAGAGAAGAAGCTACTGTTTGATGCATGTTTTTGGTCTACAAGGGATCTCCCTTCACCCTATTATCTCTTAATCCCATGGTGAACTTTTGACCCCAAACACTTCGACAACCTATCCTGGAGATGATAGTATCTCATCACTAAGAGTGAGGAAGTGCTATTGGCATGGATATAAGAAGAAAATTTATGAGTCACAACATAGGTAGTCAGCCACTTGTTCACCTACAGCACGCCCTCCACAAGCAAGTCAAGAGTACCCAAATTATTGATGGAAAATATTCTCACTAGAAACTTGGAAAGACACGACCTTAATGCCTTGTGGCTTAAGTGTATGATAGAGTGTCTTGCAAAAGCTCACTAAGTGTCCTACAAGGATCTAGCACCAGGCTGGAGCCAGAGGGAAGCCAAGAACACCATCATCAATTATGGTAGTGTGCTCTCCCAATGGATAGTGGTCCACATTGGGGTTTTCAGAGGGTTCCACATGGAACCACACCCAATACTAGAAGGAGGACAAGGAAGAAAGGAGCTTAAAGAACATCTAGAGAATTACAAGAGACATCAAGAAGATAATAGTGACGAGGATTCAGAAGAAAGGGATATGCTTAAAAAATTCATTCCGTAGTCCAAAGAGGAATTTGATAGGAGGAAAAACATCATGAGAAAAGAATGGGAAGAGAACTAGTTAGCCATAAGAGCATATGTTGAGGAGTAAATGCATAAGTAGGTGGTAAAAATTGAAGCAAAGAAAGCTTAAAGCAGCTTTGGAAAAGGAAAGGAAAAGGCAATTGAAGAAGCCCAACTAGTCAACATAACTCTCCTACACAACATGTAGAAACAAATGGAATAGATGTAGGCACAAATATTAAAGCTAGCTAAGGAAAATCCCTCTCTAGTCGACACCATCATTGGGCCAAAAAATAGCACCCACCCAACTGATTCCATATCAGATGCATAAGAACCTTCTAAAGGGAAAACTGCTATAAGAAGAATAGGAGCCCTTGAGCAAATAATTGAAGAGCTCAAGGAAGACAAGGCCAACGTAGTCAAGACCAACCAAGAGCTATAGGGGAAAGACTAAAGAAGACACAAGAGGATTATAAAGACTTATTGATATATTTAGAAAAAAAATTTAAGAACCTCTAAGCTTAATTTTAGGCTCATAACAAGGAACTAAAAGAGATCCAAGAAAGACAAATGCAAGAATTTCAAAATCAATGGAGCCCAACTCAGTGCTCACAGAGCTTCAAACCGATCTATGAAAGAGTGTGACACCACACTCATGGATCTCGGAAGGAATAAGGTCCAAGAGATTCAGGATCATCTAGAGGAGTGCAACATAGTGCTAAAGAAGCTTTAGGATCAACTAAGAGAGCAGGATTCCACCATGAGTAAGCTTCAAGCCACTCAAGGAGTAAGATCAACCACTTGCAAGCTACAAAATTGAAGCATCTAAGCTGGGCACATGGATATTGATTATCCTTACCACCTTACTAATGCCAAAACTAAAATAGCCCAAGATAAAGAGAAAAAGAGTTATTAGTAGCATGAGCTCAAGGTAGCAAGTTTGATACAACTTGAACAACCCCAACCAACCTCTTGCATTGCCCTAGATCCACCTACGGTCATGATACCCCTCATGGATCTACCTAATTTATGAGAATTTGATACGGGGGAGTTAGAGGATTAGCCAACATCTAAATATTAGGACTCGAAATAGAAGAAGGCCTACATGACCATGATCCAGACCGTATGAGATTAGTCGACGCAAAAAGTGATTGAATATTCCATTGCCCTCGGATCTCTTACCACATAAGAGATAGAAAATCCCAAAGAGATAGTGTAGAAGTATTAAGAGTGGTAGGAGGCCAATTCTATCATTAGTGAAATTTGGCTTTAACGTAACGAGGAAAGTTGATTTACAAAGCCATTTCCTTTGCACACTACACGACTGCTCACATGAATAGCTGAAAATATTCTTGCAAGTGGCTTCATCCCTTATATATGGAAGCATATTAGAAGTTTTGTAGGATTCAGGAAATCAAGGGGGTTTTGTTTGAAGATTTAGAGCACCTATGTAAGAAAAATGGGATGGTAGAGACTCTTGAATAAATCACCTAGTGGAGCTTGAATGGTTATTAGAAACAAGATTGCTAGTGGAACATGCCCTAATCTACAAAAAGGCTAGATGAAAAGCTAAGTTTGGTAAGCAAATCAAATAGAGGGACTTTAAGAAGAGTGACCTAGTCTTGCTCTCCTCCATCAAAGGATAGAAATAGGAGATGAAATTTAGATATCTCAACCCTTTCCGCATGTGAAAAAATAGTCAAACTAGCAAGGTGGAGCTTGAGACTATCGATGGACAAGGTATTAGCTTTTGGTAGCTGCATCAAAAATACTATCCATCAACTAATTGCATGAAGGACCAACATTACTACTAATAATTATTGTACATATTCTGAAAATCATAGAGCTTGACCCCAAAGATGACAAAATTGATAAGAAGAAGCATATAATTGATGTTCTAATTGACAAGGGAGCCACTTAAATCCATCATGTTGTACAATAATTGGGCCAATATCAAGCAACCTCATTCGATCCCTATGACTATTAAAGTCAATAATATGGGGGTACACCTTACACCCTATTAGAAAAATGTCAAATTAGTGATGTTAACCATTGAGAGCAGCATTTTTTATATAAACCTAATGCAAAAAGGGTTGGGAAAGAGGTCTTGTTGGATCAACCATTTAAATGATAGGCAAAGTGCATGGTTGATTATGACACATAGTAAATTCACCTTGTACTACCCAATATATGGAGAATCATGGCTTTTAGCATGGATACACTTGTTTCCTCAAAGCAAGTAACACAATCAACATGCTCAACCTCATTAAGTATAAATCCTAATGAGAAGGGTAAAATTTTGCTCAACCAATTGCTTAAAGGACAAGTAGACCACCATGAACCAGTGAGCATGATGACAAAACCAAAAATGACCTATCAAAAGTTGATTTCTAAAACTAAACATAAAAATCTACTCATGTTAAATGATTATGGAAATCTATTCACTATCAATCAAGTCAAAGGCACCAACATTGCAACCATACCTAAATCAAATAGGTCCCAAGAATTACTATGTGCAAATGACTATTACTAATGTAATTCATGGATATGCCTACCAAAATTGTCATAGCTATTAGATCCCTCTAACATAGTGACACCAACACTTGTGGTTGACTCATACCAATCACAACACCAACCATTGCCAAAACCATGAAACTTGTCAAAGAAACAAGCAACACAACATTAGGTTCTGACTGCTCACCCTAGAGTGACATATAGAAGGAAAACTCCTACTACAACACCTAACCTCATTACCTCAAATATAGTGGGGCATTTAGCAAGGATGCTTGTCAAACACATCCACCATAGAGCCAAGCCTAGAGCTTCAGAAAAAAACATCGAGGAGGTCTTGAGTTGTGAGAACCATAAGTGTCTCTTGGGTCTTTAATTTGCATTGTCACCTCTAATTTCCCAAATACATTTCCATTTCAAACAAAAAAACGACAACAAGGAGGAATCACCAAATAATATTGTCTCTTCCATAATAGCCACTAGAAATACACAAATTGAAGCACACTTAAAATCTCCATCTAAGTTGGCTACTCCTATCAACCAAATCATTTCTACAAAGTTTTGATCCATGTCTAGGCTTGAAACCCTCTTACAAGAGATTATCCATTTTTAAATGAGCAAACTAATATGCCCATTGATATGGGTGAATATGTCATCACATGCATTAGATGACTTGACAACATCTATAGCTTCTTTCTATGTAGCTATGATATGTTAGATCTAGGTCTCCTAAATGAAACTTGAGCCAAGGATATAAGATATCTACCCTAATCATGGGAGTAATTTAAGTCCATATTCAACAAGTATCCCTCATTGAAGAACTGATTTTTACTCAAATATCACATAAAAAAGCTCTCACAAGATATCTCATAACTCCTTCAAACATAGCTTTGTAGAAGCCACACCAGATGAGCTTGTGGAACTCAGTCACGGTGCAAAATCCAAGTATACTTTACCACAAAAATGGTACACCTTACATACAATGTGGGAAAGGTTTGAGTATCAGATAATGAGCAATGTTGAATAACATAATGCCATTAAGTCTAATGAATGTGATGTGACCTATGTCACTCCTCCATCATTTAAGGTACTAGCTTTAACTCAAAATAGACCATTAAAGAAAAACATCATGCTCCACCCATATATGGACCAAATTCTCAATGAGGAAGGACTTCATTTTGCTAGCAAAATAGATTCAGGTGATTTCCTAAAACTAACATATTGACCTATATTATGCATCTCAACATGAGGCCACATGATATGCATCATCACATGGCATTTGGATATAACTCTCACCTTTATGATTGGTTATTGTAGAAGTAGTTGTGTATCATATTACTATGGGTATATAAATAAGTACACAAGTACATTAAAAAAATTTAATAAAAAAAGTACAACTTGAATATCCACAAGTTACCCTTCGTAATCTTGGGAAGAATTACATTCATTTAGGCGGTGGAGGGACTCTCTAGGATAGACAAATCAAAGGGAACAAAGAAAGATCAAAAAATCAAAGTTCACTTACTAAATACAAACAAGATTAATCATAACTAAAAACTAGCACTCTGTAGGATTCAAATTCTAATGGTATCACTTAATAGGATCCAACTTTTTGGTTAATAGGAAAATTTCTTTCCATTGATAAAATCATCTCACCATCATGTGTTGTGGTTAGGTTCTTTATAATGGTAGTAGAAGGAGAGAAAGTTATGCAAGAGAAAACTAGCTTGCCCTAGCTACCATTTACAAAGGACGAGTATAGCCTAAAAATGAAGATTAGGTGGTATCACCATCTAGAATCCCATCATATTCAAAACCTTGCCTAAGTAGTAGCCCAATATCTAGAAGTAAAGGAGTTGGTGAAAAGATATAGCTTGTAGAGATACATAAAAAATTTTGAAGCTAAGGAGAACTATGACAAGTACATAGAATTTCTTACATCATGTAACCCTAGTGATCATAGTGGAGGATGCAAACACCTAGCATCAGGTAGAAATACAACTATGATCAAATGTGGTTCACAAAGTCTTGAACCTGGTAGAGAAAGAAGAAATGATATTGAAAAGCAAAATAGATGTCTATAGTAGGTTGGGTATGAGTAAGAAAATGGTGTTCACTAATGATGGAGTGATCATAGATATCATTCTGATAAATACTACTATGAAGATCTAGGCAAAGCTAATTTGTGCACTTTTTTCTAGTGTTAGGTACAACTCCACAATAAGAAAAATCCAAGTGGGGATGGGAAAAAGCTTAGCACTAGGAAATATGGACAAGAAAAACTTCAACACAAATATTTGGAAAACCATCTATGCAACATTCAAAACCTTGAGTGTAAAAACACAATGACTTGCAGAATTCAAAGCTTTATCTACAAGTGAGAGTGCAAAGAGGAAAAAAAGCACAACAAAAGCTACATTGGTGGGATTTGGTAGAATACTAATGGCAATTATAGAGGAAGCTATCAAGAACCCACATGCAAGAAAAGCACTAGCATCATAAAAGCCTCCTAGAATATCAATATATGAAGTGTCATCAATGCTAGATGGGATATTAGGAAAAGAGCCCTGCTAAAGACTTAGGAGATGAGGAGGTAAGAAAAGTACAAAATGAGGAACAGGAGGCCATAATAAGGCTAGTCAAAATGCAACAAGATCTTAAAGCTTGGTAGAAATCTAGGCAAAGCCCAACTAGTCAAGGGAAGTGAACCAACTAGTACACACAATAATAGAAACCCCAAAGTCACAAACACATGAATAGGTGCTAGGGGAGAGAAGGAAAAGAGTTCAAGATGCATGAAGTATTGGAATTGGAACCTTGTAATGACAATAAGAAGCACAATCAAAGTAGCCAAGGTCAAAAACCTCTGATAAAGTTGGAAGAAGGAAAATTATCATCAAGCTAGCAACAAGAAAATGGAAGATTCTAACCAAAGAGGAGAAGGATGCTAAGGATAAAGCTCAACTAGAAGGGGAGGTGAACACATGGATGCAACTACATGAGCAAATAAAGATAGAGCTAGAACAAGAAAAGAAAGCCAAAGAAGATGCCAAGCATGGAAAAAAAACGTTTGTGGAGTTGGCTAATGAAGTAGCAAGGATTTCATATAAATATGAGCTACTCCAAAAGGAGCTAGCTTATGAAATGCAAAAAATGAGTCAAGCCTAGAAGGAACAACATGCAACATTGGAAGTTCCAACAAACTAGTAGAACAAGAGATTAGAATATGTAAAGGAAAGGATGGGCCAAGAGGAAGCTTCCTTCCCCCAACTACGAGATATGCCATATTCCCTCTACAATAAAGATCAGCTAGGCTACAACATTAGTTCCCTTTACTACTCTCCATACTCCATAATTACTAGTCTCAGTGCCATGTTACCAACCAAATTACACTATACCATGGGACTAACACTCACCTAGGAGTCGGTATATGAAGTTGTTAAAAATGCAAACAAGAATTCAAAAGTTCAAGAATTAAAGAATTCAAGGAAGCAAAAGTACAAGCATTGAAAGCAAGGATATATTGATTCTTGAGCCATGCCAAGGTTTTTTTTGGGTCAAGATTTCTACTTTTGGGTACTTGTAAATTTTCAAAGGATAATATTCTTATTTTTAAAGAGGGCAAGGCTTGCTCCTATGCAAACTATAACTTATTTTTGAGTTAGGATTAGTGATCTATAATGGACATGAGGTGTTGTGGCCATGGAGCTTTGGTTCTCTTTAGGCCAAGAAAGACTATTTAAGCCAAGAAAGCATACATAAATCAAAGAAGGTCCAATTTTGGACCAAAAGGAGGGGTAGGGCATTGAATCAAACTTTATGTATAAAAACCAAAAAGTGAATGGATAAGCTCATTCTTATGGCTTGCAAAATCTAGAGAGCCCTCTTCTTACTTCTATCTTCTTGCTTGTGTGGATAGAGTGAGAGAGGGAGAATGTGAGGGATTGGTATGTAAAGCTCTTCTCCTTTCCTATTCTCTCTTTCCACTTCTCCTTCTTTGTAAGCAAGCTTGGAGTGATCAAGCCTATGAAAATGGAGTATGCTTGAGGAGAATGACCTGAATCATGGAGCCATCAAGGAATCTTTGCAAACAAACTACAATGAGAAGGTAAAATGATGAGTTAGCCATGCTACTCATGAGAGTGTGCAATGGTTATGGAATAGATAGCCATAGCCATGTCATTGAAGCCTTGAAATAATAACATTTTGTTAAGTGCCATCAAGCTTTGAAAAGCTCTGAGAGGGACCTCAAATCCCAATGGGACTGACCCACGCATATCTCCTCCTTGACATCTCAATCAAGTATACTGATTTGATATCCGTTGCTTAAACTTATCATTTCTTATGAGTGGCCATTGCAAGTACTATATGCGAATAGCCATTCTAGTAGTTGGGGTAAATGATTATTTAAAATCAAACCCTTCAACATGTGAAAAAGGCTTTCATTAGCCTTATACTTTACCTTTTAGATCCACTTGTGGTGCCAATAGCCTTTCCCTTTCTTTGGCTAATCCACCTAGTTTCCAAGTGATACTCTTCATTATGCTGTCATACTTAGCTTGCATAGTTGCTCTCTATGCTAGATCTACAAGTGCTTCCCCTAAGTCAATTGGATCCTTTACTTCTCTTACAATCTTTGCCATCAAAATCATATTGACTATGTGAGAAAAGCCTTACTTTGCTACTCTATTCTCTAAAACCTACTTGTTCCATCTATCTTTAACTCAATAGATGTAGGCATATAATTATTTTGATCATAGAGAACTTTTATCCATTGCAACAATGGCTTTTGTAGTGGGTTGATGGTAGGTTAGTGAACTTTCTCCTCATCATCCAAAGATAGTACCTCCTCCTCCTTAAGAATAGGGATAGCTCTTGGGATAGGTTCATAGTGGACTACTTTTTTGCTTAATGATAAGGTGGAGTAACTTTCCTTTTCCCCCACTATATTTGGTTGCTTCTTGAACATCACATTGTGGCCCACTACGATCTTCTTTGCCTCTTGGTCATGTAATTTTTAAGCTTTTTTCTCATGAAGGTAACCCAAAAAGATACATTTGGTGCTTTTGGTTTTAACTTGTTTCGCCTATCCTTTGGAACATATGTGTAGCATTCATATCAGAAATTATAAAGTGTGAGACATATGGTTTAGTAGTATAGACATCATGTTGTATTTTTTCTTTAATTATCTTTGTATGGCTTTGGTTTAGAATAATATAGACTATATAATTAATAGCTTCAACCAAAAATTGATTACGCAATCCCCTGATCTTAACACCGGACACCTTGCCGTTTCCACAATGTTGTGATTCTAGTGTTTAACAAAGCCCTTCCATGTTGAGATTTATGAGGTGTTGTCAATTGACAATTGATCCCTTTGCTCTTACAAAAGTCTTCAAACTCTTTACTATTTCCACAATGTTGTGATTTTGGTGTTCAATAAAATCATTCTACTAAGGTTTAAGAGATGTTTTCAATTGATGCATGATCCATTTGCTCTTTCAAAAGTCTTAAAACTTCTTCGAGTTTAACTCACCACCTCTATTTGTCTTAAATTTCTTCATACTTTTTCTTGTTTTGTTCTCATTAAGTTTTAGCTATTCTTTAAACATACCAAAATCTTGACCCTTATCAAGAAGAAAGTACACCCACATCTTCTTGTTATAGTCATTGATAATTATTGACATAAAATAGGAAGATCCCCCCAAGAATTATGTAGGTATCTCACTATAAAAGCCAATATACACCAATTCTAGAGAAGTCTTTGCTCTATTCTTGCTTTCTTCATGTGGAAATGCCTTTATTTGTTGCTTGCGCATCATAAAAGCTTCACATAATTTCTTCATTTTAGGCATTGCAAATAGATGAGCAACTATACCTTGCTTATGCATCTCCTTTAACATTGCAAATCCAATATAACTAAACCTTTCAAGTCGAAGTTAATTGAGCTCACTCTAATACTATCTATAAGAGTACTATCAATAATTTTTGCACCCATCTTGTTGAATCTCACTTTATGACCAGATCAATTATGGAAAAAATAATAATAAATTTCTATTAAGATTTAGAACACACAATACCTTTGAAAACTTTTTGACTTCACCATTTGTAGAAAAAAAGGAAATAGTACTTATGCCCTTAGTAGTGCATTTTATATCATATGATGGGAGGCACCATTATCCAATACTAGGAGTTCATGGTAGAATCTTATACCAAGTAACATGCTTCCTTAATGGTCACCCATGAATTACTCCAGCTCTACTTTAGTTGTATTGGTTGTCTCCTTCCCTTTATTTTCAATGTACCATCTTTTCATCTTCCTTCATAATACAACAATCTAGAATTGCATGCCCTTTCAGAAGAACTCCTTGAAACACTTTCTTACCACCCTTCTTCTTTTTGGCACAATCACTTTTGGTGGAGTAAGCACCTTTTCCTTTTGTGTTGATTGAGAATGCAACATCTCCACTATTGCTTTCTTATTGTGCCTTAAGCTGCAACTCCTTCTCCATTAATAGTGCAAAAAATTCCTTAAATGTCAAATATTGTCTCACTTGAATGTTAAGGGTAGTTGCTAATCCATCAAACTTTAGTGAACAAATCCAAAGACACCATTGAGATAGATCCTCTCTAGTCTTTTCTATCCCACTGTCGATCATTTGGTCATGTAGATTATTGATTCGAGTAATGGATACTTGAGCTGTCTCTTCTTTCAGTAACCATCTCTCTTGCTATGTAAGTCTCTAAATTTTAATTTGTTTTTTGTCATATTTCTTACTGACCATTCAATATATTCCAACTTTCTTATGCCTTAGTTGTATGTTGAATCAAGGTCAAAACATTGTTAGAATAGCTTGTAACTAAGGCACGTAGTACATCTATGTTCCTTCATTTCCAAGATTGTAAAGGCTCAACATTTGAACGAATGATTACACTTGAATTTAATGGATTGCAAGTAGGTTGTTGTTCTGGGTCAGTCTTCTTTGGCACCATCTCCAAGCGTTCATAAGAATCAAGAATAGTTATGATTTTAATCTTCCAAGGATTGTAGTTTGTAGTACCAACTAACTTGCCTTGACTAAAGGTTGGTGGGACAAATCCTTAATGTTTGAATTGCCAATACAGTACTTCTACTTTATGCTCCATAACTGCTTCCAGATGTCCACATTAGTGAGGTAGTCTAACAAATCATAAGTTGTTCGTCCTACATAACTTATCACAAGAGAACTTGGATATATATTTATACTTGTACAAGGGTTTGAAAAAGATTAATCTAAATATTTTCCAAAACCACCTCAATTCAGAGCTTAACACTAAGCATGTTTCGTAGTGGAGTCATTTAGAGGAAGAAAAAAGAGGAGAGAAGAAATCATAGGTTTTAATGATAGCCCTAGACTATGTAATTTCTAGTAATTAGCTTGATGTAGGATACATAAAGCAATAGGGAGAGAGTAAGCAGCTAATAAGGTATGATCAAGGACAAGGATTGTGTTTCTTATTGACGTGAAGAAGATGTATGGAGATTTTTGCAATGTCTTTACTTTTATTAGTCTTCAAAAGGAGAATTATAACTTATCATCAACAATATTGTACATGACATGTAATGAGATAAGAAAATTATAATTAATTTATATGAAGAATAAGGAGTGAATGGAGCTTGTAACTCCATTATTACCAAAGTAGCAGTTATTAAGTTTTTGAAGTTAGTTGGATCATGTACTCTAAACTGTAAATAGCACATTTCCAAAATGGATAAGTACTAAGAATCATAGAGTGTACATAAATATCAAAATGTGTTTTAATAGATTTTGATAGTAGATGGAAAAAGTTATCAAAGCAAATTGTGCATATACAAATTTTTCTATTGGGGAAATATCAAACACTTTCCTTTAGCAAAAATAAGACATTATTGAACTCTTGCTATAAAAATATTGTGTATAACCCTTTGAACAAAATACATATATAGAATGTATGTTTGCCTCTTCAATGAGCCATAGTCATCCACCATCTAGTCTGATAAAAATTGCGTACCTTGCTTTGTCAATTGTCTAAGATCAGTTCACCTTTTAACAACATCTTTAATTAGATTGTGAAAAAGTTTTAGGAGATGTCTCGTAAATGCTAACTTTGTATCTAGTTGTTAAAATCCACATGCAATGAGAAATCCAGCCTCATATAACTAGTTATTTAGTTACAAATTTCTATTAAACTCATGCAAATCTACATACGAGTGGGAAACCAACATAGTCAACTAATTGTATATTGCATAAGTGTGTGTGCATATGTTATCATATAATATATTGGCACATGTTTGCTTGTATTGGATGACCTTAACAAAGACTTGGAAACATTCGTAACCTGTGATACTTATCTTCCAAACTTTTCTTTCTTTACATGTGAGAAGCTTCATACATCAATGTGTATTTGTCACATGTCACCAACAAAACATACTCCCTTCTTGTAAGAAAATATGAATTCTATAGGTTTGCCAAAAATGTGTGCCATTCTCTTTATTTTGATTTAGTGTGCATTATGTTGTTTATTTATGAGCGTTCTTTATATATTTCTAAATCCCCATGCTTCTCACTTTGTAGGCACTTTGTGACTTAAGAAACATTGTTCTACACATAAAACTCTAATATGAATAACGAAGTACAAAGTAGTTGGAAAGCTGCTATTACACTTCATCAAATGATGGTAAGCATCCTACTCCAATCTCAGCTCCTCTATACTAGGTGTTTTAGTAAGGAAGGATGAAAACTTTCATAAAGTGTTTGCTTAATCCTTAAAACTAGAGCTTTGCAAAAAGAAAATTAAACAAGCCCATGCTCAAAGAACCATGATTCCAATTAGGATACTTACAAGTTGTCATCTACAAGCTGGAGTCCCAATCATGCATAATGGTCTCTTCATTTTTAATATGTTAGAAGCAATCCTATTATCAATAAATGACTTGAGGTACATCCTATATCTAAAGGAAAAAGAGGGCCTAATGTATTAACTTGTGTAGAAGAAAAAACAAACTTTTAATAGTTAGAGGAGACCACTTCTTGGAAATCTTAAGAGCAAGATTCCCAAATGTAAAGTTATAAGTGAAGTGTATAGCTTCAAGTAAGTTGAGTAAGTTTATCCACATACATGTTTGAAAGATATTGCAATGAACTTGTCGCAAGTGGGTCAAGTGTGGATATTTTTTTGCAAAGCTAGCTTGTAGTGCATTTGGATGCATAGGTCATGAGTACTACAAATGCTAAACAACGCTCGAAGCAATTCTTGAGGGCCTTTTAAGGTGTGCATATAGAGGGAGGTGAGGGGATTGGTTGGGTAAAGCGGGAGCACAATCCAAGTGTCCACGAGATGTGCATATGTGGGTCAATATATGTGTGAGGTGTCACACATGGGCGAAAGAATCTATGGATATTGGTAGAAGTTTGGAAACATTGAGATGAACATTGTAAAGGGAAGAGGGGAGAAAGAATCTATGCATATTTGTAGAAGTTTAGAAGCATTGAGACTAGCAATGGAAAGGGAAGAGGGGACAAATAATCTATGCATATTGGTAGAAGGTTGGAAACATTGAGACTAGCGATTATTGCAAAGGGAAAAGGGGAGAAAGAATCTATGCATAGGGTAAGGGGGCCAACCATAGAACACCTAATGGAACAAGTGCTTGTTTGTGTGTGGAAGGGGGATTCCCATTTTGCACTTTTTTGGAGATTTGAATATATGGGCATTAACAAATGATTAAAGGAGTCCAATATTGAACTTTGTACTTTAGAATCTTATATGGAATTTACAAAATATAGTTTTGGGGGGGGGGGGGTTCCCAAGGCAGTGATACACTAATAAGCTCATAATGTGCCATTTTTTAGCAAATCAATGAGTGATTTTTACTCAAGGTTCTCAATATATTCCTTTTATTTGTTACATTATTAGCCCCAAGGTGTTTACTTTTTAGTACCATTCGGGCAGTTTGGAAACTTTGAGATGAGCACTATAACGGGAGAGAAGAGATATCAAAGCATGAGGGGTAAGTTAAAAGGGTTGATCCTCTCTCACAAGTCATTGTACGCGCAACTTATGAGTGATTAATGCTTGATGCTTGCTTAGGAGCTCTCTCTCTCTCTCTCTCTCTCTCTCTCTCTCTCTCTCACACACACACACACACACATATTCATTCACTCGACACATCGTAGGAGCAAGCTACAATTTGAGTGGATTCATAAAGTGTGAGCACAAGGGTGTGCTCACTTGCGTACTTTCACACACACACCCCAACACACAGTCTCTCGCAAGTTCATGGCAGGATCAGGATCCTTCTCATCGTCGGCCAGTGCGTATGGAAGCAGCAGGTCGTCCGCGTCGTCACTGGCTGCGCTGCGGCGTCACTTGTATGGCGACAACATCAAGCGTCCTCCGAAGCGAGGCCACGTCAAGCTCTGCATTGCCCGCTCCCTCCTGCGCTCCCTCTCGAGCCTTCGGCTTTCCCCTACCAGCAGTAGCATCAGCCCTAATTCCTTCTCCTCCTCCTCCTCCTCCTCTTCTTCAGCTGCTCTTGCTTCCTCTAATTCCCCCTTTGCATCATCGTTGTCGTCGTCGTCGTCGTCGTCAGGTCTGGCCAACCCCAAGAGACAGCGCAGCGCCCGGCCTCGCTTCATTCGTCTCCTCGTTCGTTGCTCATGCAGATAAAGTAATGATGATTAACCCATGATAACCATATTGATCGCGATGATGATGGGTCTTGATTACAAGCGCTCATGATGCTCATCGTCATAGTCTTAATAGGCTACAAGATGGTCAAGATAGTGAAGGTGACGGTGGTGGTCGGGATGTTTATCATATATTGATGGTGTTGGTTGGGAACATGGTCATGGTGGTGGTGTTATGGTAGTACCGATGGTGATCTTAGTGCTTAGGCCACACATACTCTATCACAATGCCACATATACCGCACTTCATAGAACTTTGGAGGCCCTTGTGGATACACTCACATAAAATATGTTCACATTTTCCATCAGCAATTCTGCCTTCCTTTCATCATTGCTTTAGCAAGCAAACTCGTAACATTTGAGAGCTTCTAGCTATCTTTTTACCTAGCCTCCATCAATATTGCACTCAAAATCACCCACTTATGGACTTTCTTCTAAACCATGCCATTAATGATACATAGATACAAGCTTCATGCAAGATTTAAATTAGCATTCACTGATTTTGACATTTTACACACAGATGTTCTCAAGAAATAGTGTTCTTATTGTAGGTTGGCATTTAGTCCTAAAAGCGAATCTTGTTAGCACTTACCAAGGGCACTTTTTTTCCCTTAGGTTTTCCCTCGGATGTCTAGTGTGAAAGGACATCTTACCTTTTTAGTGGTTGACGTTCATGATTGTAATTATAAGCCAAGGTTAGGCGCATTTCATAGTAATCCAGATGCAATTTTGATACAAGGACATGCAAGTGACGTATCGCATGGAGTTTTCTCCAAACATATTGTCCATGAATTGAAAATACAACCGACATGTCCTCATCATCCAAAAAGCTCCATCTCCTACATTTGCACTGGATGGATTGAGCAGCACATAAAATCCAACTCACCAATCACATTTTGGTGTTTTCTATCTAAAGCTCAAAAGATGAACTACTTGACAATTACATGAACTACTCACTTGAAAGTTTCATGATGCAGAATATTCTAGTTGCCAAGAGTTCCAGGAACGTGTTTTGGAAGATGAGGCTCATCCTCCTGAAATCACACCTGCTACTATTTGCAGGGAGGAAGATAAAGGTGGTGGACAGTCACAACCAGTTATGCAACTACAACCAACTTTATAGCAAAATTGTTGTGATGTCAAGGATGCACAAGCTATGACTATGATTGCATTAAATATAAAATGGTCTATCACACCATATGCTAGATAGTGTAAAACAACAAAGCATGCTATGTATTATCTTAAGAATGAAGCAATGATTTCTCACTTGAAAAAGCAATTAGATTGACTTCATGTTCAAGAAGAAGAATGAATGGTAGAGCATCTTATTAAGGTGCAAAACCTATGAGAGAAGGTACTCAACATCGAGATGAAGTCATTTCTTGATGACAATATGACTTCTTATGGGGTCATTGTTTCTAAGAGTTTCGAGTCATTACTTCCTTCTTATCAATCCTTCCATGCATCTCTTAATCTATGTGTGAATAATCTAAATCAGCTTGCATTTGAAGATCTAATGAGCTTGTTGTTCTAGGAGAAATGAAATCAAATTAATAAGGCTATCTCTATGCATGACAGTGATCAATCTATTATTGTGCATGACAAAGGGAAGGGTAAGTTCAATAGTAATTGTTAGCCCAAAAGCTAATTTTCAATAGTCTTCTAGCAAGGAAAAGCCATGTCAATAGGTCAAAGAAGAAGAGAAAGGGTCATTATTATAAGCTTCAGCACTATATTTACGAGTGTGAAAAAACAATGGCATCAATGAAGGCAAAATAATTTTCTCTGGATATTGCAAATTGTTTTCCTACATCTACAACCAAGGATAATGTAATCAACAAATGTGCCAAAAAAACTTGTAGATGATAGGTATGCCTTCTTGATGTGTTGTTGTGATGAGAGAGTGCATACATGTAATATTCAAGACACACTAACTATTTGTATTTTGACAATGGGGCATTGAGAAGTACTACAACTCATATAGCTCTACTTTGCAATTTGAAAGTTGCTCTAACCAAAAAAGTGTTCTCATGTGCAAATATTGCCTCACACCCCATAAAATGCATTGGTGAAGTGATGCTTATGATAGATGGTAGTACATATATTTATTTGCAACTATACTAAATAAGCCGAGGATTGATAAAGACTTTCTTTTGATTTCCTTTTTTGCTATGCATGGTTATTTGGTAAGTTTTAAGAATGATAAATGTGTTGTCAAAAATTGTGAAGAAACTTATCTATTTTGCATAGTAAGGAACTTGGAAAATTTTTGTTTAAGCTAGATCATTACAAGAAATAGGGGGAAATTTTTAGTGACCTTGCTTGAGCAAGCTTTTTGGGTAGATAAAAATTTTAGTGAGCTTTTCCACCAAGGTTCACATCTATGACATCACATTTTATTATGCATCATTACCCACAATGTTGCACTTTGCAAATAATTGATTGCATAGGGGTAATCACATTAGAGAACTTACATCAAAAGTTGCTTTATAAAACTCCAATTTAATAGCACAAAAGTTGGGACTGGGATATCACAAAATTCCAACATAGAAATCCAAGGCCACATGGCCTATTCTCCTTATGATTGCTACTAGCCTCAATTGTGCATTCATCAAGATACATATCTCTTCATGTGCGATATTTGTACATGCATCTACTTTCTAAATAAGGGGGATCCTTGGGGTGCATACTATATTTTTATCCACATAGCAACTATGTGTAACATCATTTGGATAAAACCACATCATTTGTGCCTTCCAGTAACCCTTCCCTAAATATTGTCTTTCAGAAAAGAAGCTCAGAGACACAACACCTTCTAACGAATTTTGTAATATATTTCCACATTTTGTCATTCCCTAATCAGTCCCATTCACTTCACTCTACAATCTTGTGGAGTCTTGCATATTGCCCAAAAAGTTGGATTGATGTTTTGCTCGACAATTATGAATTGCCCTCTCATTGGTGGTGATACATCTTGTTCTAACATTGTTTTGTGGTGCAAAGTTTCACCATCCTTAGATCCCCAATATGCAGTGTTGCCCATTGGACATCTACTATCTCCTTCCATCCCATGATACAAGATCTTTCGAGGGTGGCCTTTTTGTTGTTTCTCCTTGGTTTCCATAACAAGCCTAGGCACATGAGATCAAGTTCTTATTGGAAGTATGGATGTTGACCTTGATCCACCATGGGGAGGTTTACTCATGTTTAAATTGTACATTGATCCCTAATTTGCATTGATATGTTAAAATTCTAAAGTGGATGGAATTCAATAGACTCTTTGTCTATTTTGGATATCTTCTACTTACTAAAACACACACACACTCACACACACATACACACACACACACACTCTCTCTCTCTCTCTCTCTCTCACACACACACACACACACACACACACACACACACACACACTCTCTCTCTCTCTCTCTCTCTCTCTCTCTCTCTCTCTCTCTCTCTCTCTCTCTCTCTCTCTCTCTCTCTCTCTCTCTCTCTCTCTCTCTCTCTCTCTCTCTCTCTCTCTCTCTCAACACTTGCCCATTATTGATGAGTATTTGTGTCTAAATTGCTTGCACTTTAAGGTTTCCGTTATAAACTCCACTCTATGCATTTGCAAATGAAAACAATATATATAAAGGGAAATAAATGAATACTTTGCATGTAGGCTGATGTTAAGTGTAATATGGTCCCTAAGACATTTTCTTTCACTCCTCCACTCTTGATGAAGTCGTTAATATGATTAAGGTACTACTGTATACTACAACCACCAACATCAGTCTCACTAGACTAGAAAGCATCTCCCTCTTACTCAAGGAGAAGCTGTTTGACTTTATCAAACTCTTATATTTTTCATATGCCAACTGCATATTTTTAGTGCATAAAGAAAGAGCTAACATAATATTTCCAATGCCTCCTATAGTGGACCTAGATACTCCATGGATAGTGCATGTAAAATAATGGCTAGCATCATTACAATGCAGATCTAAGAGGTTAGGTGTGCACAACATAACCAACTACATTTGGAATGACATTATTCACTCATATGGTCATTTGACAAGCAGACTATTAATTATGCATAGTGTTTTTTTGGTTGGATACATAGATATATTTTTCATATTTGATTAAAGTTCCATTTAAAGTGGTGAAAAATGAATGAATGTCATGGATGAGTCTAGTACTATATGCACCTAGATTCAGAATCCAAGGTTGGCCATAGTAAGATGATTGTTACACCATATATTCTCAACTAGAAGAAAGCATTGGTTGGTGCCAAAACACAAGCCACAAATCAAGTTTCATCATTGATTAGCCAACTTGTAGATTTGAAAGACTTCTTGTCTAGTGCTAGAAATTGGACTCATAATGAAAAGGTGTTGGGGGAAGCCTTGTGGAGCCATGGTTAAGGGATATATGTGTTTCCTTGGCTATTATTCAAATTTAAGCATTCGACTCCTTCATTTTGAATTCAAAGCTCCCACTGCTGGCACCATGGCCTATTCTTAGGGTCACGATTAGGACTCATGTGATTTTGGAGCTTGCATATCAAGAGCATTTGACAAAGAGATGAGTAATTTCACATTCCACACACCTAAGATCTGCCTTGTCGTGGTTGGCCTACTCCCTCTCGGGGCAACACGAGGAGATATGTCCTGGGTGACTGCAAGTCCAACATGAGATCGAGTCTTGGGTCTGCCCTCCTACGCCTCTGCCTCTACCTTTCCCTAACCTCATCATCGGTATTGGTTTGTAATCCATAAGGATCAGATTATCCTCTTTGTCATACGAGACGTAAGGGTTTACATAAGGTTCCTCATTGTTCGGCTCCTCCACATAGTGGACTTGAGCATTGCTCGGTGGATGGGTTATGTAGGGTTAAGGTGGTCTAGGTATTATACTAGGGTTTATCTCCATCCTAGTAATGGCTAGTTTAGTGTTGTTGGGTGCTAGGAGAGCCAATGGGGCTCCCCTTTCGATGAAGGTTGGCAGCCTATTTGCTAGGTAGGGCTCATTGTAAGGTTGTGAGTATGGAAGTCTCCTTGGCAGTCTCCAATTTGTGCAAGGTCAAGACCTAGGGTCCTGACACTCAGCTGGCAAGTAGTTCTCCTCAAAATACACACATTGGACATGTGGGTGTGTTAGTCTTCTCATCTCTCTTATAGTTTGGCTAGCTCCATCTTCATCTCTACTACCTCTTGGCTTGGGTTAGCGCCCTTTTCCTTATCTAGAGTACTTGGGTCAGATTATTTGCCTAACATTGAAGCTCTCTTGAAGTTTCTAGGGTTAGTCTTTTCTCCACTTGAGCTCCTGGAGCTTCTGTTCTTGAGTTGGTCATCCACTCTGATGGCCTCTTCAAAGACCCTAGCTAGCGCACCTCTCTCGCTACAAGCTTGATTTGCCTGCCAAGACCTTTTAGAACTCTTCACTCTGTATCCCATTGATGAAGATTGTGGACACCGCTCTCTCCGTGGGTCGTTTATTCATCGGGATTCTCTTAAAGAGACTCTTCACATGGGTCACATAATCCTTGATGTCTTCCTTATCTCTCTCTTTTACGTTCACAAGTCGTACAATCAGGTTGTCTGAGTATTCACTCTGCGAGAATCTCTTAATGAAGAGATTCTTGAGGTTATTGAAGTCAATGCGCTCTCTGCAGCATCTAGGTTAGTGTACCAAGTCCTTCCATTATCACCTAAGCATAGGCCGAAAGCTTGTGATCTGCTAAGAGAGATCGATGAGGCCATTGCCTTCACAGACCTACTCAAACTGCTCTATGAACCTGTAGGGATTGTTTTCCAATTGATATTTTTGTAGCTAGTTTGCGTCTACGTGGATTTTGGATTGGCTCTTGGAGCCCTAGTTAACTCCTAATCTTGCAAGCAACAAGGGGGCCATTGCAATGGTGCTTTGCTCTAGGGGAAAGCATTGCCTAGCAATTTCTTAATGAGAAGCTCACTTAGCATAAGATCTCCTTCCAGTGCTCTTTACCTCTCGACATCAGGGCATGCCCTATTCCTTTTTGCTAGTGTTATCACTCGCTGAATCTCGCACACTTCTATCCTCTGTCGCAAGCTTCTGGCTTGCTATTCTTAGTTGTAGGTCACTAGGCCCCGCAAAGCTTACTATGCTAGTATCCTCTCCTCTTCTAGGTTTGTTATGACATCCTCAGACGTCCTACCATGGTGGTTTGTCTGGGCCTATAGATCATAATCAACGACTAGCCATTGGATCTCTTTCTTGGGAGACCGTTGCTGCCTAGGTCAAGCTCTTCGTCCTCTCTGTGGCTAGTTCTTGTCTCTCCCATGTCAAGGTCTCTCCCTCCACCAAGTTTTTTATGGGATTTGGCCTGATAGGCTGTAAGTTCAGTCTCTAGCCATTCTCACTGGTCCTAGGGTCTGTGCTACATTGTTTAGCTTGATTGAGATCCATTGGGGGTCTATGACTTACTCTAGTGCTGCTTAGCAGCTTGAATCTAGTCAGCTAGAGTCGCTTCTAAGTCTACATTTTGTTGATTTCTCTATTTCTTGCTCCAAAAAGGTGCTTTAAGCATCTTTATGGCCTTCGAGGGTTCGCACACGGCAGTGGTCAGGGTCAGTCAGGGTCTTTAGGTCAAAAATTTTAAAAAATCCAAATTCAGCTCTGCAAGTCTGAATTGTAGGGGCCGAATGTGTGATTCGGCCAATTCAAATGGATGAGGGCTAACTACAACTCGGTCAAATGTCTGATTCAGTCTGTTTAAGTGTGGTTGTCTGAGGGCTAAGTCAAGTGGGCCAAGTACTAAGTACATCCAAATGGTCGATTCGGACGGCGAGCTGAATGTCAGCTTGTCTGAGTAGGGTTAGGCCGAGTGGTGGGTGTTCAAATGGTAGCGAGCTAAGTGCCTGAATGCACGAGGGCCATGGACTAATTTTGGGGTTCGACCTAGAATTGCTATCACTTGGAAGGACCGAATGTGGCACAATTTTGACTGATGCAACAACAAATCGATCAAATCACCAAATTTACGACACGCCCTATAGCAAGCACCTCTTCAAGATCAAAGATATAGATAGAGAAGAAGAGTTATGTGTACCTACAATGCACTAAAAACACCTGGGTGAAGCAATCAATCCAATGCAGGCAATAGCTCTCTCTCTCTCTCTCTCTCTCTCTCTCTCTCTCTTTGTCTCACTCTCTCACAATGCAACTATTGCAAATGGCCTCTTCCTTGGCCTCTTGGGTTATAAACCCTTCTTTGGCTACTTCTCCAATCATTCTCTTAGTGATGTAAAGCCTTCAAGCACTATTTTTCCCTAATTTATTCCTTCTTTCGGCCTGTTTTTTATAGCAACAACCCTAAAGCTTTTTCGCTTTGATTTCTTGATCCTACCTACTCTAAATGCAACAAAAATCACAAGTATTGAAATGATTTCTCCTACTTGCTTATTCATCAAAAACACAAAATACTTGCTTCAAAGATTAAACTCCCAAATCTCCTACCTACAAAGAGCAACATTTTGGTGGTGAACCCTACTTTGACACTCGATTTGAAGTGTGTAAGCGCTCAAGCTTGAATCTATTTGCCCCGACAATGAAACCAAAATGTAGAGGGAGCTCACACTCAATTGCCAAGACCCACAGCCCTTTATTGTTCAAGTGTCTCAAGTGAGTACCTACTATGGCTATATGCCACCTAGCCAACATGCCTTCAATCCTACTAGGATGTAGTGATCTTACCTCGATGCCCAAATGAGTTTCCTCCTCCCTCAAGCACACCGGTAGCTTCGTGATTTATGATGCAAGCTCAAGCATCCTCGAGCCTCCACTTACAAGCTCCATCCTTCATAGTCTCACATGAGACGAGACAAGAGAAGAGAAGAGAAGAGAAGAAGAAGAAGAGAGGAGATAATGGAGAGCTTCACCCCCAAGATTCCTCATCCTCACACACTCACTCCCTCACACTTCCTCTCTTAAGTACTCATCACAAGCAAGTAAAGAGAAGAGAAGAAGAGGAGAAGATGAGTCCACTTTTGCCACACACAAAAGAATAATTTTTTCATTCACTTTTCAACTTTATATACAAAACCCTAAATACCTTTTGGGTGGTCATTACATAGCTGGCCATGGCCTAGGTCCTTTTTTCCATTGTCCTCCTATCTTTCTAACTTCCTTCTTACTGCCCGTCTACTTTTACAATTTGCACAAGAGGAAGCTTGGCACTCTTTTACAAGAAGATTTGGGGGTGCCTCGCATTTAAAGGTGCGATTTTACCTTTGCCTTAGCTTTTGAGACTACCCCTCTGCTTTTGGCAATTTCCCTTCCTACTTCTTTCATTGTGTCCGATTTTCTTCTGGGGCTGCCTCTTTTAGGTCTCTACTTGCACTTTTTTTTCACTTTTTTCCACTTTTTCTTATTCTGGAGTTAACAAAAACACACATGCACCCAAGAATCTATGCACCTTAGATACATTTGTGCATACATGTTTCATTCTATCAATCCCATCTATTTTTTCCGGTAATGGTTTTCACCCATAGGGCCCACACATATGCCCAACAATCAAAGCATCTTCAGCTCCAAAGACTGAATTTTGTCTAGAAAGAGTTAAATTTACCTCTTCTAGATGCATCAAAATCCTTTCGCAAATCAACAATATGGTCTACAACAAATTGTCTACACCCATGAGCATCCATCTCTTCATTCTTTTCATCCACCACTACACACCCTTTGATTGGAACATCATCCAAGAAGGGAATTGTTAATTGTGGTATAAAATCCATGAGTATTTTATTCATAGCATTTGTCACGTGTGCCACTGAGTTTGTTGCACCCTACAAGAGAGTACACATCCATACTAACCCCAAGGGAGTCTTCATGGTTGTGATATCCCTTCTCTAAACTACAAGTGGAAAATGATCATACCCTGAGTAAAGATCACCCAAATAATAGATTGCTCTGCCTACAAAAGCCTATGCAAATTCATCAACCATAGGACATGCACCCACACTTCTTATGGTCACTTTATTGACAGATTATATGTCTTGAGTAAATCTCAAAGCCCTATTCTTTTTGGGCATAGTATACCAATGAATGTTTTGATTTAGCAAATCCATTAGCTTTAGCAAGTAAGATTTAGGCACTAGAATAGGCCTCAAGTTCCATAGTATATATGTGGCATAGTAAATATTACCATAGGAGAGACAACATTCATATCTCTTACATTAGAGGCATTGCACACCTTAGCACATTCCATGTAGCCTTGCAAAAAAAAGCACATATTATCATAAAAATTTGTTGGTCTAAGCACTTTAAAACATGCGAGATAGTATGAGCTTATAAGTTTCCTCCCAACTAAGTCTTGCATATCATAGCACATCCCACACAAGCTTCACAAAAAAGAAGCACATATTATCATTAAAAAATGCTCACCTAAGCACTTTGAAATATACAAGACAGTAAAGTTTTCCCCCTAAGCAGGTTTCCCTCCTTAATTGCGACCACTTGATAACTCAATTGTTGCACTTTAAACCTACTAACGTTCATTTGAAACTACAAGAATGGAATTTGACAACCCCTCTAGAAAATCATAGGCTCATTGTCATTCTTGGGCCCTCGGAATGATGCCCACATATCACTCACATGATTGTCTCAGAAATAATTGTCGAGTGTCCTTACTTCACCACCCAGATTAGTCGTTGACACCTAGAGAAGAACACTCTAGGTATGGTTTGTCTCACACACAACACCATGCAAGCCTTTAGTCTGTTCATGCAACATTGTCCAGTACATGGCAAAGTGCATGATCCACACACACAGATAGACCCGTTTGCATTTCCATCAAGTCATTCATCTTTGTCTCAAGGTTTTTAAAGTTCGAAGAACTTTGAGTACTCCTCATGTTTTTTCGAATCCTTGTAGCTCTTGCACACTTTTACCAACATGTGTTTCTTGTTTTCTTGCCACCTCTTTAATCTTTCACACATTTACTCTATTAGAGCCCATGTTTTGGATGCAACAAAATATACAAATGGTTATCTTCGAAAACATACATAGCACCTTTATGCAAGCACAACCAAAAAAACTATCTTCCATACCCATATGAAGGGCTCTAAGCTAGTAAGCATTGAAGAGATGATATTGTAGTCATTTTGTTTAACTCTATTGAATCCATTATATTCAATGGAGTTGAAAGCACTATGTCTAGAACATCTCCCATGGCTCCACTGATTTGTTCCATGACCACACAAAACCTTCAAGAAAACGTAAGAGTCACACAACAAACAAATCTCAGAGCTATTCAAGACATGAATGACATACACACTCACAACTGCAAACTTTAAATGCATAAATAGATGTATACATGGCCATAGAAGAGTGCCATACACACATGGCACTCACTAAATACTAGCAAAGCATTGTGTAAAGGCCTTGCTAATGGATATCCATTCATCTACACATGTACAAAGAAATATTATTGAGAGAAAAGAATGTGCCCTAGATGGAAAGGTGTCGAAGTTTTGGAACGGTAAGAAGGTTATTTAGCACTTGATAAAAAATTCAATGATTCATGTGAACTATGGTTGATGAGTACATCCATGATAAGAACACCCCACAACACTACATTTTGAGTAGCAAGCACTATTACCAAAAAAGCCCTAGCCAATTAACAAAAAAAAAAGGAGACACAATATCCAATAAAGGCACATGCTCATGACTTTAAAGCCCAAATGTCACAAACCCATGGTTGTATCATTACCTAACTCCAAAACACCTAAAGAATCACTTTCAAAAGAACTGAGCATGAGTGACATAGCAATACCTTATGATTGAAGAATGTTGTGGTAGAGCCTAAGCACACAACTTCTCAACAATAAATTTCAATCTCACTTTTCAAGGGCGACCACTTTTTCAAAAAAAAAACATGCTATGAAGTCATTTTTGTATCCTAACACCTTTAAGCTTCAACTATTTATGTATCCAAACTAAGAAATGGGAGCCCTTTAGTCAAATTGTATCTGGTACGAAGTAGAACACGTGGCAAATCTAGCAAATCAAATCTCAATCATAAACAACTTTATGACACACATAGTAGAACTTAGTGGAAAAATCTAACAAATCAAACATCTCAACTATTAAATACAAACAACATTATAATACATACGAGGACTTGAATAACTTAATAGATTGAGAAAGACAAGAGAAAAATGCACGATTGGGCCCAACCTCCCCCATGGAAAAAGCCATGGTTTGCCATTCTTAATTATATATTATAGTTTTACATGGATATTTGCATTCATATCTTACATATAATTACAAAGAAAGTACAAATATCAATTGAAATACAGAGTCTTAAGAGTCAAGAGGTATCCTGTAACATGCTGTAGTTGTTGCAAAAAATTATGTGCTTTGAATCTTAGCGTTTTGATATCACCATCGTGTAAAATGACTCTTGAAGCTCTGAATTCCGATTCCGGATGAGGGACAAACCAAAAAACCTCAATTTCCACCTTGTTCTCCTATTTTGCGTCCAATCCTGTTGCTTTTATAAAGAATCCTAGAAATGCCTTCAAGTTAACCACATTAAGAAAATAGCAAGGTATTCCATAAAGAAAGCTTATTTCAATAAAACCATATCTTAAATATCATATTCCAAAATAATCTATATTAAGAAATAAAAAAATTAGTAGTACTAAGAACAATGATCTAAATATTACTAAAGAAGTTTAAACTTATAACTTACAAATAGAGTAATAATTTTAATAATATAATATCATATAACAAATACATAATATTATACATTATACTTAAGATATCATAACTATGAAATTTATACTTAGACTTATGCTAACATGTTGTCAAAGAGTTTACTGTTCATAATATAAATCATGGGATTCTTATGAACACAGAAGAACTTCACCGGGAGTTATATGAGGAATTTGCATACAAAATTCAAACATTGTTATCCAATAACCAACTTAGTTACATAAGTTCTTTTATATTTAGCATATAATTTTCAGTTATACCATGTATATTGATGAAAAATAAGTCTATGGGAACCTACAACTTGGTCAACTAGAAGCAATTGACAGTCTGCACGATAAATCACATTGATTCAGGTGCAAAAATATGGTCAGAACTCAAAAAATTTGCCAAAAGTTGCCAAAAGTCCACTAAGTTCACAGGGGACCTGAAGTAATAAACTTAAGTGACTAGCAAGTGACCTGGGTAGGTCAAAAAGTGACCTGGGCATGAGCAGGGAGTAGCCCACATTTTTCGGCGCAAAATGCGGGCTGCACAATCTGAGCACAACTAGAGAAAGCTGAAGCTATGGTGCATGCTTTGGAGCATGCAAACTGAAGATCAACAGGACCAGAAGCTGAAGATGTAAACACGGTGAGAGCTCCACTTCTCTGCCCATTTGGTTTGACGAAAATGCATGTTGAAATAGTCTATAAAAGGGAAAAATCTAAGAGAAAAGTATTCGGCTGCTCTTATGCACGACTTCTCTCATTTTGTCTTCCTCATTCTTGGTCCAATGAAGCCCGACTTGTACCAAAGTACTTGATTGACTTTGGGGTGAGCAAAGGGTGAGGATTTTGAAGGTATATGGGCTGTTATGGGCTAAAATAACTAGTCATAAATAGGGCAGCCCACTGTTATTATCCATTTTTATGAGCAAACAAGAGATTTATGTGATTGTAATGGAAGGAAATGACCTCTTTTCATCAGGACTTTGTTCATTAATGATTAGAGGAGCTTCTTCATGAGTTTATGCACTCATTTTGAGCTGATTATGGGCTGGAATTTTCTGTTTTAAAAATAGGGCTGAAGCTAAAATTATGCTTCTTCAATTCATTTCATGTATCATTGGCCCAAATCTTGAATGTATTTGAGTCTATCAACATAATACTTGTTCCAAAGGGTTGAAATCCATCTATATACTTGAAATAAAAGCCATTAGAACTTGCATTTGATATTCATAATTGAATTGAGAATCTGAAAATATCCTTTATGATATGATGTATATATCTAGAGGCATTTGATGTAATCAAGATAGAGTTATTTCTTCCGTTAATGTATGCTAAATATATAGAGAAAAAGCTTGAATTCTTCTTCCGTACCTAAATCATTTCTAAATCTCGGATCTTATTAAACCCCAATCTATTTCCCCTTCCTGAACTTTGAATCCTAAACTCCTCTTCTGCACTAAAGCCCCGGTGGTAGACCTTCAGCCCTTGACACAACGACAACGTAGTGCTACCCAAAGCCACCGCTACTTGCTCTACACATCAATTGAATCATTCACAATTGTTTATAAATAAAATAAACAAACAATAGTGAATACCTAGTAGTCTTCAACTACAAATAATTAAAATAGGCTGAAATACTTTTGTAATCTTAATTTAATTCGAGTACGCACTCTAAACTCGTAAAAGCTTAATTAATTAATATAAATTTTGTGGAATCACCCACTATGGAATCACGCATATGAACATTAATTAATAAAATGCTCAAGAAGGATAGACGTCCCCATCAATGTCTCACACAAGGAATCCACCTTATATAGGAGCCCTGGTCAACAAATAAATTTTACAGAATCCACCGTAAAATCTCACCGAATCCACCGTGACTATGCCTCATGGCATCATACCCTCGGGGTGGGATAGCAATCGTCCACAATTGCTGTTAGCTGCTCAATGTGGAGCTAGCACTAAGGGTCACTACAAGATATAGGCCTTATACCGACGTTTAAAGCGACGAAAATAAAAATAACAAAATTTTCCCCCGTCGTCGCAAAAAGCGTCGTTATTGGCGACGCCATAGAACAGTCGGTATTACTGTCGGTATCAACATCGGTATTGGCATCGGTATCAGCTAATACCGATGCCAATAATACCGATGCCAATACCGACGCTGATATTGATGGTTTGCAACGTACATAACGATGCCAACAACGACGCAAGCAGTAAAATTTGCGACGCTAATAGCGACGGTAACAGGGAAAAAAAAAATTTGGCAGGGCAGCTAGCACTATGTGCTTTATGAGAGCCATACAAAATAGTTTCTGCACTACTGTGTACAATGCACTTGCAAACAAAAACAATGTATACTGAAATCATAAAACTGATACATGAAATAAATACATGATCGCATAAAAAACGATTGGTACAATCATGACAAGATATCACTAATACATAGAAAATGTCTACATAGATCAAGCGACTCAAAAATAAAGGTGTGTGAGCTCCAAGGATCCAAGGGCGAGCTACAAATCCTCGTCCCCCGAAAGCTTGTCCCGCCGCAAAGGAGCATCGAACGGACTCTACAGAAAAAGAAACAACACATCAGTCCACCATACAATAATGCATTCAAATATCTCATGATAACTACGGACAAGAAAGATGAGTGACTTACAGGGCCGCCGCATCTATATAATCGGTCGATCAATGCAGTGAGACCGTGCCTCTTTGCATATCGAGTCTCAAGGCCAGTCGGATCGCAATTTGTAATGGAGTGCTGCAAAGAAAACAAAATGCTAATTGTTAGAAACATGATTGCCAGTACAAAGAATATTTCAAAAAAATAAACAAGCAAAACAAAAGAAAAACTTACAAAGTCCTCCAAATATGTCTTGTAGCCGCCACTCCCAAGATGATGGACCACTCCGGCCTCGAGTCATGCCCTCACCGCCTCCCGCTGCTGACTCCAACGTCCTGGAGAATCTATAGCCTCCTCCCTTAGTCGGTGCCAGTCGTCTGTATCTAACCACTCGGGCTTTGTAGCCCCACTCTTGATTGCCTTGCATCGTCTATGTGACATATATGCACACATGCAATCCATCATCCAGCCCGTAGAGAATCTATCTATTGTGGCTGCCATCTGAAACTCCTCGTGCAAGGATGCTACTATGTAGTCCTTGCTTCCCTCCGGTATGTTCTTCCAATGATCCAAGACGTGCCGAGAAACTTGTTGGTACAACTCTCTCATGCAAGCCATCACCCTCCTCCCCTCATCATTCATGATGATGGCTCCTGACCTACTATGGACTAGATATCCATAACCCCCTGGAGTCTGCCTAAGATGGGTCCTCTCCTATCTATGTCCACAATCTTGGGCATATCCAGGAGACCCCTCTACATCCATTGTACCGAGGGGGGTAATATCTCTCAGAGTGGCACCCACAGGGGTGCTACCTCTGCTGACGGTTGCGCAAAAGCTGAAGTAACTGGAGTAGACGTCCCCATAGGTATGACAAATCCTGGAGGCGATGCAGCTCCAGCTGAACGATGAGACGGAGACACCGTGTCAGTGCCTCCACAGCATCCACCTGAGCCTGAGGCACGCTTCCTGGAAGGGCCATGAGAGCGAGGAGTTGCACCTGTATCCTGTGTCGACCGCGGGCTCATTGCCTCTGTATCTCTGTAGCATCCCCCTGATCTTGATGCACTCCCTCCCTTTGGCCCAAGCCGAAGCATCCGATCGTACTGAAGCAGATCTAGTAGAGCGCCTTGACAAAGACTGAGACAGCTCTTGGTCTGCCATGTCTCTGAATCTGGCGATCTGGTCTGGAGACATACATGTAAAGATGTCTTGTAACTCCTCATCGCTCATCCCTCGACTCATCCTAAAAATGTCACTTGCACAGACAAAAAATGATGTTAGAATAATCAATTTAAATCATAGAAAGCACAGTAATATAAATCATTAAAAAAAATCTCACTTAAAATGTATATCTTATATACCCTTATAAGCGATTGGTCAACGAATTGAGTAAGTGGATGCTCCAAGTATGAAGTATCCTATGGTCCCATGTTAATCTCCTGACAGAACTACGCATACAGTGGAAGGTCGATAGACATACCACCACAAAAGAATGAGTCCGCCTCGTTCTCAAAGAATTCTTGGACTCTTGTATTTCCATCATTGTTAGCCGATGCTGGCTCCAAGCTTTCAAGGGCCTCCACCCCTTTCAATATCGACCCCTCTATTTGCATATTATCTTCATCTATGCTCGGAACATCGCTTTGATCATATACTCTCGCACTTCAGGGAGTTGAAGGTATAACATACCACCATTAAGGTTGTCAGGGGTTTGGATAGAAGATTACCTGTTCACAAACACGTATAAGAGAGTTCAAACCATTGTGACATAAACCATGTCGTAATACAATTAGCAAGCAAATGAGTCCATGTACCTGTTCACAATGGGCCGGCAACACAAAGGTGTCGCTCAAATCCATCCATTTTTTTCGGAATCTATTTTGAGAAATCCAGATGGACCTCGTCAAACTATTGCTCTAGCTCTTCCAAGTACCAGTTTGAACTCTCGATCTTGCCTAGCGATCTGGTACTTGGCGAGCCACGTCTCCATAGAGGCATAGTGCAACATACAAAAGCAATTCACCTTCTCTTCTATTGAGGCATCCATTCTTTTTTCTATCCCATTTCCGACGATCACATCTCCAATCAGTCTATCATCGTCCTTCAGCGACCATAGCACTTCATTGTCTAGTTCCACCGTTGGTAGCCATTGTGAAATATGCACTAGCACCTCAAACACCAACCAACCTTTGGCCACGCTACCTTCTGGCCGAGCTCATTGTCGTACAAAGCCTTTCAGGGTTTTCATGAAGCGCTCCAAGAAGAACATCCATCATGTATAGACAGGTCCAGCAATCTCCACTTCATCCACAAGATGCACAAGAAGGTGGATTTGTATCGTGAGCATGTTGGTGGGCAGGTACTTCTCAAAGAGACAGTCTGTCTCCACTGCTCCCCGCCTCGCGGATTCAATAGAGGACGCCTTAATCTCCTTCTATGAGATCCATTGCACCAAAGACGACAACCTGTAAATGGCCCCGTGTATTTCTGGAGTAAGACATCCTGCGATCGCGATCGGTAGTACAAACTGCCACAAATGAGAAAGTATTATGAATAATGGCTACATTCCAAATAGCAAAATGCCCACGCTAATTACAATCCATTCGTAGTACAAATCAGACATACCTTATGCTAGTCATGGGATTTTAGCCCTGATAATTGGTCGTCTTTAGAAAATGCGGACCTGAGAGAACGCATCATACCCGTCGGAGTGTGAATAGACTTGATTACTTGCTTCACAATGCGCTCTTATTTTGTGGACAAAACCCAAGGAGTGTGAGGAAGCTGCACGCGACCATCAGCACTCGACTGCGGCCAAAGCGTCTCCATCTTACCTATCTCCTTCAAATCCATTCGTGCCCCTATAGTGTCTCTCTTTCTTGTGATGTGGTCCCATAACAAGTTAGCCACATTCTTGAAAATATGCATGGGATCCAACAAGTGGTTGACCTCTAAGTGGGTCCAATATGGCAACTGGTAGAAAACTGAGAACCGCCGCATTCCATTTGGATGTGATTCCGCATGGACCATTTTCAGCTCGTACCAGCTTGCGGTGTTCATATGTGTTGGAGATCGTCCAAGGAAACCTTACCTGAGTTCATGATCCTCCGGCAAGAAAGCAGCGTATCCTTGATATACCATCTTCTTCATGGTTCGTGACCTTCGGGAGTCTAACTGTGGCCCACACAATGGACATGCAGGATAACCTGAGGTAACCAGACCTCTTCCAATACCACGACCTAGTGAATACTTGGTTGAACGAGATTGTTATCCTCTCCTTCCATCTCTCTCTTTTCTTATATTATTATCCTCTCCTTCCATCTCTCTCTTTTTCTATGACCTAGGATATAGTATCATAGAATACTAGTATTTAGTACCTAGTACTCAGTACCTAGCATATAATATTTCGTTTTCTCTCTTCCTCTCCCTCTCTCATTTTCTCTCCCTCCCTCGCCCTCACCCTCTCTTTCTCTCTTTCCCTATTAGGTTTAATTATGTTTATCTTTTTATCTCTCCTCTCTCTGTCTCTCATTTTCTTTTTCTCTGTCCTCTCCCTCTCTCATTTCCTCTTCTCTCTCCTCTCCCTCTCATTCCTCTCTCTCCCTCTCTTTTTCTCTCTCCTCTCTCTCTCATTCCTCTCCCTCCCTTGCCCTCTCTCATTCCTTTTTCTCTCTCCTCTCTCTCATTTCCTCTCCCTCCCTCACCCTCACCCTCTCTTTCTCTCTTTCCCTATTAGGTATAATGATATTTCTCTTTTTCTCTCTCCTCTCTCTCTCTCTCATTTCCTTTTCTCTCTCTACTCTCCCTCTCATTCCTCTCCCTCCCTCTCTCTTTTTCTCTCTCCTCTCTCACTCATTCCTTTTTCTCTCTCCTCTCCCTCTCTCATTTCCTTTTCTCTCTCCTCTCCCTCTCTCTCTCTCCTTTTTTCTCTCTCCTCTCTCTCTGATTCTTCTCCCTCCCTTGCCCTCTCTCATTCCTTTTTCTCTCTCCTCTCCCTCTCTCATTTTCTTTTTCTCTCTCCTCTCCCTCTCTCATTTCCTCTCCCTCTCTCGTCTTCACCCTCTCTTTCTCTCTTTCCCTATTAGGTTTAATGGTTTTTCTCTCTTTTTCTCTCTCCTCTCTCTCTCTCTCTCATTTTTTCTCTCTCCTCTCCCTCTCTCATTTCGTTTTCTCTCTTCCTCTCCCTCTCATTTAATTTTCTCTTTTCCTCTCCCTCTCTCATTTCCTCTCCCTCTCTAGCCCTCACCCTCTCTTTCTATCTCTCTTTCCCTATTAGGTTTAATGATTTTTCTCTCTTTTTCTCTCTCCTCTCTTTCTCTCTCATTCTTTTTCTCTCTCATCTCCCTCTCTCATTTATCTTTCTCTCTTTCTCTCCCTCTCTCATTTCCTGTCCCTTCTTCACCCTGACCCTCTCTTTTTCTCTTTCTCTATTATTTTTAATAATTTTTTCTCTTTTTCTCTCTCCTCTCCCTCTCTCATTTTTTTCTCTCTTCCTTTCCCTCTCTTATTTCCTCTCCCTCCCTTGCCCTCACCCTCACCCATACCCTCTCTTGCTCTATTTGCCTATTATGTTCAACATCTTATCTCTTTTTCTCTCTCCTCTCATTCTCTTTTTTTCTCTCTCCTCTCCCTCTCTCATTTCCTTTTGCTCTCTTCCTCTCCTTCTCTCATTTCTTCTTCCTCCCTCCCCCTCTCTCATTTCCCTATTATGTTTTTGTCTCTCCCCCCTCTCCCTCTCCCTCTCCCTCTCCCTCTCCCTCTCCCTCTCTCATTTTCTCTCTCTTCCTCCCCCTCCCTCTCTCATTTCCTCTCCCCCTCCCTCTCCCTCTCTTTAATTTCCCTCTATTTTTCCCTCTCCCTCATTTCCTCTCCCTTTCTCATTACATACAAATTATAAAATAAATAAATAAATAAGAGAGAGAATACACTCTCCCTCTCTCATTCCCTCTCTCATTTTCTCTCTCTCTTCCTCTATTTCTCTCTCATTTCCTCCCCTCCCTCTCCCATTTCCTCCCTCTCCCTCTCTTTAATTTCACTCACTTTCTCCCTCTCCCTCTCTCATTTTTTCTCCCTCTCACATTATATACAAATTATACAAAAATTAAATAAATAAGAGTGAGAATACACTCTCCCTCTCTCTCGTTCTCTCATTTCATCCCCTCCCTCTTCCATTTCCTCCCTCTCACTCTCCCTTCCTCCCCCTCTCCCTCCCTCCCCCATTTCCTCCCTCTCTCTCTCTTTCTCTCTCATTTCCTCTCCCTCTCTCAATATATATACACAAATTATAAAAGCAAAAGGGAGAGGGAGAGAGAGTATGCACTCTCCCTCCCTCTCCCTCTCTCATTTCCTCCCCATCCCCATCTCTCTCCCTCTCTTTCTCTTTCTCTCCCTCTCTCGTTTCCTCCCCCCTCCCTCTCCCTCTCTTTCTCTTTCTCTTTCTCTTTCTCTTTCTCTCCCTCTCTCTCGTTCTCTCATTTAATCCCCCCCCTCTTCCATTTCCTCCCTCTCCCTCCCTCTCCCTCTCCCTCCCTCCCCCTCCCTCTCCCTCTCCCTCTCCCTCTCTTTCTCTCTCATTTCCTCTCCCTCTCTCAATATATATATACACAAATTATAAAAGCAAAAGGGAGAGGGAGAGAGAGAATGCACTCTCCCTCCCTCTCCCTCTCTCATTTCCTCCCTCTCCCTCTCCCTCTCTTTCTCTTTCTCTCCCTCTCTCATTTCCTCCCCCTCCCTCTTCCTCTCTCTCTTTCTCTTTCTCTTTCTCTTTCTCTCCCTCTCTCTTTCTCTTTCACTCCCTCCCTCTCCCTCTCTTTCTCTCTCATTTCCTCTCCTAAACAAGCAAAAGAGAAAGAGAATTAAACCCTAAACAAGCAAAAGAAGGAGAGAATGGACTCATTGATGAGATATGGCAAGGGTTTAGCAGCTCCTCTTCGAGATGAAGGCTCCTCCTCTCCTTCACAAACGGCGGCGGCGGCGGCAAGCCTTCTTCCTCTCCCTCTCTCACGATGGTCGCTCTCTCTCTCGCTCTCCCTCTCAAAACGATCGACGAAAATGCGCGAAATGAATCCGGGCTTGGTTTCGGCCTCTTTTTTTTCCCTGTGGGGCATTGCTATTTGCGTCGCAAATGCGACGCAGATAGCGGTACAAATAGCGACGCCGCTACCTGCGTCGCTACCCGCCGTCGCTATAGGTTTAAATCCTCGTAGTGGATAAGCACCAAGGATGCGGGCGGTCATCCATTGCACGTCTTCAACTGAATGAGTTTTTTTAAATTGAATTTTAGCAAGTATCTAGTATAGAACAATGAATCAATCAGAGTCTAATTATTAGCAAACAACTCATTCTAATAAGATTAAAAACTAGTGTTAGTGCCATAGATGTCTTTCATGAAAGTAAGAGAGTCAAAAGATAAGACAGAAATATTATGAATGCTAGGTCTCATACTTAAAGCATCGACAATCAAAAGATAACAACATTAAATGCGTACTACAATCATAAAAAATTAGAGTGAGAATCATATTGAAGGCCTACTTTGAATAAAAACAACTTATATCTTCTTGTAAATCAAGTTAGTCTATAACCAGAGAGTTGGATCTTATAAGGAATTTTACAAAACATTTACTTATGACTAAGACTAAATTTAAAAAAGAAACATATTAAAGACAAGGCTAAAATTGGATAAAATACTAGTCTCTTGGTAAAAAAAAGTAATATTCAAGTTCTATAGCATATTTAGATATGATTATCTTTTATATGCATATTTAGACAAAACCATGTCTAATATAAGTTTAGATCTTTGTACAAGAGAAACAATTTTTTCCTAGAAGTATACTCAAATTTCAAATGGATTAAAAGCTATCCTACTAGGAAATTAGATATTTGTATAGGTCGAAATTTACAAATTTCACAATGTGTGGGTTAACTACGAGACCTACTTTCAAGATAAATAACTTTCTTTGTAGATAAAATTAGGTCATGATGATAGCTAGAGAGTTGTAGACAACAAAAAGGTCTACAATTCATGTTCCTATGATGAATTACCAAATTTGAAGGTAAGGTCATAAAAAATAGGACTCAAAGTTGACTACTACACAATTATCTACATACTGATGTGAAATTTGCATTTAGGGTTACTTTAGGACTCAAATAACTCACTAAATATTCAAAATTTGTAAAATATGTATCTAATAATAATTATAGATATTTTTTAGGGCTAAAACTATTGTTTTTACACCATCCTCAAAATATGAACTAGTAAAATTTTACATTACGTGAAAAATAGTTGTTTGAGAGGATTTTTATGGTGAAGCATATGCAATAGCTAGACTACTTTCAAGTGCCTCTTCTATATAGCATGTTACATAAATAAAGACTTGATATGATTAAACTTGAAAATTTTATAAAATAAAACAAAGCTATGATTTACTATGAAATAAACTTCAAAAGATTTTTGGCTATAACATCCTGTTTGCATAGCACAGTCCATGCTATAATCCAAATTCAGAGAAAAAAAAATTGAATCAATTCGAGTCAATCAACTATGGATATAAGATTGTCCAAAACACAAGAAATGCAACTGCAATACTTATCTGTAGTGATTTGTCTTATAAATTGCGATTGTTCCACAGTGTTCCCATTTATACACCAATATCATACAATTGGAAACTCAGAGTGTAGCCAAGCTCTGATACTAATGTTATGAAGCGAAACACATGGCAAGTCTAGCAAATCAAATCTCAATCATAAACAACTTTATGACACACATAATAGAACTTAGTGGAAAAATCTAATAAATCAAACATCTCAACTATTAAATACAAATAATATTATAATACATAAGAGGATTTGAATAACTCAATAGATTGATAAAGACAAGAGAAAAATGCAAGATTGGGACCAACCTCCCCTATGGCAAAAGCCATGGTTTGCTTTCCTTAACTATATATTATAGTTTTACATGGATATTTGCATTCATATTTTACATATAATTACAAAAAAAGTACAAATATCAATTGAAATATAGAGTCTTAAGAGTCAAGAGATATCCTGCAACATGCTGCAGTTGTTGTAAAAAATTCAGTGCTTTGAATCTTAGCATTTTGACATCACCATCATATTTGGAGCATGTCAAAAACCCCCAAAACAACTCTTAAAGCTCTGAATTTCGATTACAGATGAGGGACAAACCAAAAAACTTAGTTTCCACCTTGTTTTCTCGTTTTGTGCGCGATCTTATTGCTTTTATAAACAAAGCTAGAAAAGCCTTCTAAAACTTAACCACATTAAGAAAATAGCAAGGTATTCCATAAATAAAGCTTAATTCAATAAAAGCATATCTTAAATATCATATTCCAAAATAATCTATATTTAAAAATAAATAAAGTAATAGTACTAAGGACAATGATCTAATTATTACTAAAAAAGTTTAAACTTATAATTTACAAATAGAGTAATAATTTTAATAATGCAATACCATATAATAAATACATAATATTATATATTATATTTAAGATAACTAATCATAATTATAAAATTTACACTTGGACTTACACTAATGCCCAGTGCTATCCAAAGCCAATCGCTACCTACTCTACACATCAACTAAAATTCACAATTGTTTATAAATAAAATTAAAAAACAATAGTAAATATTTAGTAGTCTTCCGCTACAAATAATTAAAATAGGTTGAAACACTGTTGTAACCTTAATTTAATTCGAGTGTGTACTCTAAAATCATAAAAGCTTAATGAATTAATATGAATTTTGTGGAATCACGTGCTATGGAATCACCCACATGCACATTAATTAATAAAACACTCGAAAGGGACATGCGTCCTCGTCAACTTCTCACATAAGGAATCCATCTTATGTAGGAGCCCCAATCAACAAATAAATTTTATAGAATCCACCGTAAAATCTCACGAAATCCACCGTGACTATATCTCCTGGCATGAGTATCCACCATGTTTGATTTAAGAAAACTACTTATTGTTGAGATGACAAGGTCAACACATGCGGACATTGATGATGGATCGCCTGGTTAGATGGGTCCACATGTCTATACTTAGCACGTCGGTGGTCATTATGACTCTCACATGGCCACTGACTCATTACTTATTATATTCAGGTTGTTACACCTATATACAGCTGGCATAGTTATAGTGCCAATCGATTAGTGTAGTCGGTTATGCATTGTTTGACTTAGTAGGCCACTTTCCTTTATGTTGTATCTTATCTATACTTTGTGTACATTGTAAAGTGTGTGGAAGAAGAAGAAAAAGCCAGTAAGAAAACGTTTTGGCCTCCATCTCTCTTCTTGTCTCTTGAGTGAGCTTCTCCTTGTACATTCTGTGTGTGTTCGGTGCAGCATCTTGAGTAAGTCCCCCCACCATGCGATTCTTGACATGGTATCAGAGCTGCACCACTGAGAGAGGCTGATTTCGAAGGCTGAAGTGAAGGAGAAGAAGCAAGGTTCGAGGAAGCAAGTCACAGGTAAGAAGCTCTCCCATCCTTCCACTCTCTCTCTTGGATAATGTCTGTGGAGGCACCGGAAGCAAGGCAGAGCAAAAATCTCAGATTTCAGTGAGATCTGGTGTGCGCGAAGAGCACTGTGTATTCTGCAGATAAGACCTTTAGGCATTTGAGGCCATTTCAGGCCCTGTTTTAGAGCCGCAAGGTTGCGAACAACAGTTTGAGATACCCTGCAATTTCAGTTGTGTCTGCCGTATACAAGTGCACAGGTTACAGATTTCATATATGTAAGTTCAAAGGTGTTTACAGCGAATAAATACAAGATTTATCTACAAATTGTTGCAGATTGCATGTATTGTTGAGCAGATAGTGAAAAAGGCTGTCTGGTGTATTACTATGCACCTCCAAAGGGTTGGTTACAGGTTTTCCTACATTTAGAGTTGCAGAATTTCATAAGGTATGCGAAGCATGTCAATTTGGTAAGCATGAAAGACAATCCTTTTCACATGAAAGGGATGTAAGCAGAAATATCATTGATGTTGTGCATACAGATATTCGGGGGCCTACACAAAATGTATCTCTTGGAGGCAGTTCATACTTTGTCACATTCATTGATGATTGTTTTAGAAAGTTGTGGGTATATTTTATGAAGGAAAAGAGTGAAGTGTTTGAGCACTTTAGAACTTTCAAGGCTATAGTTGAAAGAGAAACAGGCTTGAAAGTAAAGTGCTTGAGGTCAGATGGAGAGGGAGAGTACCTCTCGATGAGTTCAGCGATTTTCTGAGGTCTCATGGGATAAAGAGACAGTTCACATGCAGGTATACCCCACAGCAAAATGGTGTTGCAGAAAGGAAAAATAGGTATATTGTAGAAGTTGCACGCGCCTTGATGGCTGAAAAGAATATGCCTAAGCATTTTTTGTCTGAGGTTGTTCATACTGCTGTTTATATTATGAACATAACTCCCATAGCTGCAGTTCATGGGATGACTCCTGAAGAATGCTTTACTGGTAAGAAGCCTGATGTATCACACTTGAAGGTATTTGGTTGTGTTGCATATGTTCATATGCCAGATGAGCTACGAAAGAAGCTTGATCCAAAGGCAAAAAAATGTGTCTTTATTGGATACTCTTTAGAGCAGAAAGGGTGTCGTTGTTATAACTCTGTCACATGTAAGTTCAGAGTGCGCAAGGATGTCATCTTTGATGAAATGAGTAGTTGGTATGCATTTAGTGGTGATGCATTGGATGATGATGATGATCATGACACTCATGTGCAGGTTGAAAAGCAAGAATCACGGACTCTTAGTGGACTAGATACATCATCTAGTAGTCCATGGTCTGGGAGACTAAGGAGTAGCTCTACATCTTCAGGTGCATCTAGTAGCACTATAGGTAAAGACAAAGGAAAGAATAAAGTGTCAGATGGCATTGATGCAGTTCTTGATGGAGACTCCAGTGGCTCAGAGAGCTTAGATGATGAGCTTGGTATTCCTTCTGTCAGGACACCAGGTGTACAGAGAGCTCATAATAATGTAAAGGCTCCATTGAGTGATCCGGTGGTACACAGATCTAGTAGGGTCAAATACCATGTTAAAAGAATTGGTTTTGAAGATTATGCAGCTCACCATTATGCTTATATGGTGAAACTAGTTCAGGATGTTGAGCCCACTTGTTTTGAGGATGATGTTGGTCATACTCATTGGGATGCAGCAACGGATGAGGAGATGGCTGCATTAGAGGCCAATAAGACTTGGGATCTAGTATCATTGCCGAAGGGCAAGAAAGCTATTGGATGTAAGTGGGTTTATAAGATTAAGCACAATGCAGATGGTTCTATTAGTAGGTACAAAGCTAGGGTGGTTGCAAAAGGCTATGCCTAGACATATGGCATAGATTATGAAGAAACCTTCAGTCCAGTTGCTAGGATGGCAACTGTCAGATGTGTGATTTCTTTGGCAGCAGCCAAATTTTGGAGGTTGCAGCAAATGGATATGAAGAATGTCTTCTTGCATGGTGATTTAAAGGAAGAAGTGTATATGGATCAACCAACAGGTTACGAAGATTTAGAGCATCCTACGTATGTGTGCAGGTTGAAGAAGGCGCTCTATGGGCTCAAGCAAGCACCTAGAGCATGGTCTGACAAGATCAGAGAGTATCTTGTCAATATTGGCTTTTATGTTTCTGATGCTGATCACTCACTTTATGTGAGAAAGGGAGATGCAGGTTTGGTCATCATAGTCATCTATGTGGATGACTTGAGTATTACAGGTGATAGTGATAGTGGGATTGCTGAAGTTAAGGATTTTTTGTTGAAGAAGAAGTTTGAGATGAAGTATTTAGGTGAGCTAAGGCACTTCCTTAGTATTGAGGTGATCAGATATGATGATGGTATATGGCTGTCCCAAAGACAGTATGGCTTGGATATGTTGTCCAAGTATGGTATGACAACAGTTGAGTGTTGATGTTGGGGATGAGATAGAAGACCCTACTATGTTCAGGAGGATAGTGGGGAGTTTGATCTACATGACTATTACAAGGTCAGACTTGAGCTACGCTGTTGGTCTTGTGAGTCAATTTATGCAAGTACCTAGAAAGCTGTAACGTGTCCACCTGTTATCTTCAGGACACGTCTTAGCAGTCCATCGGAAAGGATATCTAGAACGCTCTGCGCGACACTCCCATGGAATGTTATGGGGTTTGCGATCTAGGACTTTCCGTGTTCGCCATGTAGCGGAAGTATTTCGGCTGTTTCCACTTAGGACGAACCTGAATTAGGTTTTTTCCTATTGGTCATTTTCTAATGGCAACTAGCGTCGAACCCAAGCGAACTACTTTACGCAGAAATGCCAAGTTCAAAGCGGATTCACACTACATTTGGTTCAAGGAGAATGGGAAATGAGAGGGATGCGAAGCTCAACCTCTCTACCATAAGGCATAGTCCCATTCCGTTCCCCTAAAACAGCGTAATTCAAGATCATCTATATCTTAGACTCTAGGTCAACGCTCTTGCTATTCGTATTCTCTGAATGATCTTCTGGCTGTCCATCATGATTTGAGAAAAGTTCCCGGCCAACCGGGACCACCCATCCATAGGATGGACCTATGGCCACATTCACTGCACTTTCCTCAGGTTGTTTAACTTATTTAATTACCTAACACATTTAGTTGGACATGTATCAATCAGCTTCTTTAATTAGCCCGTTAGGCACTGGTTCCTTCATGTAATCATAGCAATTGACATAGAAAAGCAATGTGAAATAAGTTCATTTTTAACAAGTTATCATATTTATCTTTGAAATACACAAAGTCCAGGCCGTAGGCGTATCCACAATCCTCCCAAAGGCTATCCAGCAATCCACAGGGATCATTAATCGAAGTTTCTGTGCATACACTAGTATGCGGGCCTTGAGATCCAATCCTGAGTCACGTTAGCCTCTTGTGGAAGGCCCGGAAGGTGAGGGATTTACGGCCAGAGCCCCCTTGGAACCCAAGCATCCTCGTGCTCCAAGTAGCGCTTAACGGAGAGACCTCTTGCGGTGTGTTCGGTTCACCTTCCCTGCATGGTTAACAATTACCTTGGTTAGGGTCAGGCAGGCAGTCGGGGGTAACTGAAGCTGCCTCTCTCTTCAGGCCTTCAACCTGAACCATTAGATATCCATTTATCCTTTAATTCTTTGTTTAAAAAAAGCAAAACAGTGCTCCTAAATCAGTAACAAGCACAATCATTTCCATTGGTCATTATTGTTGGCCAACTGCTAAGGAGTGAATCCTTCTTTCCGAATGCATCCAGCACTCGATCCGGGATTACTTGTGACTTGGCAAGATCCCCTATATCCTGGGTTAGGGCCGTACCCTATTAACCCGACTTGGTTCATTCTTTAAGTTCTCATGTTATTTCAATTTATTGGTCGGTCTCTTGCTTTCAAGCAATTATCTTTACCCAAGAAAGATACTATATTAGGACGATTTTTCATCCTCTTGCAAGATAACTTGCTTAAGAGTCTGCCAATCTCATTTTGAGGAATTTGGCCATTTCTTTGTGATCAATTCACAAGATCGTGCGACTCTACTACTTGTCGCACAAGTGTCGCATCAAGTTATGGGATTATTTACCCTTCGAATGGAGTCATGAAACAATCTGTTCATGATTACATTAGGCTCATGTTATTAGTACTAGGGTTGCAAGTTTCATCTTTTTTTAGCGAGAGATTCCTAAGGAAAAAACCGTAGACCACTTCTCAAGTATGTCCCAATGTCCTTACATTCCGTGAATGTGGACAAGTTTTTTAGGGGATAGGAGTTTCAGCCTTGACTATATGAGTGACTAGGTCACGTGTTAAATCCTAGTTAGTTCTTTGGAATTGAATTAACTCTTCCTAAATGAGTCCCTTTGCAGTTTTTAGGCGTTTAGGTTTAAGCCAACTTGTTTAATTCTTGAAGATAATTACGCTATTATTTCCATAAACACATGACTCATTGTCTACGCGTAAGTTGATTTTCAACCCTTATCTTTTCGATTTAAGATCAAGCATAGGTTAGGTTATAGCCTAATTCCAATTAATCACCCTATAACTTGCGAACAAGATTCATGCTAAAACACGTAGCCTTTTACTAATAAATATGCAGTTGAAAAATGATATTTATACCAATTTACTAGAGCTATGCAACTTAAGAATCATTTCATGCCTTGCAATTTCCTATGGATTATTAGCACTTTTCGTAATGACCCATTGCGAAGAAGATATGTCCTAATAATGCGAGATGCAATTTATACTTCCATGTCTAAACGAAGTGCACTATCCTAATTCTGTTTTGTAAAAAAAAAGGACATTAATCTAATTTTTTTTTCATTGCAATGCATAAAAACTACTTGCTAGAAATGCATATCAATCTTTTGCTTACTTTATTTTGTTCGAGTCTTGAAAATATTAATGACCGAACTCTTCCGTGGTGAGTTAATTCTTCTAAATTAACCAAAGTGTTTAAGATGAAAAATGCCTCCTATCTCCAAAAATCATCCTCGCATGATTGAATTATAACAACATAAAAATTAGGAATGAAAACCTGGACTTGTGGTGAGATGTCCACCTGGATGCTAGGAGATGATCCTCCTACAGTTGCGCCTTGGGCTTTCTTAGGAGCCATCGCGAATATAGCCTTTTTGCCTTGGGCACGAAGTTACGATCTTGTCCATCTCCTTCGTACGCGAACACAGAAAGGGATTTAGGCGGGATTCACAAGAAATTGGATGGAAGAATCCCGAAGAGAAGAATTTGTGGGGGGGGGAGGTTTAAAGTCTTTCGATGGTAGGGCTTCTTTAAAGCCAGGGAAAGAAGCTTTTTTGGAATCCCGAGGGGGGGAAAACAAAAGGTATGAAAGGGCCTTAGGAGGAATTATTGTATGGGGGAAAAAGAAAGGCTTAAGGACCACATGAAGGCCCTTCAAGGGAAAAATTTGGGGGGAAGTAGGGGTTTTAAGGAGTCCATATGAGGGCCCCTTCAAGGAAAATGTTGGGGGAAAGAGGGGGCTTAAAGGGAGTCTATTTTTTTTGTGTGTGGGGGGGGGGGGCGGGGGGACAAAGGTATGAAAGGGCCTAAGTAAGGGATTTTTGCATGGGGGGAAAAAGGGCTTTAATAGTCCATATGAGGGGGGGCTTCTTAGGAAGCTTTTAGAAGCTTCCTAAGAAGCTTCTGAGCTTCTGAAGGACGACCTAGAAGCTCCATGTGGCCACTACAGCAATGTGTCGATGGACAAGCGGATTGAACGGCGGCTGTTGGCGTGTCTTGTTTCCCTGCGGAAGCAAGGCCTTGGCTCCTCCCTCTTCACGACCACCCTCTCCCTCTATGGTATCAGAGTGATGAAAGAGTGGCAACACCCCTCTCCTCTCGCGACCACTGCAGTCTCCGGCTTTTCCCCCTCTTGCTCAGCGGTGACACCTCTGCCTGCACACCCCCTGGTTTTGCTTCACACAACGGCAATGTTAGACTGAAGATCTGAAGGTGAGTGTGGATCGACAGCAATGTCGGCCTCTCCTTCTCCCTCTTCAGGGTCGTGTTCCTCTCATGGCTTTATAGCTGGGGAGGAGGGGATTCTTCCCACCCCTATGCGGCCATAGTGCATGGCCTCCTTCCCTCTGCAAGCTCTAGCAAGGAGCTTGCACATACATGCTATTCCCCTCCCCTGCAGCACGACTGTCGGCTGGGGGTAAGGGGAATAATAAAAAATTTTGCCATTATCCAATTCAATTATCCTTTATATAGGTGGTTCACGTATGCTTGTGGAAGTTCGGAATGTTACATTCTCTCCCCCTTGGAGGAATCGAGATGTCCTCATCTCGAGATAAACTAGGGATATTGGTGGTTGAGAGTGCTTTCATCTATCCAAGTGGCATCCTCTTTGGGATAATCTTTCCACTGGACAAGGCATTCTCTCAAGGTTCTGGATCTCAATTGTCTCTCCCTAACATCTAAGATCTTGTCAGGCCTTAGTTCAAGGACTCCTTGACTAGGCATTACAACTTGTTGGTCATCAAGTACATGGTTAGGATTAGGTATATACTTCTTCAATAGGCTGATATGGAATACATTATGAACCTTTAGGTTCTCAGGGAGCTGTAGTTTATAAGCATTAGGTCCTAGGCACTTGAGGATTTTGTATGGCCCACAATACCTTGGACATAGCTTCTTGCAATCTCCTAAGGATAGGGAACTCTTCTTTAGGCGTACGTGAATGAAGACCATGTCTCCTTCCTCGAAGATTCTATCTTGACGCTTCAAATCCGCGTATGCCTTCTATCTATCCTTGGTGGCTTGGATGTCCTGTCTTATTGACTTTATTTGGTCATCCATCTCTTCCAACATTTGCCTTGAAGCTTCAACCCTTAAGGTTGGATCTGAGAAGTTTACGGGACTTTGACAGTCATGGCTATACAATGCTTGGAAAGGGGTCATCTCAATGCTTTGTTGGTAAGAAGCATTGTAGGAAAATTCAACCAAAGGCAAGTATTGAATCCACCTTTTCGGTTCACAATAGCAATATGCCCTAAGCATATCCTCGATGATTTGATTGACTCGCTCTGTTTGGCCATCCGTTTGGGGATGGTAAGCTATGCTAAACAGAGTTGAGTCCCAATGGCTTCAAAGATAGCTCTCCAGAAGTGTGATGTGAAGAGAGAATCACGATCACTAATGATTCTTCTGGGTAGCCCATGTAGCTTGAATATCTCCTTGATAACCAACCTTGCAATGTCTGAGGCTTTATAGTTTGTCAATACTGGAATAAGGTGTGCAACCTTAGTAAGAATGTCAACCACAACCATGATGGAGTTGTATCCTCCCTGAACTTGGGGTAGGCCAACAACAAAGTCCATACTGATGAATTCCCATTTCATTTGGGGAATGTCAAGTGGTTGTAACTTCCCTGGCATTTTGACATGTTCGACTTTGATACGTTGACAAGACAAACACTCGGTGACATATTTGAGAACGTCACTTTTAAGCCTCTCCCAATCGTAGCTCTTCCTAACTGCATTGAGAGTCTTGGCATAGCCAGGATGTCCTGAGAAAGGGGAGTCATAAGCTTCCCACAATATCTTCTGCTTAAGTGACTGGCTTGCCGGTATATATAGCCTCGTTCTATAGTAGACAAGTCCATTATTGACAGAGAATTCATGATACTTAGCCTGCAAATTTTGGTCCTGATCCTTGATAGAGATTTCCCCTAGCGTCTTTTGATAGGTTGGATCATGGCATGCTTCATCTCTAGCTAACTCAAGTATTGGATTGTTTGGCATGGATACTTTTGTAGCTAGAGATCTAGCTGTTGATGTATTTTGCAAGATTAGAGAATTAAGGAATGCCTTGCGACTGAGTGCATCAGCAACTACATTCTCTTTTCCTGGTCGGTACTTGATCTCAAAGTCATATTCCTCCAGCACTTCAATCCATCAATGTTGCCTCATGTTGAGCTCGTTTTGGGTAAAGATCCATTTGAGACTCTTATGATCAGTCACTAGAGTAAACTTGTTACCCAACAGGTAGTGTCTCCAAAGCTTTAGAGCATGGATGACAGCTAACAATTCCAGATCATGGGTAGCATAATTCTTCTCATGACTCTTCAGTTTCCTTGAAGAGTAGGCTACAGGATGACCTTCTTGCATGAGCACACATCCTAAGGCAAGTGCGCTAGCATCAGTTACTACCTTGAACTCCTTACTGAGGTCTCGAAGTTTTAGGATAGGTGCTGATACCAAACTTTGCTTTAGTCTATCAAAGCCGGTTTGTTCGGGAGTTGACCATGCAATGGATGTTTGCTTCTTTAGTAAATCCGTGAGAGGTGCTGCAATCAAAGCATAGTTTTTTATGAAAACCCTATACCATCCTGTCAATCCAAGAAAGCTGTGTATTTCTTTAACAGATGTTGGTATTGGCCATTCTAGCACATCCCTAACCTTGGCTGGGTCCAGTGAGATTCCTTTCGCTGATACGATGAATCCCAGATATTCAATCTGACGTTTGAAGAATGCACACTTCTTCATCTTAGCATACAGCTTATGTGACCTCATTGTCTCAAGGACAATCCGAAGTTGGGGTTCATGATCTTCTTCCTGTTTAGAATAGAATAGAGTGTCATCGAAGAAGATGAGCATGAAGTCATCAAGATATGGCCTAAAAATATCTTGCATTAACCTGTTGAAGGTGGCAGGTGCATTCGTAAGCCTGAATGACATAACTAGAAACTCAAAGTGTCCATATCTTGTATTGAAGGCTGTCTTGGGGATATCTTCTTCCTTGATCCTTATCTGATAATAACCCGACCTGAGATCAATTTTGGAGAAGATCTTTGCACCCTGAAGACGATCAAGAAGCTCATCTATTCTAGGAATAGGGTACTTGTTTTTGACAGTCGATTGATTCAACCCTCTGTAATCAATACATAGTTGAAGTGTTCCATCTTTCGTTTCCTAGAACAATACTGGAGCTCCCCATGGTGAACTGCTAGGATAGATGTACCCCTGATCTAGCAGTTGCTTGAGTTGTTCCTTCAGCTCAATTACTTCCAGGATGGACATTCTATAAGCTCTCTTTGCAATTGGCGCAACTCTTGGTACTAACTTGATCTCATGATCCACTTCTCTTTGAGGCGGGAGTTTTGTCAACTCTTTAGGAAATACGTCCGCGTATTCCTTTAGCCAAGAAGGTCCTTCACTAGATTCCTGCTTCTGATCTAACTTATTGAGCTTAATCAAGTAGACAGGTAGTCCCTTTTTTACTCCCTTTATAATCCGAGATGCCTTGGCCAATTGAATTTTTGGCACTCTAGCCTCACCTTGAGTTGTGACCAATTCCCTTTCAGAGTTTCAAAAGGAAACTTGGCCCTTTCCACAATGAATGTGGGCGTCATTAGTAGACACTCATGGATACCTAGGCTCATGACTCTGAATCTGACCGAAGTCATCTTTCCTCCCAGAAAATAATTTCACCTTAGCAGTTTGCCTGGTACAAGTAACCTCACGTCCATTTGCCAATTCCACAAGCAAGATAGGTGCTTCTACTGTGGCAATTCCTAATCTTTTTGCACAAGCTGGTAAGATAAAGGAATGTGTATTGCCACAATCAATCAAGGTCTTGAAACTTTTACCTTGATAGTTTGACGGTGTCTGAATCACCGAGAACTGGCAATTCGGCCCTTTCTTGTGAAGAGCAGCATGGACTGTCACCCTTTCAAACTCTGCTTCCATGGTCGGATCTTCTTCTTCTTCTTCTTACATTTGCCTATTGGCAATGCAAGCGGTTCTTCCTCTGCCTCGGGTAGCGGCTCCCTGACCACGGCCAATTCCTTGGAAAGGTGCTTGGTGATGTCCTCCTCCAAGCTTGGGACATTGCCTCTTGAAATGACCGGGCTTGTTGCAGTGGAAACAATGGAGGTTTCGGCCATTACTTTGAGTAGGAACAAAGTTGTTGACATTGTTAATTCTTGCTTTCTTTCTTTGTCCCTGATTTTGACCTTGAACTCTCTTCACTTGAGGCCTGAATGCTCCTCTGTTCGGGTCATTATAAGACCAAGTTTTGTTTAGCTTGCACCTCCTGAATTATAGGTGCAGCTCAAATGAGAGCGTCCTGAAGATATGATGGATGCATAGATTCGAGACGAGTATTTACTGGTAGATTTAAACTAGCACAAAATTTTGATACCTGCTGTGTCATGTCCATCTGTGGCACATACTTAAGAAGTGAGACAAATTTGGAATAGTATGCATTAAGAGTAAGTCCCAGCTGTTTAAGCTCGTAGAACTCATTCATTTTTTGCATGCGATATGAAGGTGGTAAGTATCTTCCCTGCACGGCTTTCTTCAGCTTCTCCCAGGTAACGGATCCTTCCGCGATCCCTTGATCCTTGCACCATTGCTTGCACCAAAGGCTGGCTTCGCCGGTGAGCTTCAGCTTGGCGAGCATAGCCTGATTGGCGGGTGCAATACTGGCTGCTTCAAAGTAATCCTCCATGGATTCAATCCAAATTTCAGCATCTGCTTGGACGGACCTGCCTCTCCCGTCAAATTCGGGTGGCTTAATCTATTTGAGAAGAAACTTCTTCTCCTGGATTACAGCAGTACTTGATGTAGGAGGTGAACTAGAATTCGATACCTGGGGTTGTGCTTGGATAAAGGTTTCTTAACATTATTAATCGATAATCATTACGATTTATATTTCATTTCAGCTATCAATCAAGCAATCTAAGCACTTAGCTTTTATCAATTCTCATGCACAAATAGACATTGATAAAAGGAAGTCTTATTGTATTTATATGGGTATAGCCCTTTCGGAATACAACATTTCTTGCGATGATAAGCCAACTGTTTACGTTTAGTTTGGGGAGAATAATGTTGTATTACATTTATCTACAGGAACTATATAATAGTATGGTTTCGGGTCATGGATCTTCAGGAATCGGTAAGTCATTGGAAGTTCAGGGTATCCTTTCCTTTGGAACCCATTCTTCTCATGGCGCCCCAACACTTTAATCCTATCGGCGGGGATTATACAAGTCACTTCCTCATATACATATGAGTTTAGTTCAACCCTCCGACCTCGAATATGTAAAGTTGAATTTACATGAGCTTCCACAAAAATAAACAGCTTCACGACTTTTAGGTCTTCCAACCACTTGATCCCCTTTAGATTAGTTTGTAGGTATGCAAACTGGTGGGTAGCTATATAGTAGATTCCTGAGGTACCCGTCCATCTTCGTTCCATGTACAAAGGCGATGGATTATAGATTTGTTCTAGGATGTTCGTCATCTCAACCCTTTGTCGATATTAAGATTTCATAAAAACAAATCCTTCATTGGTTGGCTCTGATACCAACTGTAACATGTCCACTTGTTATCTTCAGGACACGTCTTAGCAGTCCATATAAAAGGATATCTAGAAGGCTCTGCCCGGCACTGCCATGGAATGTTACGGGGTTTGCAATCTAGGACTTTTCGTGTCTGCCACGTAGCAGAAGTATTCCGGCCGTTCCCACTTAGAACCGGCCTGAATTAGGGTTTTTCCCTATTGGTCATTTCCTAACGGCAACTAGCCTCGAGTCCAAGTGAACTACTTTATGCAGAAATGCCAGGTTCCAAGCGGATTCATGCTGCACTTGGTTCAAGGAGAATTAGGGTTTTCCTAATGGGTCACTAGCTAACAGCAACTAGCGTCAGACCCAAGCGAACTACTTTACGTAGAAACGCCAGGTCCGAAGCGGATTCACGCTGCACTTGGTTCAAGGAGAATGGAAAATGAGAGGGATGCGAAGCTCAACCTCTCTACCATAAGGCATAGTCCCATTCCGTTCCCCTAAAACAACGTAAATCCCGATCATCTGTATCTTATACTCTAGGTCAACGCTCTTGATGTTCGTATTCTCTGAATGATCTTCTGGCTGTCCATCGTGATTTGAGAAAAGTTCCCGGCCAACTGGGACCACCCATCCATAGGACGGACCTATGGCCACATCCACCGCACTTTCCTCAGGTTGTTTAGCTTATTTAATTACCTAACACATTTAGTTGGGCATGTATCAATCAGCTTCTTTAATTAGCCCGTTAGGCACTGGTTCCTTCACGTAATCATAGCACTTGACATAGAAAAGCAATGTGAAACAAGTTCCTTTTTAAAAGGTTATTATATTTATCTTTGAAATACATAAAGTCCAGCCCATAGGCTTATCCACAATCCACCCGAAGGCTATCCAGCAATCCTCAGGGATCATTAATCCAAGTTTCCACCAGTAGACTAGTATGCGGGCCTCGAGATCCAATCCCGAGTCACGTTAGCCTCTTGTGCAAGGCCCGAAAGGTGAGGGATTTACGGCCAGAGCCCCCCTGGAACCCAAGCATCCTCGTGCTCCAAGTAGCGCTTAACGGAGAGACCTCTCGCAGCGGGTTCGGTTCACCTTCCCTGCATGGTTAACAACCCCCTTGGTTAGGGTCAGGCAGGTAGTCGGGGGTAAGTGAAGCTGCCTCTCCCTTTAGGCCTTCAACCTGAACCATTAGATATCCATTTATCCTTTAATTATTTGTTTACACAAAGCAAAACAGTGCTCCTAAATCTGTAACAAGCACAATCATTTCCATTCGTCGTTATTATTGGCCAACTGCTAAGGAGTGAATCCTTCTTTTCGAATGCATCCAGCACTCGATCCGGGATTACTTGTGACTTGGCAAGATCCCCTATATCCTGGGTTAGGGCCATACCCTATTAACCCGACTTGGTTAATTCTTTAAGTTCTTATGTTATTTCAATTTATTGGTCAGTCTCTTGCTTTCAAGCAATTATCTTTACCCAAGAAAGATACTATATTAGGATGATTTTTCATCCTCTTGCAAGATAACTTGCGTAAGAGTCTTCCAATACTCATTTCGAGGAATTTGGCCATTTCTTTGTGATCAATTCACAAGATTGTGCGACTCTACTACTTGACGCACAAGTGTCGCATCAAGCTATGGGACTATTTACCCTTCGAATGGAGTCATGAAACAATCTATTCATGATTACATTAGGCTGACATTGTCAGTCCTAGGGTTCCAGGTTCCATCTTTTTTTAGCGAGAGATTCCTAGGGAAAAAACCCTAGATCACTTCTCAAGTATGTCCCAATGTCCTGACATTCCGTGAATGTGGGCAAGTTTTTTAGGGGATAGGAGTTTTAGCCTTGACCATATGAGCGACTAGGTCACGTGTTAAATCCTAGCTAGTTCTTTGGAATTGAATTAACTCTTCCTAAACGAGTCCCTTCGCATTTTTTAGGTTTTTAAGTTTAAGCCAACTTGTTTAATCCTTGAAGATAATTACGCTATTATTTCCATAAACACATGACTCATTGTCTACGCGTAAGTTGATTTTCAACCCTTATCTTTTCGATTTAAGATCAAGCATAGGTTAGGTTATAGCCTAATTCCAATTAATCACCCTATAACTTGGGAACAAGATTCGTGCTAAAACATGCAGCCTTTTACTAATCAATATGCAATTGAAAAACGATATTTATATCAATTTACTAGAGTTATGCAACTTAAGAATCATTTCATGCCTTGCCATTTCCTATGGATTATTAGTACTTTCCATAATGACTCATTGAGAATAAGATATGTCCTAATAATGCGAGATGTAATTTATACTTCCATGCCTAAACGAAGTGCACTATCCTAATTCCGTTTTGTAAAAAAAAAGGACATTAATCTAATTTTTAATTCATTGCAATGCATAAAAACTACTTGCTAGAAATGAATATCAATCTTCTGCTTACTTTATTTTATTTGATTCTTCAAAATATTAATGACCGAACTCTTCCATCATGGGTTAATTCTTCTAAATTAACCAAAGTGTTTAAGATGAAAAATGCCTCCTATCTCCAAAAATCATCCTCGCATGATTGAATTATAACAACATAAAAATTAGGAAGGAAAACCTGGACTTGTGGTGAGATGTCCAACTAGATGTTAGGAGACGATCTTCCTCTGGTTGCGCCTTGGGCTTTCTTAGGAGCCATCACAAATGTAGCCTTTTCACCTTGGGTGTGGAGTTACAATCTTGTCCGTCTCCTTTGTACGTGAACACAGAAAGGGATTTAGGTGGGATTCACACAAAATTGGGTGGAAGAATCCCGAAGAGAAGAATTCGTTGGGGGGGGGGGGGGGTTTAAGTCTTTTGATGGTAGGGCTTCTTTAAAGCCACGGAAAGAAGCTTTTCTAGAATCCTGAGGGGGGGGGGGGGGGGAACAAAAGGTATGAAAGGGCCTTAGGAGGAATTATTGTATGGGGGAAAAAGAAAGGCTTAAGGACCACATGAAGGCCCTTCAAGGGAAAAATTTGGGGGGAAATAGGGGCTTGAAGGAGTCCATATGAGGGCCCCTTCAAGGCAAATGTTGGGGGAAAGAGGGGGCTTAAAGGGAGTCTATTCTTTTTGTGTGGGGGGGGGGGGGGGGGGCACAAAGATATGAAAGGGCCTAAGCAAGGGATTTTTGCATGGGGAAAAAAGGGCTTTAATAGTCCATATGAGGGGGGACTTGTCGGAGCTTTCACTCAACCGCCAAGACCCATGGACTGCTTATTGTTTCAAGCATTCCAAGCGAGCTCTAATGGCTATCTCTCACCTAACTGACGCGCCGTCAATCCTACGAGTGTAGTGAGCTTACCTTGATGCCTGATCGAGTACCTTCTCTCTCTTGCACTCTAGTAGCTCCACGATTCTTGATGCTAGCTCAAACATCCTCAAGCCTCCTCCATCTCCAAGCTCCATCCTCCATAGCCGTGTGCGCAAGAGAAGGGAAGAGAAGAGAAGAGAAGAAGAGAAGAGGAGATGGTGAAGAGCTTCACCCTCTTGATCCCTCACTCTCACACACACTCACTCCCTCACACTCTCACACTCCCTCTCTCAAGAGCACACCCAAGCAAGAAGGAGAGAAGAAGAGAGGAAGAAGAAGACTCTTTTTGCCACACACCAAAGAATGAGCTTCTCATTCACTTTCCAACTTTATATACAAAGCCCTAAATCCTTTTTGGGCGGTCATCCCCTTTTCCCTCTTTTACATGGCCGACCGTTGCCTAGGCCATTTTTCCCATTTCCCACCATTCTAATTTATCCTATTCCCAACTAATGCATACACTTTGCACAGGAGCGAGCGTCGCACTCTTTTACATAGATTCGGGGGCGCTTCTGTATTTTAATGGTGCGCCTTTTTCCTCTTTCGTTGCCTTGGCCCGACACCGAAGCTTCTTGAGGGTCGTGTCCGAACATTTGAATTTTTCAAGGATTGGTTGCCGGTCAAGGCGCCTTTTTCTGCTTTTATATTTTTTTGCTTTTATCCTGCGCCTTTTTTTGCTATTTTTCCTTCTTTCCATTTTTCACTCCTTTGTACTGCGAAAACACAGTCGGAAGCATGGTAACATTACCCCCCTCCTAGCCAAGTGCCAGTCCCATGGCACTGCGGTGGGACATAGTGGCAAGTTAGGTCGGCTGTTAGGTGGAACAGGTAGGTGGGTGGTTAGGGATGATGACCAAGGGAGATTCCAGTGTGCTTTAGGCTCCATGAAGATACTCGGCATCTGTCACACAGTTGTGGCGCTAGTTATGTAGCCGGTCGTCAACACTTAAAGCAATAAGCAATCCCTTAGGATGATGGTATTGGAGGGATTTATTCTAGAGAAACCCTCAAACGCTGTTTGGCTTGAAAACCCGTGGCTTCGATTGAAGATCCTTGTCTTTGATTTGAAGGTCTTCAGGCCGGTGGAATCAATAAGCGATCCGTGGGTCTTGAGGCATTGGGCATGGATCATTGGACGATGCAGCTCCAAGATCTATGCCAATGACAGTTCTACCTCGACCTGGTTCGATCATGGTGGCCATCAGCAGGCGGATGGCTGGATGTCGACACATTTGGGTCATTAAAGGGTGCCGTGGGTGATGGTTTTCCACAGGTAGCCATTTCTTGAGATTCGAACATGACCTGCAAGAAAAGTTGTGCCCTCCCTCAGGGGTGTGTCTGCTTGCCATGTAGTGCGTGGTGCTCGTGGCAGTGGAACTGGGAGATGGATCTAACCTTGGGCAAGCCCTTGGTAACGTCCCACACTTGAGGACCCAGCTTGTGCTTTGTTGGAGGTGTGGTGCAAGCCTTAGGGTGACAAGTCTGAAAGTCTTGCCCTTGATGTGCCCTAAGCGTGAAGTGGGGGAGGGAGCTAGGGAGAACCCTAGGTGTAGTGACTGTGGTGCTCTCTTTTTTTTTTGAAATGATACATAGGCCTAAGTGTCTTGGTCAGAATGAGGAGGAGAAGGGGGGCGGAGAGACTTGCTCAAAAATTGCCAACTCTGCATGTAATCTTTTAGATTCATGTGGACATGAAGGGAGGTAGTGGAGAGAAAGGGGTGGTTGCATCTCGTGAACTGGCTATCATTCATGTCCTCTAGGAGGGTTAGGCAAAAAGAGGGAAGGAGACTAGCCCTCATCATGAGACGAGCCATGGCACAATTATCTATAGCGTTAGGGTCAAAGAATAGGGGAGGCATACCGCGCTCTTGTGGAGTCGGGTCCTGCTTAAGAAGTAGCCTAAGTAACCTAAGATAATTACAAGTGTTTATAAAAGCGGGGTCAGGACATGAGGAAAAGTTCACAAGGAAGCACATCATAGACTCGTCTAGGCTTTCTGCGGTAAAAAGAAGGGCGTTGTTAAAGGATGCTACAGTGGAGTTATAAATGACGGGAAAGTCATACCGCCCGTGGAGAGTGGCATCAAAATCTACGCCTACCCTTCGAGGGTATGCCATGTAAGTAGGGTCGTTCCACTCGAACGGTAGGGTATTACAAAAAGCCATCCAGGCGAGCATGCTTATGTCGCATACTCGCCTCCTCCACAGGGGTTGGCTCCTATAGTTTTATACAGTGTGGGGGATTTCAAAAATTTTATCTTGCTAGTAGTTGGCCACTTCGGTGCCCCAAGAAATTGGGGTCTTTTCCCGCTCCTCCAGCCATTTTTTCCCCAACCGGCCACCAACCACGATCACCTTGTCCATCACTATGAGAGGCAAGACCCTCCGCAGATTGTTGGGTAGGAGGAAGCTGAAGGAGAATGGCTTCTTTCCTAGTTCCTATACCTCCCACACCACCAGTTCTGCGTGGAATCCTGTGGGAAGATCATCTAGGCACGGAGGGAGAGGTACGGATGGTAGCACGGCTGGTTTGGCTCTCAGTTTTTGTCTAGCCTCCTCCACCAACTTTTTCCATCTTTCTTTAGAGATGGCTTTTCTTTCTCTAGCTAGATCTTCTTGTGGCGGGTCTTGGGCCTGTGGCGAGGGGGGTTGCGGGACCACGTCTTCCTTGAATCGATTCACATCGATTTTTAGCTCTGCTTCTTCCCCCTGCCGTTCTGCATGTACTACTTCTTCCTCGAACCCGAGGGCATCTATCTCTTAGGGGGTAAGGCCGGCCCGCATTAGGTATTTTCATTGTTCCTCCAAACTTAGCCTAACCTCCACCGATAATGGTGGCATCTGTAGTCCAGCATGTAGGGCTCTTCTTGCCATGCCGAGCTTCCTTTGCACCGCTTCTAGTGGCTCTCCTTGTGCTGCGTGGGTGGCGTCCAAGGTGGTATCGAGGAAGGCCTTCTGTTGAGTGCTGAAGGCCACTTGGGCTGCCTCCGCCTTGCTCTCTGCGATGATTTTCTCTTTTTCTGTTAGAGCAAGGCGGCATGCCAGTGTCTTCACCCTCTTCTCGTTGTGCGTAGCCCACTCCTCTGCCCTTTTTTTCATTACTTCCAGGCCCTCTCCCTGTCTTAAGGTCAGCATCATGATTTTCTATCCATAATCCTCTAGTTCCCTAACTAGCCTCTCTTGTTCTTCTCTTTCAGAGGTCAGTTGATCTGTTAGGCGCTTGAGTTCCTTCTCATGCTCCCCCATGCCTCGTTGTCTTTCTTCGTCCTTGGCATTTAGCTCCACCCCGAGTGCATCAACCTCAGCAGCTTTTGCAGCAAGCTCTTGGTACTGCACTATTAGGAGCTTGTGCCCTCTTTGCATGCTTACTAACTCTTGCGTCTCATTTTCGAGTAGCTGCCTCCAATGTTTCTTCCTCTCATCCCTAGCCCTCAGTTCTTGTTTTAGATCTACAATCGCACGCTGATGCAAGGCTATCATTCTTGTCTTGTCCAGCTAGAAGGCGGCCACGGTTTCCTTTTCAGCCTGCCAACTCAGCCACGGCTATTTTGTGTTCCTCCTTCGCTCTCTCCAATTGAGAGAGCAGCTCGGTGACGTATTCATCGTAATTAGCTGGTGGCATCATCGTTGTGTGAATGAGCAAGGTAGAGGCTTCGACTTTTTGCTTTTTGGGTTCTTGCCTGGACTCTGTATCCGTGGCTGGCCTTTTCTGTCCTGTGGCCGTAGTCTCCATGCTCTACCCCTGGCCCTTTCCTTGTTGATAAAATACTGCATCCACGCCACGAAGTTTGGCACATCTGTGCTAGTGGGGATACTAGGGGTGATGGTGGTGAGTTCCACGGGAGGTACCAAGAGGGTAGGGATCGGATGGAGCGGGGCCTTGCCTTTGCCTTCGGAGACTAGAGGTGGCACGAACTCTAGCACCTGTGTGCTGGATCCTAGCCCCTCTTCTCTGCACGGGCTTAGGTTCCTTTGTTTGTCTGCTTGGCACTGCTGTTCGATGGACCGTCGGGTGGCCTCCTCCAGGTCCTCTTCCTCCTTCCTTCGTAGCTCCTACTCTTCTTCCTCTGCTTTTCTCTTCCTTTCCTCCTCCCTTTTCTTCTGCTCCTCCTGCTTTTTCCCTTTCTGTTCTTTTTCCCTTCTTTTCTCCGCTTCAGCTTCTTGTTTTGATGTCTCCTTGGCCTTCTGTAACTCCTCCTTTTCCCTCTGCTCCTCCTATCTCTTTGTTCTCTCTCTCTCCTTTGCTTCTTTCAAGGATTCCTTCTTCGCCCTTTCCAAGTCTTCCCTTTCTTTCTTCCTGCCTTCATCACTCTTCTTCTTCCCCTGCACCGCCTTCTTCTTCGTTGTCCTCATTGTCTTCTTACTAGTTTGTCCCTTCCCTTCTTCTTCTGTTTCCGTTCTGTTGGTGGACCTCTCTTTGTCCTCACGAGGGGACGACCTCTCTGGCGTTTCTCCTTCTCCCTCCTCTGGCTCCTGTGCTACCTTTACTGCCTCCTGAATGAGTGCAGTCAAGACTTCTCCATATAGCCGATGAAAGAGGCCTTGGAGGAGGCTTTCTTTCTTTCCGTCACCTTAGAAGCCGGAGATTCTCCTCCTATTGGTGCACTTCCCAGGGCTAGTGCCTTGGCCGCTTGATCAATCGTCTTCCGCACGTAGCCATTCCAATCCACCTCATCTAGAGTGTGGGCTGCTACATTCTCCAGCATTGGCACGCTAATCCGATGCATTAAGGAATTGTAACGTTGGCTGGAGAAGAGCACGTGCACCAACTTGGCCTGCAACCAGGCGTCTGTGTCAGGGATGTCCTGGATGCTTATGCCGTCATTTGTGAGCACCTCTTCCTTCTTTATTTTCAGCAAGGCATAAACATCCCTTTTTTGTCGCCTTTCTATCCTAGGTACCAATCCTAGAGCCTTTTCCACCAAGGCTGGATCCAACCGGACTTACACCTGCTTTGCACCCTCTCCTTGGCCCACTGTTACAATGCAACCTTCCTGGTCCGGATTGTATGTTCTGAGGAATTCTACGCATTTAAAGTGATCTCGCTCCTATGAGAATTTTTCAATGTACTTTGTAAGGTTGCATTGTTCCACTACCTTCCTGGCTACCTCCTCCTTCGCGACCACGACTCCGATGTTGTGGATGGTTTGGAACCTAAGCTGGTCGAAGGCACGGTTCTCCAATTGGATGCAATACTGCTCCCTTTCCTTGTCAGTGAATAGGAGTCGATGGGCACGGTCTTGCTGTGACATTTTCTGCTCCTGCCATAATTTGTAACTTCCGTTAGTATTTTCCACATAGCACTTTGCTATTTATGCGAGAATAAAAACTCTTGACTGAAATTACTTTTTTTTTTTGGAAGCCATTTTTCTCATACTAATGCTTATGCTTTTCACTACCTTTACTTTACTATACCCCCTTTTTATTCGTTTCCTATCTGATTCTTTTCACCTTCACCACATACCCACATACATACCCACATACCCACATACCCCCTCCTCCTCTTCCGGCTGAGAGAAGAATCCTTCCTAGGATTGGGGGTTAAAAGGTGAAGGGTGTTGGTCCTGTTGGGGTAGGACTTTACGTGTGAAGAAGCCACGTGTAGAATTTTGGATTGTATTCTAGTTGAGCATGACAATCAAGAGCAGTTGGTTGGATAGAGACTTGGGAGATGTAGGTCAAGACATCGTGAAAGAGATCTTCGGTATTAAGGCGGATGGCAACATGTAATTCCTCTTCCGTGAGGAATTGGTCAATATAGGGGTGGGCAAGCACATGGTTGTCCAAATGCTGATTGCGGGTGATGGCCAAAAGCCTAAACGAGATAGGTGCCACATAAGTGGGGTCATATTCGATGGTTTTAACTGCCCTACGTTGCTCAGAATTGGTCATTATTCGGCAACCTTTTTTCTCCCATTGGACTCTCAGAGCAAACCACTGCTATAAGAACGTGGAAGGCGATCTTGCCATTTGCGTGAGCTCTTGCATCTCGTGTTCAGGAAAATAGAACGAGGAGGCTTATGATATAAAGTGACTAGGCGTTTAAGGGCAGCTTGCTCCTTTGAGATTTTGTCGTTTGCTATCAGTTCGACAACGATTTTGGGGAATTTAGTAGTCACAAGTTCGTATTCTTCCCAAGTGCATGGTAATGCACGAACCTCTGAAGCAAGGGTTTTGTCAAGAAGGCCTAGGTCTAGCCTCTCATAACTTCTAGCGAATGTAGTGAAAGTTTCGTCCAACATCTTGATGCAGGTTATTAAGTCATCCCCAGAAGTCGCGGCAAGGTCCTTAGCCAAGGAGAGGAAAGGTCGTATCGCGTATGAAGGTTTAAGACCTGCTGGTGGGGATGGTGCAATTGGACTGGATAGTGGTGACTCCCTCATCGGTGTCACAGGTTGGGCTCTGCACTCCGAAGCACTTTGAGGTGCTGTAGGAAGCTCTAGGGGCATGGGGGTTGTGCTGGGTTCTGAGTGAGCAGTCATAGGGGTTTTTAAGTTCTCTGGATTAGGTAGGTTTAAGGCCTGTGGAATTTTCTTTGGTTGATAGATGAGCTGAGACTTACTAGCCACTGCTGGCAATGGCGTGTTGACTATGTTCTGGGCACCACGTGTGCAAGCCTCCCTCACTAGGGTGAGATTGCTTGTAGATGAGCTTTTTAGCTGGCCATTTTTAGGCACCCAAATCCAAGATTTGCCCAGATCTTTGGGAATCCATCGCGGCATGGTTATGTGTCTATGTCGATAGCGTCTAGACTGCCTCTTAGGCCTGACGGTGGTGGTTGATGATTTTGGCGGTTAGGATCACGTTTGGGTGGTGTACCCCGATGTGGTTTTTGCCGTTTTGGCACCCACATAAGCTTGGACTCCTTGGCCTTGTGAGCACATGTGGTGGGTTTGGGCCTGGGGTCGAGAGCCTGGCACGAGGCCATAGGTTTCGCCAGTTTAGACTTGGGCTAGAGTGTGGTCCTACAGGTTTCTACCGGTGGCTTCATAATGGTGCAGTAATCATGACAGTCCTTGCTGAAAGTCGTCACCATACGGACATTGCCGATAGCAAGATGAATGTGGTTTAGGTTGTAATCCACATTACAGTTTGTTTGCTTCTTGAAAGTGCGACCCAATAGTGACACGTTACCGGCTCCTTTAGTGTCAGGTAGCACATGGAAGAAAGTTGGTAAACTTTCAGACTCGATGGAAACGAGTATCTTGCACTTCCCCAAGAGTGAATAAGTAGCACCCCCCAAACGGGGTGAGGTTGTCAATAGTGGGCTGTAGCATCGGTTGACCAATGCGTGTCCAATGGTCATGTGTCAAGATGTTGTAGTCGGCCCCTTCATCAATCAAGGCATCGAAAGAACTCACCGCTCCTTCTGCGACTGTGATTCGTAGATACACCGGTGCCACTGCCTCTTCGTCCTAGTCTATAAGGTCGGTTATAGTAGCCATGTGGACGTTCAGTGGGGGTTCTAGCATGGGTGGCTTATGTAATGGATGGGAAGGAGGATAGTACTTCTTTATGCGGCTGCCGTTAAAAAAGCCTATTCCTTCACCATCAAGTGTCTCCAACTCAACATTCCCGATTCTACCAATCATTCGTACTCTGAAAGGCCCTAGCCCCCAAAACTTCATCTTTTGTTTATGTCCTTTTACCGAGTATAGCAGAACAAGGTCCCCTTGTTCAAAGTCTCACTGTTTGACATGCTTGTCAAACCACATCTTTCGTCGCGAGCCTTTTCACAAATCAGAGAGTGAGTGGCGAGGAGTCAGATCTCTGTTAAGCGCTCTAGCTCCACTAAGTGGTTGGTCCAAGCCTCTTTTTTCTCCCAACGCTCCTGGACTACTAGCCTCAAGCTAGGGATGAAGAATTCTAAGGGCAAAATGGCTTCAGTTTCGTACGTCATCCTAAAAGGCGTCTGTCCTACAGCCATTTTATAAGCTGTGCGATAGGCCCACAAGGTCGCCATTAGCTTGTTGTCCCAGTCAGTTCTTGAAGTAGACACGACTTTTGTAAGTACGTTGACTAAGATTTTATTTGTGGATTCAGCTTGGCCATTAGCTTGAGGGTAATAGGGAGAGGACTTCCGATGAATTATTAGGAAGGTAGAGAGAAAATGGGCAATCACTTCATTAATGAAGTAAGTGCCTTGGTCGCTTACAAGTTCGATTCGACAGCCAAACCGTGAAATGACCTACTCCCACAAGAATTTTGTAGTGGTCCTAGGATCATTCTTCCTTGTGGCTCGTGCCTGTGCCCATTTCGTTAGATAGTCGATTGCCACTATGATGTGGCGAGCTTGGGAATATTGTGCCGCAGGACTGATAGGTCCAATAAAATTGATGCCCCATTTTTCAAAGGGCTGTCGGGCTATGACACGGGTCAACTCCATCTTGTCCTTCCGCATAGTCACTTTGGTCCTTTGGCACTCATCGCAGTGCTTTACAAATTTAGCTGCATCACGGAAGAGGGTGGGCCACCATAGTTGGGATTGTAGCACTTTTCGGGCTGTTGTGTCCCCGCTAAAGTGTCCTCCAGCGATTCCGCCATGTGCTTCGTTCAATGCATCGTGCATCTCATGCTCACATATGCATCTTCGCAATAAACCATCTTGTCCCAACCTCTAATGTTGGACGGCTATCAGTTGGTATGGCTGAATTTTCAGGATAAGCCTTCTAAGCCTGGCCTTCTCAATGGGTCGCTCAGGTAGTCCATTCTCTAGTACTTGCACTATATCTTTGGCCCAATACGGCGTCAAATCAGCTTTAAATAATTCTTTCTTGCTAGACAAGTTAAAGAGATGAGCATTCGGCAAATCGTCAGGTATGCCTTGTCCAGTGGCTTCTCCTGTGGGTATGCAGGACATGTGGTCAGCCATGTAATGCTGCTTTCCTTTGCGTACAACTGTTGAGTGTTGAAATGACCTATTTTTTGGCTGATTTTTGTTGTTTTTGAGAACTGAATGGTTGATTTTATGAGATGATTGATTGGTTTGGAAGTGATTTGAGAGTGTTTTAGATGATATTGATTATGTTTTGGAAGTTCATGATGATTTTCAGTGGAGATACGAGGTTCTGTGATGTTCTGATAGGTTCTGACTGGTTCTGTATACCTTCTGTATAGCTTCTGTTTTGTTCTGATTGTCTTTTGTATGAAGCATGGATTGATGATTGATGAAGATTGAGATCTTGTGAAAGCTTATTGAATAGTTTTTGAGAGTTTTGAATGGTTTGAGTATGAGTTATGAGGTTTTGATGACCTTCTGTAACCTTCTGTAGATCTTCTGTAGAGCTTCTGTCTCTGTACTGTAACTATACTATAGTTGTTCTGGTACTGTACTATGACTGTTCTGTATGCTTCTGTATGTGTTCTGTAGAATGTATGTGTAGCTTGGGAAAGTTTTCTAACCTTGGAAAGAGGTGAATACAAGTACAAAAGAGCTAAAAGAAGTAGCTGCTGAAGACTCAAGTAAAGACTGAAGTGAAGTGACAGTGGTGAGCTATGAAAGGACATTGTAGTGGCTCTGGTGACTCTTTATATCAGACATACCTCTTGGGAGGGGTATCCACGACCTAAGAAGGATGATTGAGAGTGATTATGAGAGATTCTAAGTGAGGATATGATGTACTATTGATGGAGAGAGAGAGAGAGAGTCAGAGATAGCCAATTCTACTGAAACAGAGTGATTGTATATGAGAGATTGAGAGAGAAGACTATGAAGATATTGAAGATGAATACTATGTGATGTATTTCCATTCAAAGATGGTGTATTCCTTTGCTTTCTTTGTTATATTGATGGATTTTGTGAAGATATTGAAGAATATGGTTGATTCTATCAAATTCGTGGGAGATCTACATGATGCTGCATGAAGATTTGTTGTGCCTGGTGTTCTTTTCTTCATTGTGATCATATAAAACCTAATAAAAAATCTTGTTGATGTTACAAGATAGATTTTCTTGCAAGAGAATTCCCTTTTCCTTGGTGTTCCTCTTGGGGCTCCATGTTTTTGGTGCGCAGCTGGGGAAACTTGCCATCAACAAGCACCAGAAGAGGCTAAAAATGAAGGAAATGGGATTGCCAAGAAGAGAAGAATTCAATGGATGTTTGTAAAGTTCCTTCCTCCACTAAAGAGTTGGAATTTCTCATAATCAAAGCCACTTTCCACAAGAAGCTCATCCCACAATGGCGGAAACACATCACCATCATGATGCATGCTCTGTGTAGTGGACAGTTTCCTCTTCCTGATGAAGCAGCAGAAACTTGCATCTTGGTGGCAAACTGTTTGGGAACAAACTGAAGAGTAGAAATAGAGAGAATGACCATACATGGAAGATTTGGCATTCATTGAGAAGTTTCCAGACATCATCAAGTGGGAGATTGTGAAGAAGCTTCAGGAGTCTTGGTCTATGGAGGTTCACAAAGACAAGAAGGAAAAGAGTTGGAATTTGTTCGTGGATGCTCAACAGCAAGATACATGGGATGCTTGGTGCACTGATAATCTTCTGTTTGTTCAATTAGCAACCCATTGGAAGTTGGTAGACAGAGTGTTCTTTACAACATACACTGTTGAAACCATCAGAAGGTGGCATTACTATGATGATGGCTGTAATATTCCCACTCGTGAATATTGATTTCCCGCACACTGCGTAAACCTCGTGCAAAGGTTATCTTTCATATTGGAATTGTCGGCAGTGTAATCTGTAACCTGCACGCAAGAAATTGAGACCTCCGCATTGGCAAAGCAAGCCCGAGGGTTCAAATCCGCAATTCACACGTAAACACCCTCTTGGGAGGGGCAAAATGGATATTATTAAAGCAAATTTTTTTATATTTATCCCTTTCCCCCAGCCGATGCACGGCTGGAGGAGAGGGAGTGTGGGGGGATGGGCTTGGTGGAGTTGTGGGCTGCATGAGGAGGGGGGAAGCCATGCAGTGGCCACGTGGTGGAGCTCTCCTCTCCCCCCCCCCCCCCCCCTTTGTCCTATAAATACACCCTCTAAGGTGTGAAGGGAGGATGGGGGACGAACAGCTGCTGCCATCGCCGTGCTGAGGAGAGAAGAGGAAGAGTAGGGCACATTAGGGAGGAGGTTGCCAAATGGGATAATCGAAGGGGGAGGAGTAGACGTTCAGAGAGGGAAGTGGAGGCTGCGCTGAGGAAGGATAAGGAGGAGAACGCTCCTGTGGCCGCCGTGCTGGAGACGTCGCCGCCAGGTTGTCCGATGCCACTCCCAAGGCCGCCGACTGTTGCTGCCTATAGTGCCGCTGCTGCCGCCATTTTCCCCCCTGCCATTGTCCTCATAATCCCCTCCCTTCATCAACGGAAACATCTACCCAATCATTGGCCTCCTTTCTTCCACATCGGGCCTGCTCAAATTCAGAAGCTTCCTAGAAGCTTCTCTAAGAAGCTTCTAAAGGATAAGGCCTTTGGGCCTTGTTCCTGCGTGCCTTCCCGGTTTTTAAACCGGGCTCATAAAGCTCCTTCCCACAAGCCTTCCCATAAGCCCCAATCCCACAAGCTCCCGGGTCTTCAAAGATCCGATTTTCAGTGAAGGAATCTCCTGCGTACAAGGGAGAAGGCACATCTCAAGGCTGTTCGGAGAAAGCGTAGAAGCGAGGGTAATCCGCAGAGTCTGTGATCACGCCTACGATGGCCCCCAAGAAGTCGCAAGGCGTGCCTGCGGGAGGTTCTTCTCCTAGCATTCACGTGGACATCTCCCCGAGCCCACAAACCCAGGTTTTTACTATTGTGATTCCATACAAAAGTAATGCATTAAGCATGATAACTTCATGGATTAGGAAGCACCCGTGCATGTTCAAATTCACCTAGCCTAGTTAAATGCAATTGGAAAAATTGGTATTTTCAATGCTATAAACGCAAATTGTCTATCCATCTTACGACCTTAATAGTATGTTGCCTTGTCGTACTTTTCAAAGTGACGAGCCTAGAACACCTGTTGCCTATCATTATAAGGTTGGAATTGTTAAAGTGCACCGTTGACTAGACATGGAAAGATTAAGCGTATGTTGCATTTTTAGGCAACATCTTCCTTGTAATGAGTCATGAGGAAAAGTTAACACCCATAAGATGTTATCCAAAAAGAAATAGAAGAGCACGAAATTAATCTTATGGACTTGCAAGTGGCATGTAAAATGGAAAAAGTTAACACTAGCTTTAGTTTTGTATGAACTTCATTAACTTCATTGTAGCTAGGAGAAAGTTGCGTGTTGCATAGTCGTCATGCAAAAATTTCATTCATCAGGAGCCGTATTTAGGAAAGGTTGCATGGTTTAACAAAGCATGAGATTCTAAAGTGTAGATAACAAGGTAGTAGGCATGATTATTTGATGTAAGTCCTAGTAGGTCCTAGGAAAGTTAGTATCCAGATTATCATGTATTTTTACTTTACCAAGGAAAGATAGAGTTATTGTGAACTATGTGATGCGTAGAAGCAATGAATCGCATGTTTACATGTATTGTGGTAGTTGCAACTATTTTTCTCCTTTAGATCTAGTTTATTATCTCTAGGAAAGGTTCATCCTTGTCGCAAGACAAGTATATTGAATTGTCTAAATCACCTAACCCACAAGGGATTCATATAGGCATGATTCAGTCGATATGATAAATATCCCAAGTGCTAACTAGGGTTTAGCGCGTTAAGGATTTGACCTAGTTTTACACTTGTTGCCAAGTCAAAACCCTCAAATCCAAAGATCATACCCACATTCACGAAATGTTGAGTCAATTGGACGGGCTTGCAAGAAATGATCTAGGGTTTCTACCCTAAGGATCACTCGTTCAAATGATGAAACTCGAATTGAGTTGAAACCCCTAGGACCAAACGTTGTCGATCTAGTGTAATTAGGAATGGGTTGGGTAAAAAGACACCCTAAACCCTGCTTCTCGTCTGAAGATAATTCCGATACCAGAAAACGCCGTTCAATGGGTGAAATGATCCCATGGAATAGATGCGACACTTGTGCAATAAGTTGCAACGTTGCATAGACTTGTTGTTTGTTCACAAGAGAGTTTTGCCATTTCTTGAAATAAGGTTGGTAAGTTCTTGCGCAAGTTTAACTTGCAAGAGAATGAGTAGTCATCCTGTTACATCACCTGTCTTGGGAAAAGATTGCCAAGTAAAGGGAAGTTAGGTATTTGCTTGAAAGCAAATGATCAATCAATAAATTAAAGCGACATGGTCGCCAGGATTTACTGTTAATAAAACCTAAGGTATTGGTTAAGTTGGGTTAACAGGGTATGGCCCTAACCCAAGGACAAAAGGGTGAACAAATAAACCCTTGGGGATCTTGCCAAGTCGCAATTAATCCCAGATCGAACGCTGGATGCATTCGGAAAGAAGGATTCACTCCTTGACAGTTGGCCAAATAAACGACCACTGGAATTGATTGTGCTTGTAACAGTTTAGAAAGCACTGTTTGCATTGTTTGCTCAAAGAACTAAAGGATGAAATGATATCTAATGCTTCAGGTTGAAGGCCTGAAGGGAGAGGTAGCTTCAGTTACCCCCGACTGCCTGCCTGACCATAACCAAGGGGGTTGTTGACCGCGCCGGGAACGTGGACCGAACCCGCCGCGAGAGGTCTTTCCGTTGAGCTCTACTTGGAGCAGGAGGACGCTTGGGTGCCAGGGGGGGCTCTGGCTGTAAATCCCTGGCCTTTCGGGTCCTGCGCAAGAGGCTAACGTGACTCGGGATTGGATCTCGAGGCCCGCATACTAGTCTACGGGCAGAAGCTTGGAATAGTGATCCCTAGCGGGTTACTGGATAGCCTTCGGGCAGATTATGGACAAGCCTACGGGCGGAACTCCTTGTATTTCAAAGATAAAATGATGAAATGATAATAAAGAATTTGGCTGATATTGCTTTTCTATGTCATGTGATAAGATTACGTGAAGGAACCAGTGCTTAACAAGAGTAATCAAAGAAGCTGATTGCTATATATCAAATTAATGTGTTAGATAATTACATAACTAAAACAAACTGAGGAAAGTGAGGAGGATGGGCCATGGGTCCATCCTACGGTTGGGTGGTCCCGGTTAGCCGGGAACTTTTCTCAAAAATCTCGAAGAACAGCGGGATGATCATCATTATCAAAACGAATAATGAGAGCGATGACCTAGAGTTACGTCTTACCCGATTTACGGAATGGGACTATGCCTCTTGGTAGAGAGGTTGAGTTTTGCATCCCTCTCGTTTTCCATTCTCCTTGAACCAAGTGCAGCGTGAATCCGCTTCCGACCTAGCGTTTCTGCGTAAAGTAGTTCACTTGGGTCTGACGCTAGTTGCTATTAGCTAATGACCAAACAGGAAAACCCAAATTCCGGTCGATCCTAAGTGGGAAACGGCCAGGATACTTCCGCTACGTGGCAGACACAGGAAGACCTAGATTGCAAAACCCGTAACATTCCATGGGAGTGCCGGGCGGAGTTTTCTAGACATCCTTTCCGATGGACTGCTAAGACGTGTCCTGGATGATTCTAGTGGACACGTTACAGTTGGTATCAGAGCCGACCAACAACGGAATTGTTTTTATGAGATCTCAATAAAATGAAGTAAAGAAATTGTTGCTGTCCAAACATTTCCTCATCTTCAATACTGTCTTGCAGAACTATGAAGTGTGGAACAAGTTTTTGGTGTTCCGGGTCATGTTTATGACTGCAATGCATTCTCCGCATTATAGACAAAGAGTTGTAATGATGAACATCCTGGAGCAGATTTATAATCCATCACCTTTATATATAGAACGAAGATGGACTGGGTCTTAAGGAATCTACTACATAGCTGCCCACCGGTTCGCTTATCTACAGACCAACCTGAAGAGGATCAAGTGGTTGGAAGACTTGAAAGTCGTGAAGCTGTTCATTTTTGTGGAAGCTCACGTAAATTCGACTTTGCATATTCAAGGTCGAAGGGTTGAATTGAACTCATATGTATATGAGGAAGTAACCCGTGTAATCCCAGCCGACAGGATTAAGGTGTTGGGCCGCCATGAGAAGTATGGATTCCAACGGAAAGGATATCCTGAACTTCCAATGAATTATTGATTCCTTAAGATCCATGACCCAAAACCCTACTATTACACAGTTCCTATAGACAAATGTAATACAACGTTGTTCTCCCCAAACTGAATGTAATGATTGGATTATCATCACACGAGATGTTATATAAGGCTACGCCCATGTAAATATAAATAAGGACTTCATTTATCAATATCCGACTGTGCATCAGAGTTGTTAAAAAGTTAAGTAGCTTCATGATTTACGAGATAGCTGATCTAAAGATAAGCTAACGTCAATTATCATGTAATAACGTTAAGAAAACTTTTATCCAGGCACAACCCCAGGTACAGGTTCCAAATTCGCCCCCTACATCAAGTACTGCTATGATCCAGGAGAAGAAGTTCCTCCTCAAGCAGATAAAGCCACCCGAGTTTGACGGGAAAGACAGATTCGTCCAGTCTGATGCTGAAATTTGGATTGAATCTATGGAGGATTACTTTGAAGCAGCTGGTACTGCGCCTACCAATCAGGCCATGCTCGCCAAATTAAAACTCACCGGCGAAGCTAGACTATGGTGGAAACAATGGTGCAAGGATCAAGGGACTTCAGAGGGGTCCGTCACCTGGGAGAAGTTAAAGAAAGCCGTGCAGGGGAGATATTTGCCACCTGCATATCGTACACAAAAAATGAATGAATTCTACGAGCTAAAACAGCTAGGACTCACCCTTGACGCATACTACTCTAAATTTGTCTCACTCTTAAAGTATGCGCCACAGATGGATATGACGCAGCAGGTGTCCAAATTTTGCGCAGGCTTAAATCCACCCGTAAATACCCGTCTCGAATCTATGCGTCCGTCAGATCTTCAAGATGCACTCATTTGAGCGGCACCTATAATTCAGGAAGTGCAAGCTAGACCAAGGGGTAACAAAAATTGGTCCTATAGCGACCCGAACAGAGGAACATTCAGACCCCAAGTGAAGAGAGTCCAAGGTCACAATCAGGGACAAAGGAAGAAAGCAAGGACAAACAACATCAACAACTTTGTTCCTACTCAAAGTAATGGCCGAAACCTCCGATGTTTCCACTGCAACGAACTTGGTCACTTCAAAAGGCAATGTCCCAAGCTCAGCGAGGGACATCGTCAAGGTGTAGGCCGCGGTCAAGGAGCCGCCACCCATGGAAGAGGAAGAACTGCCTGCATTACCAATAGGCAAAGATGCGAAGCAGAAGAAGAGGAAGATCCGACTATGGAGGTAGAATTTGAAAGAGCGACAGTCCATGCTGCTTTACACAAGAAGGGGCCGAATCGTCAGTTCTCGGTGATTCAAACACCATCGAACTATCAAGGTAAAGGTTTCAAAACCTTGATTGATTGTGGCAGTACACTTTCCTTTATCTCACCAGCATGTGCAAAAAGATTAGGAATAGCCACAGTAGAAGCACCTACCTTACTAGAATTGGCAAACGGTTGTGAGGTAACTTGTACCAGGCAAACTGCTAAGGAAGAATTCTTTCTGGGAGGAAAGAAAACCTCAGTCAAATTCAGAGTCATGAATTTAGGTATCCATGAGTGTCTACTCGGGATGGATTGGCTTAAGCCTAATGACGCCCACATCCACTGTGGAAAGGGTCAAGTTTCCTTTCGAAACTCTGAAAGGGAGTTTGTTACAACTCAAGGTGAGGCAGGAGTGCCAAGAATCCAGTTAGCCAAAGTATCGCGGATCATAAAAGGAGTTAGAAAAGGATTACATGTTTACCTGATCAAACTCAACAAGTTAGATCAAAAGCAAGAGTCTCATGAGGGACCCTCTTGGCTAAAGGAATACGCTGACTTATTCCCTGAGGAATTGACTGAACTTCCGCCTCCAAGAGAAGTTGATCATGAAATAAGGCTAGTGCCTGGAGCTGTGCCAATTGCAAAGAGACCTTATAGAATGTCCATACTGGAAGCTATTGAGTTGAAGGAACAACTCAAGCAACTGTTAGATCAGGGTTACATCCGGCCTAGCAACTCACCATGGGGAGCTCCAGTACTATTCCAGAAAAAGAAAGATGGGACACTTCGACTATGTATTGATTACCGTGGTTTGAATCAATCAACAGTCAAGAACAAGTATCCTATTCCTAGAATAGATGAACTTCTGGATCGCCTTCAAGGTGCAAAGATCTTCTCCAAAATTGATCTCAGATCAGGTTACTATCAAATAAGGATCAAGGAAGAAGATATTCCAAAAACGGCCTTCAATACAAGATATGGACACTTTGAGTTCTTGGTTATGTCATTTGGGCTTACAAATGCACCTACCACCTTCAATAGATTAATGCAGGATATTTTTAGACCATATCTTGACGATTTCGTGCTTGTCTTCTTCGATGACACTTTAGTCTATTCTAAACAGGAAGAAGATCATGAACCTCAACTACGGATTGTTCTTGAGACAATGAGGTCTCATAAGCTGTATGCTAAAATGAAGAAGTGTGCATTCTTCAAGCGTCAGATTGAATATCTAGGATTCATAGTATCATCAGAAGGAATATCAGTAGACCCAGCCAAAGTCAGGGATGTGCTTGAATGGCCAATACCAATATCCATTAAAGAAATACGTAGCTTTCTTGGCTTGACAGGATGGTATAGGGTCTTTATCAAAAACTATGCTTTGATTGCAGCACCTCTTACAGACTTACTAAAGAAGCAGACTTCTATTACATGGTCAACTCCTGAACAAAATAGCTTCGACCAATTGAAGCAATGTTTGGTATCAGCACCTATTCTAAAACTTCCTGACCCCAATAAGGAGTTCGAGGTAGTAACTGATGCAAGCATTCTTGCCTTGGGGTGTGTACTTATGCAAGAAGGTCATCCAGTAGCATACTCTTCAAGGAAATTGAAGAGTCATGAAAAGAATTATGCCACGCATGATCTGGAATTATTAGCTGTCATCCATGCTTTAAAGCTTTGGAGACACTACCCGTTGGGTAACAAGTTTACTCTAGTAACCGATCATAAGAGTCTCAAATGGATTTTTACCTAGAACGAGCTCAACATGAGGCAACGGCGGTGGATTGAAGTACTGGAGGAGTATGATTTTGAAATCAAGTACCGACCAGGGAAAGAGAATGTAGTTGCCGATGCACTCAATCGCAAGGCATTCCTAAATTTCCTAATCTTGCAGAATCCATCAACGGCCAGATCTCTGGCTACAAAGGTATCTATGCCAAGCAACACCTATACTCGAACTAGCTAGAGAGGAAGCATGCCATGATTTGGCCTACCAAACAATGATAAAAGAAATATCTACCAAGGATCAGAATCTGAAGTTACAGGCCAAGTATCAGGAATTTTCCATTGACAATGGACTTGTCTACTACAGAACAAGGCTGTGTATACCAACAAGCCAGTCACTTAAGCAGAAGATATTATGGGAAGCTCATGATTCCCCTTTCGCAGGACATCCTGGCTATGCAAAAACTCTTAATGCAGTTAGAAAGAGCTACCATTGGGAGAGGCTCAAAGGTGACGTTCTTAAATATGTCACTGAATGTTTGTCTTGCCAACGTATCAAGGCTGAACATGTCATGATGCCAGGAAAATTGCAACCACTTGACATTCCCCAAATGAAATGGGAATTCATCAGTATGGATTTTGTTGTGGGCTTACCCCAAGTCCAAGGAGGATACAATTCCATTATGGTTGTAGTTGACATGCTTACTAAGGTTGCACACCTGATTCCAGTAAAGACAAACTATAAAGCCTCCGACATTGCAAGATTGTTTATCAAGGAGATATTCAAGCTACATGGGTTACCTAGAAGAATCATTAGCGATCGAGATTCTCTCTTCACTTCACACTTCTGGAGAGCTATCTTTGAAGCTATTGGGACTCAACTCTGTTTTAGCACCGCCTACCATCCCCAAACAGATGGACAAACAGAGCGAGTGAATCAAATCATTGAAGATATGCTTAGGGCATACTGCTGTCGAGAGCCGAAGAGGTGGATTCAATACTTGCCGTTAGTAGAATTTGCCTACAATGCTTCTTACCAGCAGAGCATTCAAATGACCCCTTTCCATGCATTGTATGGTCATGATTGTCGAAGTCCCCTAAACTTTTCTGATCCAACCCTAAGAGTTGAAGCTTCAAGACAAATGTTGGAGGACATGGATGACCAAATAAGGTCAATAAGACAAGACATACAAGCAGCCAAGGATAGACGAAAGGCATATGCAGATTTGAAACGTCAAGAGAGGATCTTCGGAGAAGGAGACATGGTCTTCATTCGTGTACGCCCTAAAAGGAGTTCTCTATCTCTAGGAGAATGCAAGAAGCTAAGTCCAAGGTATTGTGGGCCGTATAAAATCCTCAAATGCCTGGGACCCAATGCTTATAAATTGCAACTTCCTGATAACCTAAAAGTTCACAATGTATTCCATATTAGTCTCTTAAAAAAATATGTACCCAACCCTAATCATGTACTTGATGACCAACAAATTGTAATGCCTAGTCAAGGAGTCCTTGAACTAAGACCGGATAAGATTTTAGATGTTAGGGAGAGACAGTTAAGATCTAGAACCTTGAAAGAATGCCTCGTCCAGTGGAAAGATTATCCCGAAGAGGATGCTACCTAGATAGATGAAAGCTCTCTCAACCATCAATATCCCCAGTTTATCTCGAGATGAGGACATCTCGATTCTTCTAAGGGGGAGAGAATGTAATATTCCCACTCCTGAATATTGATTTTCCGCACACTGCGTAAACCTCGTGCAAAGGTTATCTTTCATATTGGAATTGCCGGCAGTGTAATCTGTAACCTGCACGCGAGAAATCGAGACCTCCGCATTGGCAAAACAAGCCCGAGGGTTCAAATCCGCAATTCACACGTAAACACCCTCTTGGGAGGGGCAAAATGGATATTATTAAAGCAAATTTTTTTATATTTATCCCTTTCCCCCAGCCGATGCACGGCTGGAGGAGAGGGAGTGTGGGGGGATGGGCTTGGTGGAGTTGTGGGCTGCATGAGGAGGGGGGAAGCCATGCAGTGGCCACATGGTGGAGCTCTCCTCTCCCCCCCCCTTGTCCTATAAATACACCCTCTAAGGTGTGAAGGGAGGATGGGGGACGAACAGCTGCTGCCATCGCCGTGCTGAGGAGAGAAGAGGAAGAGTAGGGCACATTAGGGAGGAGGTTGCCGAATGGCATAATCGAAGGGGGAGGAGTAGACGTTCAGCGAGGGAAGTGGAGGTTGCACTGAGGAAGGATAAGGAGGAGAACGCTCATGTGGCCGCCGTGCTGGAGACGTCGCCGCCAAGTTGTCCGCCGCCACTCCCAAGGCCACCGACTGTTGCTGCCTATAGTGCCGCTGCTACCGCCATTTTCCCCCCTGCCATTGTCCTCATAATCCCCTCCCTTCATCAACGGAAACATCTACCCAATCATTGGCCTCCTTTCTTCCACGTCGGGCCTGCTCAAATTCAGAAGCTTCCTAGAAGCTTCTCTAAGAAGCTTCTAAAGGATAAGGCCTTTGGGCCTTGTTCCTGCGTGCCTTCCCAGTTTTTAAATCGGGCTCATAAAGCTCCTTCCCACAAGCCTTCCCATAAGCCCCAATGCCACAAGCTCCCGGGTCTTCAAAGATCCGATTTTCGGTGAAGGAATCTCCTGCGTACAAGGGAGAAGGCACATCTCAAGGCTGTTCGGAGAAAGCGTAGAAGCGAGAGTAATCCACAGAGTCTGTGATTACGCCTACGATGGCCCCCAAGAAGTCGCAAGGCGTGCCTGCGGGAGGTTCTTCTCCTACCATTCACGTGGACATCTCCCGAGCCCACAAACCCAGGTTTTTACTATTGTGATTCCATACAAAAGTAATGCATTAAGCATGATAACTTCATGGATTAGGAAGCACCCGTGCATGTTCAAATTCACCTAGCCTAGTTAAATGCAATTGGAAAAATTGGTATTTTCAATGCTATAAACGCAAATTGTCTATCCATCTTACGACCTTAATAGTTTGTTGCCTTGTCGTACTTTTCAAAGTGACGAGCCTAGAACACCTGTTGCCTATCATTATAAGGTTGGAATTGTTAAAGTGCACCGTTGACTAGACATGGAAAGATTAAGCGTATGTTGCATTTTTAGGCAACATCTTCCTTGTAATGAGTCATGAGGAAAAGTTAACATCCATAAGATGTTATCCGAAAAGAAATAGAAGAGCACGAAATTAATCTTATGGACTTGCAAGTGGCATGTAAAATGGAAAAAGTTAACACTAGCTTTAGTTTTGTATGAACTTCATTAACTTCATTGTAGTTAGGAGAAAGTTGCGTGTTGCATAGTCGTCATGCAAAAATTTCATTCATCAGGAGCCGTATTTAGGAAAGGTTGCATGGTTTAACAAAGCATGAGATTCTAAAGTGTAGATAACAAGGTAGTAGGCATGATTATTTGATGTAAGTCCTAGTAGGCCCTAGGAAAGTTAGTATCCAGATTATCATGTATTTTTACTTTACCAAGGAAAGATAGAGTTATTGTGAACTATGTGATGCGTAGAAGCAATGAATCGCATGTTTACATGTATTGTGGTAGTTGCAACTATTTTTCTCCTTTAGATCTAGTTTATTATCTCTAGGAAAGGTTCATCCTTGTCGCAAGACAAGTATATTGAATTGTCTAAATCACCTAACCCACAAGGGATTCATATAGGCATGATTCAGTCGATATGATAAATATCCCAAGTGCTAACTAGGGTTTAGCGCGTTAAGGATTCGACCTAGTTTTACACTTGTTGCCAAGTCAAAACTCTCAAATCCAAAGATCATACCCACATTCACGAAATGTTGAGTCAATTGGACGGGCTTGCAAGAAACGATCTAGGGTTTCTACCCTAAGGATCACTTGTTCAAATGATGAAACTCGAATTGAGTTGGAACCCCTAGGACCAAACATTGTCGATCTAGTGTAATTAGGAATGGGTTGGGTAAAAAGACACCCTAAACCCTGCTTCTCATCTGAAGATAATTCCGATACCAGAAAACGCCGTTCAATGGGTGAAATGATCCCATGGAATAGATGCGACACTTGTGCAATAAGTTGCAACGTTGCATAGACTTGTTGTTTGTTCACAAGAGAGTTTTGCCATTTCTTGAAATAAGGTTAGTAAGTTCTTGCGCAAGTTTAACTTGCAAGAGAATGAGTAGTCATCCTGTTACATCACCTGTCTTGGGAAAAGATTGCCAAGTAAAGGGAAGTTAGGTATTTGCTTGAAAGCAAATGATCAATCAATAAATTAAAGCGACATGGTCGCCAGGATTTACTGTTAATAAAACCTAAGGTATTGGTTAAGTTGGGTTAACAGGGTATGGCCCTAACCCAAGGACAAAAGGGTGAACAAATAAACCCTTGGGGATCTTGCCAAGTCGCAATTAATCCCGGATCGAACGCTGGATGCATTCGGAAAGAAGGATTCACTCCTTGACAGTTGGCCAAATAAACGACCACTGGAATTGATTGTGCTTGTAACAGTTTAGAAAGCACTGTTTGCATTGTTTGCTCAAAGAACTAAAGGATGAAATGATATCTAATGCTTCAGGTTGAAGGCCTGAAGGGAGAGGTAGCTTCAGTTACCCCCGACTGCCTGCCTGACCATAACCAAGGGGGTTGTTGACCGCGCCGGGAACGTGGACCGAACCCGCCGCGAGAGGTCTTTCCGTTGAGCTCTACTTGGAGCAGGAGGACGCTTGGGTGCCAGGGGGGGCTCTGGCTGTAAATCCCTCGCCTTCCGGGTCCTGCGCAAGAGGCTAACGTGACTCGGGATTGGATCTCGAGGCCCGCATACTAGTCTACGGGCAGAAGCTTGGAATAGTGATCCCTAGCGGGTTACTGGATAGCCTTCGGGCAGATTATGGACAAGCCTACGGGCGGAACTCCTTGTATTTCAAAGATAAAATGATGAAATGATAATAAATAATTTGGTTGATATTGCTTTTCTATGTCATGTGATAAGATTACGTGAAGGAACCAGTGCTTAACAGGAGTAATCAAAGAAGCTGATTGCTATATATCAAATTAATGTGTTAGATAATTACATAACTAAAACAAACTGAGGAAAGTGCGGAGGATGGGCCATGGGTCCGTCCTACGGTTGGGTGGTCCCGGTTAGCGGGAACTTTTCTCAAAAATCTCGAAGAACAGCGGGATGATCATCATTATCAAAACGAATAATGAGAGCGATTACCTAGAGTTACGTCTTACCCGATTTACGGAATGGGACTATGCCTCTTGGTAGAGAGGTTGAGTTTTGCATCCCTCTCGTTTCCCATTCTCCTTGAACCATGTGCAGCGTGAATCCGCTTCGGACCTGGCGTTTCTGCGTAAAGTAGTTCACTTGGGTCTGACGCTAGTTGCTGTTAGCTAATGACCAAACAGGAAAACCCAAATTCCGGTCGATCCTAAGTGGGAAACGGCCAGGATACTTCCGCTACGTGGCAGACACGGGAAGACCTAGATTGCAAAACCCGTAACATTCCATGGGAGTGCCGGGCGGAGTTTTCTAGACATTCTTTCCGATGGACTACTAAGACGTGTCCTGGATGATTCTAGTGGACACGTTACAATGGCACTACCAAAATGCTTAGACGTATGCATTTTGACACCTTCACAACCGAATACCTTCCTCTATGCAGTGGCATGAAAGCAGAATTCAGAGAGGTTGAAAAGGAAGAAGTAGAAGAAATGTTGGCAAGAGAGTCCTCCAGAGAGTGAAGCCTTCTATTAACCCTCTGTGGAGTATTAACAACATAGTGGACCCACCCCCCTGATGAATGACGCAATAAAGAGGCAAGTGTTAGAACGAGTCCAGAGGTACGTGAGAAGAGAGAAAGCAAAAATCAAAGCTGAGAACGAGCTCGCATCAGAAGCTGCCTTTGATGCCCTTGCGGAACTCTTTACAAAAGTCCCAATGGCACATCAAGCCCTTCCTCCTCCTGCTAGAGGTCCACTTCCAAGCCAGATCCGTCCTAGAAATATTGATGACAGGCTAGTGAATGTAGTCCCATTGCCAGTTTTTAAGGGAGAGTACAATGAAGACCCCGATCTTCATGTAGGAGAGTTTATGGTAGCATGTGTGGCTAACAATGCCAGAACCCCTGAGCATTGGTTAGCAATATTCCCCGCCACTTTCAAGGGCACGGCGTTTCAGTGGTATGAGAGGCAAGCAGCAGGAACTTTTAGCACATGGGACGACCTGAAGTTGGCCTTCCTCACTAAATTCAGGCGTGAAGGTTTTGAAGAGCGGATGCGAGAGGAATTTATGAACCTAAGTCAGTCCTCTAGAGAAAGAGTAGAAGCTTATGTCTCAGGAATGGAATCCATCCTAAAGAGATGGACTAACCATAATCTAGATGATGGCATTCAGAAGGGGGTATTTCTCAGAGGATTACAACTAGAAGTCCGTAAGTTTGTGGAGCTGCAAAGACCAGCCACACTGCAAGCTGCAACAGAAGGTGCAAGACTATATGATGAAGTGGAAGCTAGATTGGCGATGAATTCAAGAAGAGGAGTCCTACCTCCTCTGATGCCAGGAGTGATGTACCCACCAAATGCAGTCCCAGGGACAGTCCCCTACCCCTACCAACAGATGCCCCCAGTATCACAGTACAGTGTACCAAATCCATAGTGGCCACAATCAATGCCTCAAATGATGGTTCAAGCACAACAACAATGGTCCCAACCAATTTCCTCAATGCCAAATCAGCAGCAACAGTGGAACCCTACCAACTGGAGCCAACAGCCAACAGTTCAAACAGGAGCTCTGAATCAGAATCAGAACAGAGACCCCTCTACACCAGCCCAACCTGTTTATGCAGTGATTATAGAGACTCCTCAAAACCCTACTACCAGTACCTCAGGAGGAGAAAGCTTGAAGGATTACTTATCCAACTCAGTTGCAAATATCAAAAAGGAGTTTATGGATGTGATTACAGAGCAGCTATAGACGCTGAAAGTGAATACCGCTAGCATATCCAACGTTGCAGGAGCAGGAAGAGATGTGATGCGGTCAAATACTTGGTGTGGTAAGTGTCATCAAGCAGGCCATTTAGCCACTGAATGTACACGAAAACCAACCATCCCTGGAGCCTTCTGTTCCTACTGTTTGCGAAAGAACCATACAGAGGATATTTGCTCTCTAAAGGAGATGCATGATAGGAGAAGGAAGGAAGAGGACGCAAGATTCAACTTACTGGAATCCAAAATGACAACACAGGATATTTGACCCAAGCCTAGAGAGTTTGGTCCTAATTTCGGACCCAGAAGATTTCCATCCCAAAGTTACAGAGGAAGACAGTCTGCCGGTGGTCAGAGATCAGAAGTGGAGTGTTACAGATGCGGAGAAAAGGGATACATTTCACCAAATTGTCCGAACCCCAGAAGGTCAGTGGATTACAAGCCCTTATGCAGTCGATGCAAAGGAGAAGGCCACACTGCAAAAGACTGTCCAAGCCCAGCCCCAGTGGAAAACAGTGCTACTGACAATCCGGCCAAGGCCCAAGAGCCTACCTCCAATTTAGTGGAATTGGAAGTTGCTGCCATCACGCGTGCAAAGAAGAAGGAACCACCTATCCAGAAAGAAAATAATCCTCCTGCCAGAATGTTGAAGGATAAGAGAGAGTGATCTCTTCGATTATTTGATAAAAAGCAATACTCACACTATATGAGGATAACCTAGTGTAAGTGTTAACTAGACTGACTAACTCTAGTTAGGTCACCTACTAGCTGAACGGACTTATTCAATATAGTCATATGTAGACAGCTGCACACTAGCTATCACTGATGTCGGTCATACATAAAGACTGACTCACGGAAGAGCTTGACTTCTAACACTCCCCCTCAAGCTCAAGACAGCATCTACACACCAAGTAGTTGTCTAAAACCACAAAACTTATCTTTACCTAGAGACTTGGTAAAGATATCTACAACTTGCTCATCAGTCCTCACATGCATGAGATCAACCTTTCCTGCAAGGACCATCTCTTGAATGAAGTGGTAGTGTACCTCTATGTATTTTGTCCTAGCATGGTAAATTGGATTCATGGCCAGGAGTACACTACTGAGATTGTCGCATAACAGTGTCACTGGAGCATCAACTTGTATATCCAAGTCAGCCATGAGCAGCCATGCAATCTCACATGCTGCCAATGCAGCTCCCCTGTACTCAGCCTCAGTACTAGATAAAGCAACTGTAGGCTGCTTCTTGCTGCTCCAGCTGATCATGCCACTACCAAAGCCAAAAGCATAGCCACTCATAGACCGTCTGTCAAATGAGCATCCTGCCCAATCTGCATCTGTGTATCCAATCAGTGTCAAGGGCTTATCTCTGACATAGAACAACCCATAGTCTACAGTGGACTTAACATACCTCATGATGCGTCTAACTGCATCTAAGTGTGGCTTCCTCGGCTTCTGCATAAACTGGCTTATCAGCCCTACAGCATAACTCAAGTCAGGCCTAGTGATGGTTAAGTAAATCAGACTGCCCACCATCTGCCTGTACATAGTCACATCTTCAACTTCAGCCCCAGTGTTCATGTCTAGCTTTACATTCTGATCCAGAGGTGTATCGAGTGGTTTGCATTCAGCCATGCCATACTTCACAAGCATTTCCATGGCGTAATGCTTCTGCATCAGCCATAAACCATTTTCAGCTGGTACAACCTCAATACCCAAGAAATACTTCAGATCTCCTAGATCTTTCATGTCAAATTCAGATTTCAGCATCTTCATTGCCTGTTGAATTCCCATGTCATCATCTCTAGTAATTATTAGGTCATCAACATAAATGACCAGCACTACCAAGCCACTGTCAGTCTTCTTTGTGAAAAGGCTGTGATCAGCCCTACCAACAACAAATCCAAGGCTCTGCAAGTAGCTACTGATCCTAGCATGCCAGGCTCTCAGAGCCTGCTTCAGCCCATATAGTGCCTTTTTCAGCCCGCACACATAATGTTGAAAATCAGGGTGCTCATACCCTTCCGGCTGAACCATATATACATCCTCTATTAAATCACCATTGAGGAATGCATTCTTGATATCCATCTACTGCAATTTCCAGCCTTTTGCAACTGCTTAGGCAATTACTGTATGTATGGTTGCCATCTTTGCAACCGGGTTGAATGTTTCATCATAATCCAATCCATACTGTTGAGCATATCCTTTAGCAACCAGCCTGGCTTTGTATCTTTCCACACTGCCATCAAACTTACATTTAATTTTATAGACCCATTTGCAGCCAATGGTCTTTTTCCCATCAGGCACTGGCATCAGATCCCAAGTCTGACTTTCAACCAAGGCATTCATCTCTTCATCCATAGCATTGCACCAATTTTCATCCTTTACTGCTTCAACATAAGTACCTGGTTCTTTGATCTCCATCACCTTTATCATGTAAGCATAATGCTTTGCAGCATAACCAGTATACGTAAACCTGTCAACAGGTCTCCTAATCCTCTCTGATCTCCTGAGTTGTGGCTCACTCTGAGCTTGCCTCTCATGAGGCAGCACATAACGGCTCTGCCTAGCACCTGGCATCATAACAGACAGAATCCCCAATTCGCTGTCTAAGCTGTCACTGCTCGATGACTCATAGCCTGCTGTGAGTGGTCCTATCACATCCTCAAAAACCTTTTCTTTTCCTTTTCCCTTCTCATTTCTCCCCCTCACTGACATATCCATGTCAGTGGACATAGAATTACGGTTCCGTAAGCGTCCGGACCAAGGACTCACTGCGGAAGATACATCTGTTGTTTGACCACTCATAGAAGTACTCTCTGCAGAAGTATTTTCAGTATGATTCATACTAGGTGAGCCATCAGTAGACATTGCAACAAGATTCCCATACCACGATGCTAACTCATCAAAGACTGCATCTCTACTGATGAGTGTCTCATGCGTAGAAGGTACATAACACTTGTATGCTTTCCGTTCCTGTGCATATCCCAAAAACACACTCTTCACTGCCTTAGGATCCAATTTCTTCCTCTTCTCATCCGGTATATGCACATACGCAATGCATCCAAAGACTTTCAAGTGCCTGATATCAGGTCTATGACCATATAGTTTCTCATAAGGGGTGACTACATGTATTCCTGCTGTAGGAGTGCGATTCAACACATAAACTGTAGTCACTACTGCTTCAGCCCAATAGGCATTAGGCAAACTCTTCTCATTTAGCATAGCTCTTGCTGACTCCATTAAGACTCTATTCTTCCGTTCTGCAACACCGTTCTGCTGTGGTGTATAGCTACACGTGAGCTGCCTTTTGATCCCATACTTGGCAAGATATCTGTCAAATTCTTTGGATACATATTCACCTCCTCCATCTGATCTCAAACATGATATGTAGCAACCAAGTTCATTTTCAGCATGTTTTTTAAAGTCTCTAAAGACTTCAAACACCTCATCTTTATGCTTCAAAATGTACAGCCAAGTATACCTGCTGAAATCATCAATAAATGAGACATAGTACCATGCACCTCCAAAAGACGCATTATGCGACGGTCTCCAGACATCGGAGTGCACCAACTGCAAAGGCCTAGTGCTGTTTTGTACATGTCTCATGAAAGGAAATCGTGCGTGCTTCCCAAACTGACATGCAGGACACACATGCCCAAAGTCATTATACTTGAGTTTTGGTAATCCAAGTATGACTGCCTTCTATTGCATGGATTTCAGCTTTTGTACATTTACATGTCGGATTCTCTTGTGCCAGATCTCCACATCTCTGATGGCACTCTCATCATGAGCAAACATAGCTGCTTTAAGTTCAAGAATGGTCGCTTCCAAAGTAAACATCCTGCCATCCCTTATGCCCTTGGCAATTAGCTTGCAGCCATTTCCATACTCCTCAATGAAACATCCATCCTTGTTAAACCTCACTTGCAGATTCTGTTCTGCCATTTGACCCACAGACAACAAATTCTTTGTTATGGTCGGTACATGTAAGACATCATGCAGGCCTTTCTTCTTGCCATCAAGCATCATCAATGGAACAATCCCTTTATGCTTTATGTCATGTTGGGTATCATCCCCAGTACATACATGACCATGTGTACCTGCAACCATCTCATCATACCACTCTCCATGCAGAGTCATGTGGTTTGACGCACCAGAGTCAATGTACCACCTGTCATCTCTGTTCTGCCTTGACGCAGTCTTGGACACATGCTGCATGGCAAAGATTCTATCAACCTGATCATCTTGACCACCACTAGAGGATGCATAATGCCCATGCCGTTTCCCTTTTGTCTTCATGTCATTTTGCTTTTTGTAACATTCCTTCGCTATGTGCCCATACTTACCACAATAATGACAGTCCTTCTCCTTGTTGGACTGATCAGTAGACTGCCAAGATCCAGATCCACCTCCTCTTCCTCGAGGTGATCTCCCCCTACCTCTAAAACCACCAGATCCTTGCTGACCCTATGTATTGGCACCATGCCAATTTCCTTGCTGCTGCTGCTGTCCATAGGCATTATGAGTGTCGCCACAACCTCGATATGAACCACGCCTCTGCCTCCTCTGCCACACTAGCTAGAGTATAACATAGTGTCTCTGCTCTGAGAGGCACTGGAACCTGTACTTAGACCAAGTTTGACCTCCTCATGTAGCAATAATGCAACCAGTTCTTCCCAGTCAGGGGGATCTGCTCTTACTGAGATGGACGTGTCAAATGCTTTGTATTCTTTCCCTAAACCATTCAATGCAACAGCAATCATATCATCTTCTGATACCCTTGAACCAATGGTGGCTAACTGATTAGCTATGGTCTTGATCTCCGTGGTATACACCTGGATGCTCCTACCATTTCTAGACATATTATTGAACTACTGTTTCAACTGAATCTTCCGTGCATGTGTCATGGTTCCATAATTTCTCATCAGTATATCCCAAGCATCCTTTGGAGACTCACAACCAGTGATTTGAATAGCCATAGCATCTGATATACATAGTGAAAACCAATGCAATACCTTACATGCTCTTTTAGTCCATAACCTGTGAGCTCTCTTCTGTTCATTTGTTGCATTTACTTCTGGTAATTTAGGAGCTGCTTCATCTCCTGTGCATAAGTCCCAATATCCTCTGCCAACCAGAAAATTTTTCATTCTGAGTTTCCATAATGCAAAGTTTTTGTTGTCTAGCTTTTCTCCAATTATTTGCGTGATATTATCAGTCCCATGTGCATTAGCCATGATGCAACAGACCGTATGTCAATTGCCTGACTCCTTGCAAGTCAATAAGTCACTTGACTGACTTCAGTCCTTGACTGTTTATGATAGTTTGCTGGTTATTGTCTGCTTAGATACGCAGTATTTTAGTCCAAAAACATTGGTACATGCTCCCCCTGACACTTGGCAATCACTAAGATATTTCAACCTGTGTGTATGGACTGTAATCAATGCAAAGCCAGCATGTATTCAAACAAACTGTTTATGATCAGACATGCAATCTGTAAGCATAAAACTTGAGTGACCAGCAGCTTCTTCGTAGTCCAGAAATGAGTGTATATGATCCAAAAATGCACCTACAGCAGTCCAGATGTTGACCTCTACATACGAGGTTCCAAACAAGTCAATCTGACACTTTTTGCATGCACTGCAAGTACCAAAACATAGTAATCTGGCTACAGATCTCAATCAGCCACCAAAGACATTCAATCACCGTGTATTTCAGTCCAAGAACTGCAAATACATTCCATCCATTCACTGCTTGATGACAACTTAATACATGAGCATTCGGTTGATCAAAGACAACCCGTCTTCAAGGAGTCAACCCCATCCTGTGAGAGGCAAGTCAAGAGTTGCATCAACTGTTTGTAATCAACCCCCACAGCCAATGAGCACAGATGATAGTTTCTATTCAGCTTCAATTAGTCTAGATTTGAGCATCCAATGCTCTCTGTACTTCACAAGTACTTTGCATTCATGAAGACCCCCCTAGCATTTACTGTGACCAAGTAAGCATCTATAGGCTCTCAATCTTCAAAATGTAAACTGTCATAAAAGTAGAAACTGTTTTCAGCCAGTTAACTCTCTACAAGTTGAGAGTTTAACTCTTCAAAGGCATTTCATTCTAGCCTTGATGAATATAGGACATCCCATGAAGTTTGCGTATGCCAGTTCTACTATCAAATGATAAGAACTGTCTACTGATATATTACAGATCTGTCACAATCTTACATACAGTCCATGTCTGTATGTAGGCTGAACATGGAGCTGCTAATGCTACCCATAGCACTGACTTATTGCATAATCTCAATAATCTTCAACTAACATGCCCTTGTGTATTGTCTTGAGGAGGCGCATTTTCCTGGAATCGTGTGGACTGTATGCTGAATATATCCACGTTTTTACTGCTGCCTCAGGTATGGGAGATGCCAAGCACTCATCAGTGCTCATTATTCTTCAGCTACCAAGTGAAAATGCCATCATTAATGTCAAGCATACAAGTGTATACTTCATCACATTGACCAACAGGAATAGGCGCAGATTTTCAGACTAGGGGGCGCAGATTTTCAGGCAGTCCACGTTGATTTTCAGGAGGCAGTCCACGCTAATTTTCAGGAGATAGTCCACACTGATTTCTTTAATACATATTCCACTATTTAATGCTTCCAATGCTGGTCATAAACTGCTACATAGCATGATTCAGATCAAGCTCTTCAATCCTCCCTTCAAGCCTTGATGACCTCCTATCAGATGTATGCATACAGACATTGATACATACCTTCCTTTGACTATGGCTTCATTTGCAAGTGTCCAACTTCTTCCTCATTCCTTACTTCCATCTCCTTTGCACTGCAAGTTGTCATGCCCATTCTCCCACAGCCTCATGGATGAGGCTCTGATACCATGTTGAAGGATAAGAGAGAGTGATCTCTTCGATTATTTGATAAAAAGCAATACTCACACTATATGAGGATAACCTAGTGTAGGTGTTAACTAGACTGACTAACTCACTGACTAACTCTAGTCAGGTCACCTACTAGCTGAACTGACTTATTCAATATAGTCGTATGCAGACAGCTGCACACTAGCTGTCACCGATGTCGGTCATACATAAAGACAGACTCACGGAAGAGCTTGAATTCTAACACAGAACAGTAAAGTTCAATCTTCCACCAGAAGAACAGAACAAAACAGAGCCTTACAGTGTCGTACAGAGCACCACAGTGCCACAGAGAGTCACAGAGACAGTTCCAGAGATAGGACTAGAGGTCCAGGAGATAGAAGAGGAGGAAGTGCCACAACAGAAGAGGTCCCCATAATGCCCCTGTTGGAAGAAAAAAGGAAAATGAAAATGGGTGTTTCTCCATTTCCTAATCGGTTAGAGAAGCCAGTGGATCGAATTAAGGAATACGATCTGGTCAGAGATCTAGATACCTTTAAACCAAACCTCACATTCCGACAATTATTGATGCTGTCTCCCAGTTGCCGAAAAAGGTTCAAAAGTATATTGACAAGAAGACGTGGATTAAGGATTTCTCCCTCAACAGCAACAAAGTCCAACAAAGCTCCAGAGCCTGTAAAAGAAGTGGATGTGGCTAACGCCTTCCTAGATCCTAGTACCCCAGAGACTGGCATGTGGATAGAAGGCTGCTTTATTGCAAATGCACTGATTAATGGTGGTTCATCAATGAACATTATGACGGACGTGACAATGAAGGATCTAGGTCTACAAGGTGTGCAACCAACCCAATAGCTCATGAGACTGGCGAATCAAAGCAGAATCAAGTCTTTGGGCATTCTCCCATATGTGAAGACTACAGTGGCTGGAAAAGATTATTGGCTAACCTATTTGGTGGTGAAGCCAAACTCTTATGGTACATCCTACCCTTTGTTACTGGGCAGACCATGGATTTTTGAAGCCAGAGCAAGGACGGATTGGTTCAAAGGACCTTGGGTAGAGGACCCAATAAAGTGGTGCTGAAGCTATATGGTGCTCAAAAAGGACATGGATCCACCTCCTTGGAATTATCTTCTGACTCTCCTAATGAGGCTACAGATGGAACATCAGCAGACAAAGATGCTTTCAAACAAATCCTTCCCAAGAAAACAGTGGCACGTTGCTTAACAGTGGATACTGTAAGCCAACTCCCAAAAGATGCAAAGCTATTATCAATGGGTGAATACTTCCTGCCTAAACCAGGAACGATTTACAAAATCACTTCTAACAGTGAGATAGAAGCATGGATGTACTGCTCTCCCTGTTACATGGCCAGAGCAGAGCCAGAGACAGAGGTAAAAGATGAAACAGAGAACCTGTTCTTCTCTCACAGAGCTCCTTTAGAGCCAGAGCCAAAGACAGAGACAGAGACAGAGATAGAGACAAAGACAAAGACAGAGACAGAGATAGAGACAGAGACAGAGACAGAGACAAAGACAGGGACAGATACAAAGCCAGAGATAGAGACAGAGACAGAAGAGGAAGGAGACGATATGGATGAAGAAGGTTATGAAAGCGAGATGGAAGAGTCTATTCCACCCGAAGAGGATACATATGAAGAAGAAGTTCCAGAAGCAAACGAGCTCATGCTGTGGGACAGAATGGAGATGGTACCATTTGGTCTGGTAAATGGATCTTCTCATATGCAAAATCTTTATAAGAAATGGGTTAAGAAGAATAAGCCGTCTTTCAGCAGTGGCTCTTGCCGCCCTCAACCACCTTTACCAAGAAAAGATGATGATAATGCACCGTGCCAACAAGCACCAGTCCCACAAACCCAACAGGCATCAGAGGGTCCTTGTTATGTGACGTTCCTGGATGCATCATCAGAAGATGAGTCTTCAAGCCAAGAGGTAACTAATCTTGAAACCAAACCCAAAACAGATCTAATCTCATTTCAACATCTCAAGGAGCAATCTAAGTCTCCACCAAAAGAAGAAGTTGGGTCTAGTGGGACATCAAAAGAGGACACCACTCCCTTGAAGGAGTTGAATCTGTACCTAGACACAGTCCGCGGGACCTTCATCCGTGAAGTAGAAGGTGAAAGGCAGTTAACTTTTGTGGATGCGGATAGCACTGAACACCATTTGAAGGTGGGTAGCAGCCTCCCAGAAGAGGAGTTGTCAACCTTGTACAACTTGTTGAAAGAGAATTTGGACGTGTTTGCATGGTCCTACAAAGACCTAAAGGGGATTGATCCTACAATATGTCAGCATCATATTGACTTGGAGCCTGATGCCAAGCCAATACGGCAACGACAGAGGTGAATGAACCCGAATTATTCCACATTGGTGAAAGCCGAGCTACTGAAGCTTCTGGAAGCCGAGTTCATCTATCCAGTGGCAAATAGTGAATGGGTTTCACCCATCGTGGTTGTACCCAAGAAGAATGGCAAGCTTCGTATATGTGTGGATTTCCGCAAGTTGAACTCCAAGACAAAGAAGGATCACTTTCCTATCCCTTTCACAGACCAATTGTTGGACACAGTGGCAAGACATGAGCTTTATTCCCTTCTGGATGGATTCAGTGGATACACCAAGTGCAAATAGCAGAAGAGGACCAATCCAAAACAACCTTCACCAGAGAATGGGGGACCTACGCTTACCGAGTGATGCTGTTTGGACTCTGCAATGCCCCTGCTACTTTCCAGCGAGTCATGATGGCCGCATTCCAAAATCATCTGCACGACTTTATTGAGGTATATTTGGATGTTTGATCCGGGAACACTGGGGACACCTTGAACAATGCTTTGATCGATGCCGGGAGTATGGGATTTCCCTAAACCCCGACAAATGCATATTTGGGGTCTCTTCTAGAGTTCTGTTGGGCCACATTCTCTCTGCACAAGGGATATCAATAGACCCTGCAAAGATGAAAAGATCGCAGCTCTGACCGCACCCACCAACCTCAAACAATTGAGGGGATTCCTAGGCCATGTGGGTTACTACAAAAGGTTCATAGCCCATTTTGCAACAAAGGCAACCTCCTTGCACAAGCTTCTAAGGAAAGATGTAGAGTTTACTTGGATGAAAGAATGTGACAAAGCCTTTAACACTCTGAAGCAGTGTCTGATTGAGGCACCCATTCTTCAACCTCCTGATTGGACGAAGGAGTTCCATGTACACACTGATACATCCATTGAAGGCTTAGGCGCAGTTCTATGCCAGAAGGACCCATCCAAATTAGATCAACCGATCTATTACGCAAGCCAAAAAGTCACTGATAGGGAACAAAACTACACAGTGACAGAGCTTGAGTGCTTGGCAATGGTGTTTGCCCTAGAAAAGTTCCGCCACTATCTGTTGTCTATCCACTTTAAATTTTATGTGGATCATGAGGCCCTGTCCTTCCTGATGAACAAAGCGGATGTGAAAGGACGAATGATGAGATGGCTCCTTCTATTCTAGGAGTTTGACTTTGAGGTAATTACCAAACCTAGTCGTTCCCATGTTCTGGCTAATCATCTGTCGCGTATCCCACAAACTACAGACGAGGAGCAGGATGATCCAGACCACCTTGATGCTTCCCTATTCTTGGTAGAAACTGTAACTCCCTGGTATGCAGACATTGCCAATCTACTGGCAACCCAATAGTACCCTCCTGGCATTTCTAGTCAGGAAAGGAAGAAGCTTATGTTAGAATCAGCCCCCTATACCCTGTTAGGCAGTGCACTGTACAAGAAAGGCAAAGATGAAGTGCTCAGAAGATGTGTTGCAGGAGATGAGATTGGGATTGTTTTGAAGGCTTGCCATGACGAGCCATGTGGAGGCCACTTTGCAGGCGAAGCCACAGCCAGGAAGGCTCTGCTCGCAGGATACTGGTGGCCTACCATTCATAAGGATGCCTATGATTACTGTAAAAGATGTGATGCTTATGGGGAAACCCACGAAGACAAGTGCCATGCCACTGCAACCTATCCTTCCTTTGAAGCCTTTCGAGAAGTGGGGCATCGACTTCGTAGGCCCAATCGATCCTCCTACCAAAAGGAAGCAGAACCGATACATCCTCGTGTGTACGGATTATGTCACAAAGTGGTGTGAAGCTAAAGCCCTCAAGCGGGACGATGGTAATAGCGTGGCCCTGTTCATGTACGAGAATATCATCACCTGTTTTGGCAGTCCCTTAGAGTTGGTAAGTGACAAAGGCACTCATTTCATTAATAAAGTCATGGAAGAGTTGACAGAGCTGTATAAGATCTGCCATCGCAAGTTCACTCCTTACTACCCCAGAGCCAACGGCCAAGTCGAAGTCACGAATCGCATCCTCTGCTCGATTCTGACAAGAACAATTTCCGCATATCGTCGGGATTGAGATGATCGACTTACAGAGGCCTCTGGGCGTACAAAACCTCCTATAAAAATAGCAACAGCTTAGACACCCTTCCAGCTGGTGTATGGTACAGAAGTTGTTTTCCCTGTTGAACTGGAATTGCCCTCTTTGAGAGTGGCTATCAAAGAGCGTTTGGGGGACAATGATTCACTGCAACGCCGTCTCCTGCACCTGGAATGTTTGGACGAAACTTGCACGATTGCTCTACAGTGCATGGAAGCCACGCAAGCTCGATGTAAGGCTTACCATGACAGCTTCATCAAGCACAAGGAGTTCAAAGAAGGTGATTTGGTCCTAGCCTATGATTCACGATTTGGCAAGTTTTCTAGCAAGCTCCAACACCGGTGGATGGGCCCATATAAGGTACTTATTGTCAACCCTAATGGCTCTGTCCAAGTGCAGACTGTTGATGCCTCTGATGATCCCTTCCTGATCAATGGATATCGCCTGAAGAAGTACTTCCCTCCTTGGGGATCTTGACAATCACGGTCACCTGATCCTTTCCCTCGTTGGCGTGGCACTGTAACTCTTATGATGCTACTTCTAATAGCCATTCTTCAGCCACTTTTGATGAGGTGGATGCAACCCTCTGTCCCCTCAACCCCACCTTCCAGCCTTGATCTCTTATCCTCTATTTTCCACCAGCGACAGTGGCGAGGTGGGTTCTGACAAATGGTATTTCTACCATTCCCTTGCTTAATTCGAAGAAAAAAAAAGAGGAAAAAATATATATATACATATTGGTCATGGGAGAAAAGGACTTCGGTCCCTCTCATGCCAACCTATTCTTCAAGAAAAGGTGGAAACACCCTCGGAATAGGGGAAAACAAGAAAAAAAAAGAAAAGAAGAAAAACAAAACAAGATAAGAAAAACGAAAAAAATATGTTATGGGAGAAAAGGAAGAAATTCCCTGTCATAGCAGGCCTCGTTCCAAGAAAAGGTGTTTAACACCCTTGGGCAGGAAGCTGGTTGTGGAAAAGGTGGCAACACCCAACAGTCCAGAAAGTGGATTAATCAATTGATATCCCCAGGATCTAGTTCCGAAGCTGCCTCCCTTGGTATGCTGTGTCCTGGGTCTCTCTGCAGAGTGTCTAACTGTCCTCTAGCAGACGACATATTCCTATCCAATACAACGTTCGATTTGATGGCTACCTCCCTGGGTACGCCTCTTCAACAACTGACGACGCGATCTTCATCGACAAACAATTGAGTGATGTGAGCTTTCATCCTAACCGGATGGGGAAGTGAGTATGGGCTACCCTCTGTAATTATCAACAGAGTGTGAGATAGAGAGTGGGGCGAGTGACCACTCTTTTCCCTTCAAATCAAATGAGAGGTGAGGAGTGTGAATGGAGTGTTGCACGCACGAGATGGGCCTCTCAATGCACAAAGCACGATCTGTTTCTGTGCACTACACTATAAGGCTCCCTGGCCTTCCTTCTCGCACCGTATGCCGGCACAGGGCAGGATGCACAGTTGCACCATCAAATGCGCACAAGGCATACAACCTCTGCACAAGTGACCGTGAGGACTACATCAATGGGTTTCAAGAAAGGGCTGCCCTCCTGTATCTATCAACAGAGCATGAGACAGAGGGTGGACTGAGTGTGACTGGAGTTTCTTCAATCAATTACCGAGAGGTGAGATTGAGGGATGTTACGACATTTGGAGTCAGGTATGTTCCCGTTTCCCTATGCACCCACGGGGTGGGTCTTTACCATCATTACAGGATACGTCACCCTGTTCTGTACACTGCACTGTAAGGCTCCCTTGCCTTCCTCCTTGCACCTATGCCAGATGGGTTGGACGCACTGATGCACCATCAACTGTGCACCATGGCATACTCCCTCTGTACCACTCTCCTGTCGATTCCTAAACCGGGTACGAGATATGGGTTTCAATCATTATTCCTCGAGTGATATTAGTCATGGGGTGAGTGACAGTTCTTTCATTCCATTTGAGTGATTGTGAGTTGAGTGTAATATCCCTCGACATCGACTCGATGTGATTCCTTAAACCAGCTACCTCCCTGGGTGCTGTCGCATGGTCCCTGCCACGAAGGACGAGTGCTATGAAGATGCCTTGGTACCTCCTACAGCCGACAACGACAGTGGAAGTGCCATCGACAATCAACCTTGATCCTCAATAATATGGGCCAAGGTTTTTTAACCCTACCACTTCTGTTTCTCTGTGATGTTCATGTTTTAAGTGTGGGGACATTAGTGGATGGTCTGTTGAGTGGTCCTAGGTCCCTGTTGCTCGGTTAACCCTGTCCGTTAAGGTCTTAAGTGTGGGGACGCGTCCCTGCGCGTCTACATTGCATACCCCTCTGCATCTGCCTCCACCTGCTACTGCCTCTATGCCATGCCTTGCTTTTACCCTGATGGGGTCCCTTCCCACCCACCCGTTCCTTTTTCACCCACCCTCAGGGCTGTTCCCTTGTAGTTTTCCTTCATTCCCTGATTTTGCGGTCCTGCCATGTGAACGTACCCTCTGTTCCCCGAAGTCCACATCCAACCTTATAGCCCTGTTCCTCCCTATGAATTGACCATTTTTCCTTTTTACCTACCCCTCTTCCGGTGCACAGTTTTTGAGTTATTAATTTTTGATAGATTTTGCGTAAATTAGCCTGTTTTCCATGTGAACGTGCTTTGCTTGCTTCGGAACCGTGATCTGACATCATCGCCCTGACAATCACTTTCTCCTGACATTTTTCCTTTTTACTCCGTGTCCGTCCGATGCACAGTTTGTCCAATATTAATTTTGCGGTTTTTTAAGACTTTTTCTTGCGTCTTTTTGATATTTTTCCATGTGAACCTGCCCTGTTTCCATCTGAATTCCAGTTTGATTTGACTTGTGTCCCTCGTGCCTTCCCCTACCTTTTTCCTTTTTTCTCCGCCCTCTTTCGACTTCAGGATTTTTAATTATTAATTTTAAATGTGTTTTCGGACGTATTTTTGGTGTTTTTTGCATGTGAACCCCCTCCTACTTCAGCCGGAACTATGTTTTGACATGACAACCCTATACCCCCCTTTCCTGCGGACATTTTTCCTTTTTCCTACATGACATTCCGGTGAGCGGTTCGTCCAATATTAATTTTCGATCCCATTTTTGGGTCTGTTTTTTGGGTTTTTCCCACGTGAACGCATCTTATCTCAGTTGGAACTATGTTTTGATGTGATAGGATTGTCAGGCACGTCTTTCTGCACATTTTCCCTTTTTCTTGCACCTCGTTCCGATGCACGGATCTTCCGATATTAATTTTTAATTGCGTTTTTGGACTCGTTTTTTATGTTTTTTGCATGTGAACGCCCTGTCTTTCCCCCGGAACCCCCGTTGCACATTTTCCCTATCTTCCCCTTGCCGTATTGCCCACTTTTTGTTTTTACGACATTTCGTCTTGATGATCGGATTGGGAGATATTAATTTTTCTTTATTTTTCAGTGTTTTCGCGTGCTTCGTCCTGCACGTGAGCGCGCCCGTTTTCGATTTTACACGTCTCCACGCATCCCGGTCGCATCCGCGTGCCCCATACTACCATCTCGGCACTATTTCGATCCCGTCACGGCAAATTTTTTTACCCCGCCCCGCGCATGCGCGCGGAACGGGGGTACGCCTTTCTTTTATGGCAGCCACCCATCCCATTCCCACACCTGGGCATACCACCTATGGGCACCCTACCTTTCCACCCTATGCACACCCCATGGGCACCCCCGCCCATTCCTTTATAGCCACCCACACCCCATGGGCATCCCCCCCAGTTCATCCTACCCCCACCCCGATCCCCATAGGCACCCTCTCATGGGCCCTCCCGCCCATTCCCCTCCCACACCCTTCCCTATCCCCCCCACCCCTACCCTTCTCTCTCCCTGCCCCCTCCCCCCCCCAACTACCTCCCTTCCTCTCTCTCTCTCTCTCTCCTGCTCCTGCGTGTCTCCCTCCATCCCCTCTCCATCTCCACCTCAACCTCCATCTTCTTCACCCTCCTCTTCCTCTTCTTCCTCCTCCTCCTCTGCTCCTCTCCTCCCCTCTCTCCTCCACGCCTTGCCGCCCCTCCCTCTTCTCTTCATCACGCCATGCACCCTTCCTCTGATGCCGACGGCCACTGCCCCCCCTGTGCCGCCCTGTCCGCCTTTGGAGCCCTCCTGCACAGCGCCCTGCATCCCACGCCCCTCTAGCCGTCACCTCTCTCGTGGAGCCCGCCTGCGCCCCGCCGATTGTGCCCGCACCTTGTGCCGTGGCACCCGCGTCCTGCGCCACCTGCGCCATCGCGTCGCCCTCCTGATGCCTGCCCCGCCACGTGGTCATGGCGCCCTGGTCTCTGCTGCCCGTTGCCATCGACGCTTCTGACGACGTCCTCGCCCGCCGTCGCCCGCCTCTGTGGCCCCTGCACACCCTGCCGCCGTGGCCTCTACCACGTGCCACCCAACCACCATTCCCACCCCCACCCAAGCCCCCCTTCCCCCCCCACAAACACCAAACCCACAACCCCCCTTCAAGCCCCCCTTCCCCCCCACCATCACACATTCCCAACCCCCCACCTAAGCCCTCCTTCCCCCCAATACACAAATTCCCCCTCACCCACATAAGCCCATGTTCACACCCCCAGCAGAAACCCGCCGACAACTCCCCGTAAGCCCCCTTTCACCCGCAGGAAACTCCCCGTACGTCCCCCTTTCACCCGCCGAAACCAGCCGCACCCGCAAAAATTTCTGAACCACGCAGAAACCTGCAGCCCCATTTTCAGTCCACGATCACCCGCAAAGGGTGCGTACGCACTCGTGGCTATTCGTGATTGCTCGTGTGCATGTGCGGGAGTCCGTTCGCGGATGTTCACGCGCGGGGACGCGTGTTAGCAGGTCCGTGAGGTGGTGTGCAGCCGGCTGTTCACACGCAGCTGACACGCAGTCTATTCCTGGGTATTTTACTGGATTTTTAATTCCAATACCTGCAAACCTTAACAAAAAACATTGAAAATTTAAAAAAAGCATTAAAAACCACTTAAAATTTAAAAAAATTTATAAAAAAATCTTGAATAATCCTCAATCTTTTTGCAGTAAATTGCCAAATTTTTCAGACTTGGAAATTTCAGAAAAAAACAAATTCAGACCATTATAAAATTAAAACTTCTTTTAACAATACCCAAAAAATGTAAAAATTTCATTAAAAATGGTAAGAATTTCCAAATTAATTGCCAAAAAATTTCTTAAAAATTCTATTCACTTTTTTACTTATTTTTGGCATATTTTCTAAGCTATAAAAATACTTCATTAAATCCTACATTCATTTTTAAAAAAATATATTTTTCATTCAAATCATAAACTGAAGAATCTACAAAAAATCCAGATACCTTTTGGGATTGAGAAGAGCGCATTCATTGCATTCACATACACCCACTACCAGGTATTTTTCCTTTTATATTTTTATTTTTTCTTGCTACCCCAAAACTTTACGATTAAATTTTTTTTTTTTAAAACCCTAAACACCACCATGGCATGCGTGCTCGCGTCAAACACACCATTTTTTAAAAATCAAAATTAACCCACCGTTCACTTAGCACGCGCTAAGTGCGCTTAAGAGGCTCTTTAATATTTTTAATTAAAATGAACCAGTCATCACAAAAGCACGCGCTGGCAAAAAAGCGCTCCACATCACCTTAATTTTTAATAAATGAACTTGCATTTAGAGACCCAGTTTGGGTATCGAAGTCCGGGATTCGAATTAAAGCACCGCTTTAACCTAATAATTGGTAATTAAAAATTTAAGAAGGAACCGTCGTTTTCTTGTTAAGGTTTATCACTTAATAAAAATTCACCCATTTCTTAATACTTTATTAGAATGAACCTTTCATTAAATTAATTCCCCCTCACTGCACTTATTTCCCCTTTTTAATGAACTCGTTTCGTGGGATGGGTACGCGAAGTCTTCAGAGTTGTCTCCATGGTCAAAACCTGATTATCAAAGTTGTGGTCATGATATGTATGGGTTGTTGTTATGTTTTGGTTCAGATTTTTTTTGTTACGGTTAAGTGTACGATGTGTAGTTTTTTTCCTTATTGCCTGATACGGGGATTTGGGTGTTTGCATGTTGCATAGCATAAAGCTTTCGGTCACATATGTCTAGAGGTCATGTCGAATTTTTTCTAGGCTGTGGTTTACTTGGGGATAGTTGGTCGAGTCACGTTTTACCGTTTTGGTTGCTATCTTATCCTTGGTTTTTGTCTGTTGCTTTGCAGGCATTCTCCTTGTTTGTCTGTGTTTGTGGTGTGTGTATAACCATCTGAATGGCTCCTCACGCTCCTCCCCCTATCCAGTATGTCCCACTAGTCAGTAGGGATTACTCTTCCTTACTCACTTTTGAGCCTCTCACGAAGGCGGGACTCGCCACTTTCGTAGCTGTCTCCTTTCCATTGCTTCCAGAGGATCCATCGATGTGTGACGAGTTTCAGGCCTCCTACAGCAAGAAGTCGGGACTGGTCCAGGGTACTTCCATGACTTTGACACCTCGAGGCCTAGGGAAGGCTATGTCTCTTCCCTCCAAAGGTGAACCCTTTGTTACAACTCGCCAGCTTTTCTCTAACGAGGGGATTTTGAAGCTGTTACAAAAGCAGACCAGGGAAATTTTGGATGTTAAGAAGGTGATCAACTCTTCAGGAGTTTCCTTTTCCATGATCACTGATCCTGTGTGGAAGTTGGTCTATCAGTTTCTCCAAGACAGGTTTATGCCTGCAAAAACGCCATCCCATTACTTGTCCAAAGAGCTCTTTACAGCTTCAAGGATGGTGTTAAAATGAGTAGCTATTGATTGGAGCACTTACCTACTCACTAAGATGGATCAACATTTCGCCAAAGTCACCTGGGGCAATGTTACCAATGTCACCTATGGATTGTACTTGTATGCCTTCTTGACCTACTCAAGTTTATAGAAGAGTGTGCCTCCACCTCCTCCATCTAATCCAGTACCTCCTCCTCCTCCACCTTCAGATGAGTCAGAACCAATTGATATAGAGGATTTGGATTCTCCGCCTCCCCTGGTCATACAGCGCAAACGCTTGAAGCGGGTAGCAGATAAAGCTCCTTCAATTCTTCCTTCAGTGCCCATTCCTGCTACCTCTGGCAGTGATATCCCTGCTTATCTCACATGTAATAACCTGTTCAGAACACAGCGAGAAGGTTCATTGGATATATCAGTCCCCTCACTGAACAGTCTAGTATCAGGAGATGCCATTCCTTTCTTATGTAAAGACATTCCGAGTTCCATTGAACTGTCAGTGACAGCCTGTGTTCAATAGCTGTACGCTTCCTTTTATGAAGAGCTGATGCAGTTTAAGGACCAGTTGCATAAGGCAACATCTGAGTTAGCCTCTGCTAAGGATACCCTAGCAGATTTGTTTAAGTAGATGGAGCAACAAACCCACTTGATTGCAACCCAAAGAGAAGAGTTATCTTCTTTGAAGATTCAGTTATTAATAGAGGCTCAATCAGAGGTTACTAGCCTCTCAGAGGAGAAGGAGAGGATGTCCAAAGAAGCGCAAGAGTTCCAAACTCTTTTAGATGTCAAACTTTCAGCCTTACAGATTGCTAATGACACAGTGGAATCACAAGCTTCCCAAATCAAGCAGTTACAAGATCAACTGGCAAAGTCACGGTCTATTCCTCCAAGCCCTAATGTTCCCTTGATCCCTTCTCTCTCACAGCAGGACTTGGCAACTCTTCAGAGACAGGCTACCTTGTGTCCTCTCTTCCAAGATAAGGTGGAAAGATTGCAGTCCAGGATGGATTTGCTATGGTCTTCATTTGAGTAGTATCAGGAATATGTTCCTCCGGACCATTCTTTCTTTGTCCACTATCAATTACAGAAGTTGGCCTTCTACATGAAGCTTTCCACGATGGATTTACCTCTTCCAGAGGATGGTTGGAGTGGGGCTTGGTCTCCTAAGTTGCTGACAGAGGTGGTTCGTATGGTGTTTGAAGATTCTGTCACAACCGATACCATGTTGATGTCATATATGTATCTACGAGGAGACTGTTGATTTCAGATGAAGTGGATATGGCTTAGTATGTGGGAGACGTGGTTTTACAAGCTGTTTTTTATGTCAACCATTTGGAGTTGCGAATAGATGACATGTTTTAGAGTTACTCCTCCAAAGTGGCTACTTGCCCTGATAATTCCTGGCATACCATGATTGATTATGTGGTCCTGAATTAAAGACAGAACACAGCCCCTACCTATGTCCAGAGCACTAATCAACTGAGGGTGGATCTCTTAGCTTATCTTTCAAAACATAATCCATTTGATTCTACCTTTTTTTATGCCTACCAGAGAAGATCTATCTTAGGTCCTTCTGTTCCTACCCTACTGTATTACCAACAAATGGCTCACCGTTATGATATATATCTTTCCCTCTATCAAACCAATTCCACAACCATCTTACCCCTTCTTTTCCAACCTCAATCTTTTCCTCAAATTCCCATATTTATATACTCTTCTTGTATCGATGATAGAGTATTTTCCCCTTCTCCACCATGTCCTTCTCCATCCATTCATGTACCTTCTACCTTTCCTATTTATCAGTTAACACCCTTCTTAAGTGACTCCCTAAAATTTTCAGCCACTCCTTCTTTAAACCATTCCTCCTTTTATGATTTTTTCTACCCATCTCTTCATCCACTTTTCCTTATTCCACTTCCATCTCCTGCCACTTCTATATCTCAACCACCTCAGTTGGTTAGTGACTATGACGGGTTTGATCATCAGATTTCCAGAAGACGAGGATGGAGCTCGAATGATTCTCTTACAGGACCTCAGATAAATTGGCCAATAATTCCAGGAGATTGAATAGCTTCCAGTCAAGCATACCAGAACTATATTCATTTTGCTCACCAATATTCACAGTCTCTGGATCCTTCGGTGAGATTGACAGCTCATTTTGCTTGGTATCTAGCGTACATGCATAGGCATTCTCATAATGATTCAAAGCCTATTCCAAAGTTGTGCATGAATGTCAATGTGAGCATTGATTCCCAGCAATTGGATGTATTGTACTTTCATGCCATGTATTTGCCTAGCAGATACCTTGTCTTGTTGGAAAGGATGTGCTGTCTTCAGTTTTTTCAGAATCCTCCCAAGACATTTGTAGATGAATCTTTGTCTATGAATCGTTTCCGAAATCACCAATCTTTCAAGAAAGATCATCTTCATTGATACCTTTGCCATGTATGGTGGATGATTTTTAATGATCAAATCTCTCTTTTTGGAGGAGTCATTCAGATGGTTGTGTTGTGTGTAGTGTTTGTGTTGTGGGTTAATTTATGTAATAAGATCGTGGTGGTTGCCTATTCGATTGGCTTTCGTGCGACCTACATTTTTGAATAATTGTGGTGATGGGGTCGTGGTTGGAGAGTTGAAGATGCTGATGCAGAAGAAGAAGAAAACTCTTATATCCTTTACAAGTTTGTTGTGATTTCCAGTTTGATAAGAAGTGTTAATGTATAAAGGGTTTTCCTTTCGTTGTATTTTTATATCAGATATAGGTGATAAGTTGGGGTCGTGGTTGGATGGACTATTTTTGAAGATATATTGAAGATCAAAGTTGAGCTTTTGAATGAACTTGTATTCCCTTTTTCCTAGGTCGCGAGGACGCTTCCTTATTAAGTGTGGGGATAAGTTGAGTGTTGAAATGACCTGTTTTTTGGCTGATTTTTGTTGTTTTTGAGAGCTGAATGGTTGATTTTATGAGATAATTGATTGGTTTGGAAGTGGTTTGAGAGTGTTTTAGATGATATTGATTATGTTTTGGAAGTTCATGATGATTTTCAGTGGAGATATGAGGTTCTATGTTCTGATAGGTTTAGATTGGTTTTGTATACCTTTTGTATAGCTTCTGTTTTGTTCTGATTATCTTCTTTATGAACCATGGATTGATGATTGATGAAGATTGAGATCTTGTGAAATCTTATTGAATAGTTTTTGAGAGTTTGGAATGGTTTGAGTATGAGTTATGAGGTTTTGATGACCTTCTGTAACCTTCTGTAGATCTTCTGTAGAGCTTCTGTCTATGTACTGTAACTGTACTATAGCTGTTCTGGTACTGTACTGTGACTGTTCTGTATGCTTCTGTATGTGTTCTATAGAATGTATGTGTAGCTTGGGAAAGTTTTCTAACCTTGGAAAGAGGTGAATACAAGTACAAAAGAGCTAAAAGAAGTAGCTGCTGAAGACTCAAGTAAAGACTGAAGTGAAGTGACAGTGGTGAGCTATGAAAGGACACTATAGTGGCTCTGGTGACTCTTCATATCAGACATACCTCTTGGGAGGGGTATCCACGGACCTAAGAAGGATTATTGAGAGTGATTATGAGAGATTGTAAGTGAGGATATGATGTACTATTTATGGAGAGAGAGAGAGAGAGTCAGAGATAGCCAATTCTACTGAAACAGAGTGATTGTATATGAGAGATTGAGAGAGAAGACTATGAAGATATTGAAGATGAATACTATGTGATGTATTTCCATTCAAAGATGGTGTATTCCTTTGCTTTCTTTGTTATATTGATGGATTTTGTGAAGATATTGAAGAATATGGTTGATTCTATCAAATCCGTGGGAGATCTACATGATGCTGCATGAAAATTTGTTGTGCCTGGTGTTCTTTTCTTCATTGTGATCATATAAAACCTAATAAAAAAGCTTGTTGATGTTACAAGATAGCTTTTCTTGCAAGAGAATTCCATTTTCCTTGGTGTTCCTCTTGGGGCTCCAACAACCACAAAGAAGTCAAACTCCAGTATAGCAGGAGTAATCATCTAGCTATGCGTCCCGTAGCGCAAGGCTTGTTCACAAGATAAAGCAAGGCTTGATGGTCAACAAAGAAGATAAAGGGAGTGGCCAACTAGTAATGCCTGAATTTCTTTACCGCAAATACCGTGGCCAACCCTTCCCTTTCCGTCGTGGAATAGTTCATCTCGGTCTCTGTGAGTTGCCTGCTGGCAAAGCTCATCGGGTAGTCTAAATTATGTTCGCCAGGCTGGCATAACACGGCTCCAATAGCAAACTTAGAGGTGTCTATGTGTACATGAAACATTATGTTCCAGTCTGGGGCTCGTAAGATTGGTGCACTAGTGAGAGCCTTTTTCAACTCCTCAATTGCGCGATGGCATTCCTCAGTCCATTCGAACACTATCAACAGCTTGTACAATGGTCTAGCAATTAGTGCGTCATTTAGTACAAAGCGTCGATAATATCCAGTGTGTCCTAAGAAGCACTAAACTCCCTTGTAGTTATCGGGTGGTGGCAAGTCAACAATGACTCTCACTTTAGAAAAGTCAGTGGCAATGTCGTTCTTTGACACTACGTGCCCTAAGATGCATCCGTGTTTCACCTAGAACTGGCACTTTAAGGGGTTAAAGGAGAGACGATATAAGCGGCAACGTGCAAAGACTGCTCGGAGTTTGTTTAAGTATTCAATCCAAGTCAAATGGACACACAGATCGTCGACAAAGACCTCTAACTCCCTGCGAAGCATGTCTTTAAAAATGGTGCACATGAGGCATTGGAAAGTGGCAGGGGCATTGGTCAACCCGAAGGGCATGACTATGTATGCAAAGACACCCCACTCAGTGGCAAAGGCAGCCTTGTGCCTGTTTGCAGGATGTACTTGCACCTGGTTGTACCCTGAGAAGCCATCCAAGAAACTGTAGGCTTCCTTGCTTGCCACCCTCTCAAGCATGTGCTCGGTATACGACAAGGGATAGTTGTCTCTCTTTCTAGCAGCGTTCACCTTCTTGTAATTGATGCACACTCGAATTTTTCCATTCTTCTTCATCACAGTGACTATGGGTGACACCCAGTCCATGTGCTCAATTTTGTAGATGAATCCAGCTCTCATCAGCTTGTCGATTTCCTCTTTGACAGCATGAGCGTGTTTTGGATTCATGGGGTACAGTCGCTGCTTGATCGGCATTGCATCCGATGTCATGGGTATGTTGTGAGTTACAACACTCGAATCTACCCCCCGTAGCTCTTCTAAGGACCAGGCAAATACGTCTATGTACTCCCGCAAGAGAGCGACAAGACTCAACTCTTCTTCACCAATCAAGTCATCGGCAATGAACACTGGTCGGGGTATCTCCCCTTCCAAGGCTAGGTTTACCTCCTTTACCTTGGTTGGTCCTTTGATTGGTTCACTCATCTGCCCTTGACGCTTGGCACCTAGTAGAACCACTACCCTATCCCCTTTTTTGAATTTAATGAAGCGTTTAGGGAGGTCCTACGGCCTTTCGCTGCTCTTCTGATCGTGCATCTCTGGGGTGCTTTGCCCTATCCTGCTGTGACCATCTGCGTCTCAGGTGGGCGGGTAAGTCCCCCTTGGTGCGTCTGGTCATGGGTGGCCTAGGGATCTCTGGGTCGCTATCCGAAGTAACTTCCGATTCAGAGTAAAACCCTCCATCTTCGCTAGAAGAGGTGGTCTCCCCTGGTGGCCGCAATTCGGATGGCGATTCAGTTCTAAGTATTAATGTCGTTCCTGATTGAGCTAGGCCTGCTTGCTCAAGGTCTATGGCCCCTACAAATTCCAACCACGCACGATCACATTTCATGCTCATGACTCCTTGCTCCAGTCTAAGGGCTTGCCTTTTTTGCGGCTTGGCGTCTGCTCATATCTGCTCAATTTATCCTCCTTCAGTGTCGTACTCTATGGTATCCACTTCACCCTCGCTCTCATCACTGAAGGATTGGCAGTCTTCGTATTCATCGCAGGAATCTTTGTCATTCGACTGTCCATCGTCTCCTAGGGCTGGGTATGCCCCGTGCCGTTGGTCTGGAACCAAGGCCCAGTTATACATGAGGTTCAACTCGTGTACCCTAGTCCATTGCCACTTAGGATCCTCTAAGAGATCCTGGAGCAGTTTGAGGTTGGCAGTTGGGTTGCCCGCTATCTGGTCCGCTAGGTATTCCAGTACCCCCTGGATTTCCCTTTGGTTGGATGGCACTTGGAAGGTAACAGGCTTAGGCCTTCCATGGAGGCTTACTGCCATCATGTAGACTGGTGTAGAGAGTGCTTTGTTTCTCTTGCCGATTGTTTTGATGGCCTGCTCATACGCCTCATGGTCCGAGAATGGTAGTCAATTGTAGCGAGAACGTGCATCCAATCCTACTCATCCTCTGGGCATGGGATATACTTAGTCAAGGACCCATAGAGCTTCCTGACTTGAATGTTCCCTTTGAGCATAGCAGAGATGGCGTCTAGGTCGACTGGTGAGGTCTTCCAAGTGTCCATCTCTATTCTTACGGCGTTAGTTCTATTGCCAAGGAAGATCAAGCCATTACCCCAATCTTCGATGACTCTAGCGTTGCGCATCCAGGGTCGGCCTAATAGGACATCGTAGTCCAGTCCCTTCATGACTATAAAGTCGACAGAGAACTGGACACCTGCTATCTTCACTGGCCAATTCTTCAAGACTCCAAATGGCTTCACTCTCATACCGTTTGCTAGCGTGACGTTAAACCTAGCAGCTTTGACAGGCGGGTTTCCCCAAGTCTGCAGCACTGCATGGTTAAGCACACTAACCCCGGCTCCCATGTCTACGATTCCCTTCCTCGTTGTGTCACCCAGGGCTAGAATCGGCAGGACAGCATGCATCTAGAGCCCTCCCAAAAGGCGTTGATGTGCAAGGATTTAGGCACGGAGTGCAGCGTTAGACTTGGCAATTGCGTTTCTGCATCCTGGTCTTGAGGGTCTGCCGTGACTTGCTCTTGTGATCCCTCGACCCATTGCTTAAGGTCTTGCCATAGGGCAGGGTGCTGCCTAAGTAGATCTCCCAAGCTAAGTGTTACAGGGGTGGTCACTAGAGTGGTCAAGAGATGGTTAGATACTTGTCCTTCCTTTAGCCCTAACTGTCCGGGCCAATGGTTGCGGCGGCTGATCCGCAGCTTTGTTGCATCTAGACTTGGTCTCAGAGGCACTGCTTGTGGCCTAGTGGCTTTGGCCGACTTAGGTTGAGATGGTGACATTGGCGTGCTCATGCTGGAGAGATCATCGATCTCGTCCTCTATGATGGGTTCAGCGTCTTTGAAATGCTGTTGAGCCTCCCTCACCCACTCCCTCACCTTTTCTATGGCCTCTAATTGTCGCTTTGGATGAGGGTATTCCCCTATCTTAGCGCTTCCCTTTTCAGCTGTCTTAGGGCTGAAGTCGCTGCCTTCGCGTCTGAGACTTTCTTCCCAGTAGGTAAAGACGTAGAACTCTTGGTCTTCAATGCGACCTTAGCTTCCGATCTCTTTTTTTTCCACCTGCGGCTTTTCTTTCCTATTAAGGTAGGATCAATATTGCTAGGTCCTGGCAGAGAGATGCCAGCCTGCTTTCTTTGGGCTCGGGTCATAACTCGCAAGGGAATAGGTGTGGCCTCCCCATCGGGCTTTTTGACACCAAACAGCCCCAATGGAACGGATGGCAAATTAGCTGAGCTAGAGGATGGCTTCCACCTTGGGCATTCTATGAAAAGATGGGTGATTCCGCACTCTACGCACCTTTGGTCAGCTTTGTTCCTATTTTGCTGCTCTCTTTTAGGGCAACGTGATGAGACATGACCGGGGTGTCCACAAGTCCAACAAGTGACTGGATCCTATGGCTGCCCTCCTAGGCCTCTACCCCGTCCTTGTCCTAATGCCATCACCGAAACGGGTCGATAATCCATGAGGACTGTGTTTCCCTCATCGTCATGTGAGACGTAAGGGTATATGTAGGTCTCTTCATCATTCGGCTCCTCCACGTAGTGTACTAGAGCGTCGCTCGATGGGTGGGTCACATAAGAACCAGGCGGTCTAGGAATGCCTATAGGATTTATGTCCATTCTAGGGACGGCTGGTTTCATATTGTTAGGTGCGGGTAGAGCCAATGGGGCTCCCCTTCTGAAGAGTGGCTGCGGCCTGTTAGCTAGATAAGGCTGGTCGTAGGGCTGCGAGTATGGAAGTCTTTGTGGTAGTCTGCAATGTGAGACATCGTGGCCAAACCTACCGCAGTTAGTGCAAGGTCTTGACCTAGGGTCTTGACACTCGGCTGGTAAGTGGTTTCCGCCACAGTACACACACTGGATGTGTGGGCGCATTAGTCGTCTCAACATGTCTTGTATCTTGGCTAATTCCATCTTGACCTCAGCCAAGCCTTGGTCTGTCTCGGTGGCCTTCCCCTTATCTTGGGCTGATGGGTTTGACTGCTCACTAGAGGCTGACGTTCTCTCTAAGCTTCGTAGGTTAGTCTCTTCTAGAGTTGAGCTCCTACAGCTTCGCTCTTTCAGCTGGTCATTGACTTTGATGGCTTCCTCAAAAACTCTAGCCACTACGTCCCGCTATAAGCTTGAATTGTCTGCCAATGCCTTATATAACTCCTCGTCTCTAATTCCGTTGATGAATACAGTTGAAACTGCTCTGTCAGTTGGTCACTCGCCTAGAGGGATTCTCTTGAAGAGACTCCTCACATGGGTCACATAGTCACGGATGTCCTCCTTCTCTTTCTGCATGACATTCATCAAGCATACTAGTAGGTTATCGGAGTATCCGGGCTCGGTGAACCTCTTGACGAAGAGATCCTTGAGATTATTGAAGTTGGCTCGCTCCACATCATCCAGGTTTGTGTACCACATCCTACCCTTGTCGCCTTAGCAAAGCCCGAATGCTTGCGAACGTTGAGTCTGGTCATTGAGGCCGTTGGATTCGTAGACTTGCTCAAATTGCTCGACAAAGTTGTATGGGTCGTCATGCGGCTGGTACTTGTCGAGTTGCTTGGCAACAATTGGTGTTTTGGCCTGGCTCTTTGAGCCCTGGTTTGCCCCTAATCCTGCAAGTAGAGACGTAGCTAGTGCGGTGGCACTCTGCTCAACTACGGTGTTATCAAGTAGCCGTTTCATGAGGAGCTTGCTCAGCGTCAGGTCTCCCTCTAGTGCTGTCTCATGGTCCGTTCGGTTCTGGCCAACCAAGTTCAGCACTCGCTGCACCTCATGAAGCTCCATGCTTTGCCTTTGGCTCCTAGCCTATTGATCCCTATTATAATCAGCTATGCCTTGCAAAACCTTGCGGGCTAGCCTTCTCTCCTCCTCTAGGCCTGCAATGATTGCCTCTGCTGTCCTACCACGGTGCTCGTACCGGGCGTGCGCGTCGTAACTGCTCACCATCTGATGTATAGTATCTGAAAATACACTCAAATTGAGCTCCTCATTAGACCAATGGTCTGAGCTTTCTTCCGTCATGGTCGAATTCTTGCGCCCCGCTGTGCTGACAATTAGGTTAAATGGTCATGATAGATCCTCGTCATTGGCGCTCCTTGCTTGGTTCTACCCTGCGCTTTGCGTGTTTGTCTATGTCTTGGGTCTTCTCCTATGGGTGGGTTCCTTGAGCGATTTATCTGAGTGGGTTCCTTTGATTATTGAATACAATTCTCAATTTGTGGTCACTCGGTGAGTGTGTCGTTCCTTGTGCACTTGTGCCCAATTAGGCTTTCAGCTTTCCTAAGTGTACTTCAAGTGCGGAAATTCAATGTGAGTGCCGCAAGCAATTTCCTGGCATCCTACTCACTCTCGCTCCTTCTGGGCCTGATAGGCTTGTAGGTCCAATTCTGGCCGTTTAGTAAGGGTTTAGGGTTTCCTTGCACGCTGCCTCATTTGCTTTCAGTCGATCAGGTTTTACGGTTCAGTAGCTCGCATCCGAGTCCTTGGGTCCCTCAACTATTTACTGCTAACTGTTAAGTGGCTGTGGACTATAATGTCCCTTATCGCGTGTGCCAAAATCAAGTTTTGAGCATCGAAGGGTTTCGACAAGTTGCGCTAATGCGTATTTGCCGGGTTGGGTCGAATTTTTGACAGATTTGACAAAAAGTTGCACTCGGACCAACTGGTCCGAATTACAGGGTCCGAGGGGGTCACTCGGACGGGCCAAATAGCAGGTTCAGATAGGGTAACTCGAACGGGCCGAACGGCTCTTAGCCGAGGGCCGAATCCCAGGTGTGGCCAAGTTCTGAATTTGGGACTCGGATGGGTCATTCGGACGGGCCGAGTGGCGCAGGGCCGAATGTGCCACGTGGTCAAAAAGTTCTGGCTCGGACGGTCCGAGTAGGTTGACTCGGATTGTTTGACTTGGACGGTCCGAGTAGGTTGACTCAGATGGTTTGACTCGGACGGTCCGAGTGCCAACTAGGGTTCTTGGCTGAGTGGCCGAATGGCGAGGGGCCAAGGGCCGATTTTGGGACTTGGCCCAGAAGCGGCCACTCGGGCGGGCCGAACGCGGTGCGATGGAGACAACGTGATGTCAATTTCGATCGATTCTTGGGATTTACACAATCATACCAAGTACAACCCTCTAGATCCTATCTAGGGGGATTGAGGAAGGGATTTATATACCTGAACAGTCGGTGAGTGCGTCAGTGCTGCGATCGAATCGTACGGGCTAGGGCTCTCTAGCTCTCTCTCTCTCTCTCTCACTGAAATGGCACAAATGAGCTCTCTTTTTGGCCTCCTGGCTCTTATATGCCTTCCCAGCTATGGCGTTGACGCCCCCAATCACTCTCTTGTCAATCTTAGGCCTCATTAGCGAGCATTTTGCGCATTTTGCATGATTTTTTCCCTATTTTTCCCTATTTTGAAACAGTGAACCCTACCCTTTTCCAGTTCGATTTCCTAACTCTAACCTATCCTAAATGCAACAAGAATCAAAGGCAACAAATTGAAATAGATCCTCCATGCTTTCCAATCATCAAACAACCAAAATATCCCAAAATACTTGTTTTGAAGATTAAAAGCACCCAACTTCCTACCTATCTCAAGCTCCGTTTCGGGGATGAATACCCTACTTCGATGCTCGATGTGAGGCGTGAAGGTGCTCAAGCTTGAATCCATGGTCCCGGCAACATAACCAAAATGTGGGAGCTTTCACTCAACCGCCAAGACCCACAAACCGCTTATTGTTTCAAGCGTTCCAAGCGAGCTCTAATGGCTATCTCTCACCTAGCCGACGCACCGTCGATCCTACGAGTGTAGTGAGCTTACCTTGATGCCCAATCGAGTACCCTTCTCTCTCTTGCACTCCGATAGCTCCACGATTCTTGATGCTAGCTCAAGCATCCTCAAGCCTCCTCCATCTCCAAGCTCCATCCTCCATAGCCGCGCGCGCTGTCGAAGGGTTTTCGAAGCAAAGTCGCATCTACAGAAGACCTTGATAAATTTCAAGATAGAAGATCAATCTAGCGAGATCAGATTCAATTTGAAAGCTCAATTGCAGATAATATGAGACATACAATCAACTACATCTGATTAAGAGCAACTTCAATAAACGTCTTGACAAAGACACAGTCTCATATCAATGAATTTTTCATGTAGTCTGAATCCCTATGAAGCTTCTCTTGGAACTCTTTAAATCATTGACTCAACAAATCCTGTGGAACAATAAGCAGCCTTGATAGCAGAAAGAGAAAGCACATCTTCAATTGTGAGACCAAACTTTGTAGTCAAAGGCACTGAATTTGTCTTGAAACTCCACCTTGGACATCAAATTTAAAGCCTGCTTGGACTTCTCCCTATGATTGTCCTTGTTTCTCGAGTACTTTGTAAGAGATTGGCAGTTAAAAATCCTTTCACAAACACTTTGTTCAATGGAATCACAGCAACCCCCAGCGAATCATCTGCTGTAAAGGTGTCTCTGTCAAACAGTTTAACATAAATTTCACTGAATGGAAGCTATGCTGAATCACCAACAAGCTCAAAACATTCTGCTCCACTCCTAAAAAACTGGAACTAGCCCTACAGGTTCAGTGGCCTTGGTTGCTGAGAATACTCCAACTTGTAGCTTTTGTGGAAGCAACTGAAAGATGTCATAAATCTAATCCTTGAAACCTCGAGACAGCATCACATCGGCTTCATCCAGAACAAACATTTTGATGTAATCTGGACGAAGAGAACTACGTCGAAGCATGTCATACACGCGGCCAGGAGTACCAACAACAACATGTACTCCACTCTGAAGAATCCGAATGTCCTCTCTAACACTTGTACCACCAACACACGCATGAACTTTCACCTGCAAGTAGTTCCCCAGAGCTCACATAACTTTTTCAATCTGCTGTGCAAGTTCTCGGGTAGGTGCCAGAACAAGCGCCTGACACTCAAACAAACTATAGTCAAGCTGCTGTAGGATCCCAGAGCAAAATGTGGCAGTCTTCCCAGTTCCAGACTGTGCCTGTTGAATAACGTCGAAGCCCTTGGCAAAGGGCACTATTCCTCTCTGTTGTATAGCAGCTGGCTTCTCGAAACCATACGCATAGATGCCTCTCAGAAGATTTTCATGTAGTCCCATTTCATCAAAATTCTCACACACCTCATTCCAAGTTGAGCTTATTTCTTCCCCGTCTGCAGTTAGGCTAACCAATTAAATAAAAGTTCGTGTGTTCAGTATGTTGTACTTGCTCCATCTTGGCATCGTAAACGCGAGCATCGTATCCTTCCGAACTCGCCATGCTTCTTCAGTTCTGTCACAGCGCAGAAGGAAAGAAAGCTAGAGAGACAAGGCGGCAAGAGCAGATCCAAGGACCTGCTCGTTTCTGCCTCTGGAGCACACCAGTCCTTATAATTCCAACATCAGCGAGCAAGCGCATACAGAATTCGATGATTCCTGTAATATTGTGCCTTCCCCAAAATTCACCGAAGCTCCCTTGATTTTCCTTTATCGGCGTCCTCCTCTGTCCTGCTCAAGGCTTCCACACTCTGTCTGCCTTCCTTGACGTCAATATTGCCACCCCAGTGCTCCCTGTTCTCCTCCCCATCAATCCTCGAATACTCTTCCTCAGATTTCTGCGCCCCCCCCAAAGCACGGCTCCTTTCCCCTAAAGCATGGCTCTAGAAAAAGCCCCTATCCACATATCTTTAGAAGGTGAGGAAGACATCGTTTCCAGAATTCCATCTCCTTTTGGCAAAGCCCACAACTCCTCCATCTATCTCAGCATAAATCGTGCTGTTAATGAACCAAGACGGTCTCCTCACAGTAAATAGGACATTGCCTGATGCATCCATAATAGAAGCAGTGAATGGCCGCCTTCGGTGTAGAAATTGACGAAGCAGCCAATGGCTTGATTCAATTATGTACCCAACCATCATTAATCCTCCCTGCTCGTTTCTGCCTCTGGAGCACACCTGTCCTTATAATTCCAACATCAGCGAGCAAGCGCATATAGAATTCGATGATTCCTGTAATATTGTGCCTTCCCCAAAATTCACCGAAGCTCCCTTGATTTTCCTTTATCGGCGTCCTCCTCTGTCCTGCTCAAGGCTTCCACACTCCGTCTGCCTTCCTTGACGTCAATATTGCCACCCCAGCGCTCCCTATTCTCCTCCCCATCAATCCTCGAATACTCTTCCTCAGATTTCTGCGCCCCCCCAAAGCACGGCTCCTTTCCCCTAAAGCACGGCTCTAGAAAAAGCCCCTATCCACATATCTTTAGAAGGTGAGGAAGACATCGTTTCCAGAATTCCATCTCCTTTTGGCAAAGCCCACAACTCCTCCATCTATCTCAGCATAAATCGTGCTGTTAATGAACCAAGGCGGTCTCCTCACAGTAAATAGGACATTGCCTGATGCATCCATAATAGAAGCAGTGAATGGCCTCCTTCGGTGTAGAAATTGACGAAGCAGCCAATGGCTTGATTCAATTATGTACCCAACCATCATTAATCCTCCCTGCTTGTTTCTGCCTCTGGAGCACACTTGTCCTTATAATTCCAACATCGGCGAGCAAGCGCATACAGAATTCGATGATTCCTGTAATATTGTGCCTTCCCCAAAATTCACCGAAGCTCCCTTGATTTTCCTTTATCGGCGTCCTCCTCTGTCCTGCTCAAGGCTTCCACACTCTGTCTGCCTTCCTTGACGTCAATATTGCCACCCCAACGCTCCCTGTTCTCCTCCCCATCAATCCTCGAATACTCTTCCTCAGATTTCTGCGCCCCCCCAAAGCACGGCTCCTTTCCCCTAAAGCACGGCTCTAGAAAAAGCCCCTATCCACATATCTTTAGAAGGTGAGGAAGACATCGTTTCCAGAATTCCATCTCCTTTTGGCAAAGCCCACAACTCCTCCATCTATCTCAGCATAAATCGTGCTGTTAATGAACCAAGGCGGTCTCCTCACAGTAAATAGGACATGGCCTGATGCATCCATAATAGAAGCAGTGAATGGCCGCCTTCGGTGTAGAAATTGACGAAGCAGCCAATGGCTTGATTCAATTATGTACCCAACCATCATTAATCCTCCTCGAGGGTCCATGATAACATATCGATTTGCTTGTTCAAAACCAACCAAAAGATTGGCCCACTCAATATTTCGTGTAACTATAATTTCACTTCTTGCAAGTAAAGGTGCAACTTTTGCTTCTTGGGGGGTTTTTGGCTGCCAAAAATCCTACCAAAGGTTGACTTGGTATGGTTGTCCCAGGCCGAATTGACGATGGAACGGTTTGCCAGTCTCTCCAAACTCTAAGAAACCTCTCTTTCCTCAAACAATCTGCAATGCGCCTCTGTCTCTAAAATGCTGCCACATTACCATAAATATTAATAAGTGTGCCATTAACAAAAACATCTGACATGAAGCCCTTCATGTGAGCATCTATACTTATACGCAGAGAATAAATGTAATCACAACAACTAAGTGTGCATAAAGTATTAAATCGCACACACAACTTTCGGGTGGTTTTCACATCTCGAATGCGCAGCAATACGACATCCACCCCCTCTAATCCTGCGCATCCTCCGGATGGGCCAACTACCCATGATCATTATCATCAAGATCCACAAACAAATCAATCTCTTTGTTATGCATTTCCGGTAGATCAACAAGATTATCAGCCATATCATCTGTCTCTTCCATTGGAGTTTCTTGTCATTGCTCTTCTCTTGAAAATTCTTCCAATGCATAGTCCTCATCATCCCTTTTCTTGAAAATCTTGATTCTTTTTCCAGCAATAGGCACTCTAAGCACTGTCCCATCCAATTCTGTCAGCTCATATGTTGCATTATCAAAGACATGTCTGACTATGTATGGCCCAAACCATCTTTTCACCATCTTCCGAAGTGCAGTATGCTGATTTTCAAGGCTGCTATCAAAGACCAATACCCAATCTCCCTCTTCTATTGCTCTAGGCCGTAAGCAATGCCTGCTATCAAACCTGTCCTTATTCCTTAGTCTAGCAACTTTCAACCTATCAATAGCTAGCTGAATATCCTCAGGTCTCCTCTCCAACTGCCGAATCCGAAGAGCTAAGAGCTCCTCTCTCGTCAAATCCTCCTGCCAAGGTAAAACTGACCAAGTCAAAGCACAAGTCTCAATCGGCATAACAGGTTTCTGACCATACATCAACTCTGCAGGCATATATCCTGTGGTAACACTATGAGTCGTACGATCAGCCCACAAAGCAAATGGTAGAAGTCTCAGCCATTCTCCAATCCGTCCGCTGCATGCTTTGGCTAATGCTTTCACTATCGGCGGATGCCCTCTTTCACTCTTCCCATTTCCCTCTGGATTATATGCTGTGGTTAGAGCCAACTTGATTCCTAGCTGAGAGAAAAACTCCCTAGCTTCATCTGCATCCAATTCACCACGATCCGCAGTGATCTTACCCACACAACCATACCTGCAGAAAATTTCCTCCAATAAGAACTTACACACTACACTAGTGGTCTTCGTTCTCAAAGATCTGCCCTCAACATGATTGGTAAGATCCTCTCTAGCCAAAATAATGTATCTCATCTGCCATAGACCCATAGGCATGGTAACCAAATCAACTACCCACTTATAATGAATGCATAGCGGATAGGTCGGATGAAGCTCATCTCTATGACGCACTACTGAATACATCTGGCAGTCTCTGCAAGTCTCAACAAAGTGAGAAACATCTCTATACATACCTTTCCACCAATATTTCTCCTTGATTTTCTCATAAGTAGCCCACACTCCTCTATGACCAGCCCAAGGACTCTCATGAAACTCCCTCATCACCTGTAACTATGTCTCTCTATCGCAGACAACCCGCAAAGGTAATCCGCCTCTTTTCTTTGGATGCTTCCAAAGAAATCCGTCCTTGAGAAAATAACCATAGGCTTTCCTTCTGATCTTCTTGAACTCTTCATCTGTCCATTCATCTCTTTTGCTTAGTGTACTAAGGTACCTGCCAATCTGCAACCAATCTCCAACATAGAGATCTTCTATGAAAGCCATAATATCATAGACATGACAAACATGATCAACCATAGTGGCTGAAATTTCTGCATCATCCTCTTCTGCAAGTAGAGTCTCCTCATCATCATATCTGGCTCTAGACAACATATCTGCCACTGGATTATCCTTCCCTGCTATGTGTTTAAATTCCGGATTTAATGACTTGATGTATGCAATCCATCTCAACATGGCTATATCCGGAGTAGAGCAACTCGTGATCATACCAATCAATGGCAAGCAATCTGTCTCTACCACAACTGAAGCTCCAATAAAGTACTCCTTGTCACATTTGAGAGCCGTGGCAATCCCCGATAACTCCCTCTTGATTTGCGGATATCTCCTCTGTCTCTCGTTTAGGACTTTCGCCCCAAACCGAATAGCATACCTATTTCCATCTGCATCATCTTGACCCACAGCCCAACCTATGCCAATTGGACTAGTGTCAACTGTCAATACAATAGGCCTATCACAGTTATAATCCGCTTTTCTGAGAGTAGGAGCATTCTGCAATAACTTCTTCAATTTCCGCATGGCTTTAATGTGGCTCTCATCCCAATAAAATTTCTGCCCCTTTCGAAGCAGCTGATACAAACAATCTGTTATGTGTGCAAAATGAGGTATCCAAATCATATAAAACACACAAGCACCAATGAATCTCCGTACCTCTGAAGTAGTAGAACAATACTCTGCAATCTTGCCTATAGCATTCACCTTATCAAGTGAGGGTTTCCTGCCATAATATCCACACATATGCCCAACAATGACAACCTCATTCACTCCAAAAACAGATTTTTGCCCTGAAAGTGTCAAGTTCACTTCTTCTAACCTGGCCAAAATCTTCTCACATGCTGAAATATGATCAGCCACAAAGTATCTGCATCCCTGCTCATTTAGGCTCTCATTCTTCTCTTCTTCTGCACACCCCTTAATGGGCACATCATCCAAGAAAGGCATAGTAAGCTGAGGTATGTAATCACGAAGGACCTTATGCATGGCATTCATCATATGCGCAACAGAATTAGTGGCACCTTGAGGCAAGGTACACATCCTGACAAGCCCAATAGGAGTTCTCATGGTGGTTATGTCCCTGCTTTCCAAAGCCAGCTGAAACTGATCATATCCTGAATACAAATCACCCAAAGAATAGATGGCACGTCCAGCAAATGCCTCTGCAAACTCATCCACAACTGGACCTATACCAACATTCCTGATAGTAACTCTGTTCACTGGCTGCATGTCCTGAATAAATCGAAGAGTACCATTCTTCTTTGGAACTATAAACCACCTGTTTGAGTATGGTGCAGATGAAGGCTCAAGGATTCCCATCCTGATTTTCTCATTCAATAAATCAATCAGCTTTGGCAAATGTGCTTTAGGCACTGGAATAGGTCGGAGATTCCATGGAATATGAGGAATAGTAAAAATGACCATAGGAGCAACAATATCAGGATTCACACATCCAATCTCATGTGGGACAAAATCAAATCCCTTTCCATGACGCTTAAGCATCTCCTGAAAGCATTGCTTCTCCATGGGTAACAAGAAATCACCATTTCCAATTTTCAATTCAGCAAGTGTCTCTGCTGAAAATTTATGACCAATATGCTCCGGATTCCTCAAAATTTGCTGTTTAGCAGCCCTCTCTATTTGCTGATCACTGTCAGGTGGAAGCGGTACAGCAACCGGCTTCACCTTCTTATCCACAGTTTTGTATTTCGTGTCAACCCTGGCTTCATTATGCTCTTCTGCATTACATAAAGCTTGCTGTAAATCAGCAATTCTGCACTCCAATGGCTGAATATTCTCAGCCCTCTGCTCTATGGACTGCATAGAAACAGCCCCAAACTCTGAATGCTGAAATATTTCAGTAGTAAACTCTGTTGGCTGAAAATTTTCAGCCCTCTGTCTCTCTGAAAGCTGATCATAATCAGCTGGAAACTCTGTTTGCTGAATTTCTTCAGCACTCAACACTCTTTGCTGAGTTTCCTCAGCCTCTGACTCAATCTGTGACACAAAATCTGCAATTTCATGAAACATGTCCAAGGATTGCACTAATACATTACCATGACAATTCAGCATATCAGTTTTCAGCATATCTCCCATCTCTGTCATCGTATCTGCACAAATCACACTGTCATACATCCCATCTATGTGCTCATCATCCTCCAAAATTCCTGCATTTTTCAAATTTTTCTCCTTCCTGCATATATACTGCGTGGCAGCTCTAGGCAACCTAGAAGTCTTCTGATAGCTCATTGAACTATTTGCTGAAATCCCAACATAACCGGAGGAGAAAACACTGTTGCCAGGAGGCGAGAACTCCAATCTCCTCTCCTCTGTACCACCGTCGTCTCGCGAAACGGCGGTACCTAATGAAAACCCGAATCCCTCACAGTGGGCAAGGGTGCATCTCTGAGAGTATCTCTGTTTCTAACATGGTTCACACATACAGTCATAAACTGAACTGCTCTCATACCATCTTTACTGCGAATCCGTGCATAAGCAGATCCATCATCCATGACCTTTGTTTCCATGTGCATCTCTGTAATGAATGGCTGACCAAGAATTATGGGATAAGAGCATGAATCCTGCACAAAGAAATGAAAATCCTCCTCTACATCACCAATAGAAACCCTGACACTAGGGCAAGCAGCATATGAAACACCTGTAGTGTTATTGGCGGCTCTCATACGCCACCCATGCTCTACATCCATAGGCCATCTATTACTGTCATAAACTCCACGAACAATGAGATTAATCTCTGAACCATGATCAACCAATGCAACATAAGGCACCTGTTTCTCTCCAATCTTTACCATCGTCTCTATAGTTGCCCTAGCCCAATGGCTCCGCAAAAAGTGACTACGTGGTATCAAAACTGGCTCATCAATTTCAGCATAATGCATAGGCTGAACCCTCTTCTCTACCTGAGGCAAAACAGAAGCATTATTAACCATAACCTCATCATCATCCTCATCCAACTCTCCAATCAAAACTCCCTGTGTGTCAGTGGTAGCCAATGCATGTCTCTTCCTCTTCAGGACCTCTTGAAACTGATCCTGAAACTCTCTTTTTGAGATGCTCAAAATCTCAGAAATAGTGAAAGTCACCTCACTGCCAAGTATCTTATCATTAAAGATTTTCTTCATGTCTGTAGATGTCTCAATATCGGACATCAATCTGAATCCTGGTTGCTTTCTCTCTCTAGGCTCTTGCCTCTTTTCTCTCTTTTGAGCATCCTCCATCTGTCGATCTGGCCCTGGTCTTGAAGACGATCCTGTAGTAGGTGGAGTAACAAACTCACCCCCTCTAGTCTTCTTAGCTGCACTTGGATTTTCTTCATCCCTCTTACGCTTCTCCTCAACAAATACATCTGCACCATGAGATTTAGCCAAATAAGCATAAATAGAATACTTGTCAACAGGCGAGTCCCAACCTGTCTCTGATCTGATGCTAGAGCCTACACTAGTCAAAACAGTTTGCTGAATTTTCCCCTTGTTTGCAGTCTCCATAGCATAAGTCCATAGTGCGGACTGAGTCTCCAATCCCTTCTCAATCTGTACTCCATATGCAGAAGCATCACCTCTAGCTGTCACATAAGAAGTACGCGCAGCCATGTCCTCCACTAACTTCTTCATTCCACCTTTACCAAAGTTGGTAGCAAGTGGAGCTCCTGTCTCAGTCAACCAAATCTTACCATCTTGCCCCCAATATACCAAATTCTGCCTCCTTGCATCTTGGAAAGAGTCACAATCCCTGCAATGCTGATGCTCCGTACTATCACACCAAATACATCTTCCATCTCTCCTAGGAGCACTAGGAGCACTCCTAGGTGCAGTAGGAGCACTAGAAGAAGTAGTAGGCACAGTTGAAGCAAACTGCTCCTTCAACTTTCCTACTAACTCCGCTTTGACTGACTCAAGTGTCAAATCTGTGATGCCTTTGATTATATCATCAATAGAGTTAGGCACCGATGGAGCGGATGGTTTTGGAGCAGAAGGTGTAGGCATCGGTCGTGGAACAGGAGGAATAGGTGGAGTAGAAATAGTAGGCACTGGCATAGGCCAAGAAACTAGCTGAGGAGGAGAAGAAATAACAGGGATAGAAGTAGGCATAGGAGCAGATGATAGTGTAGGTGTCATGGAACCATTCTGTAAGCGAGTCTTCCATATCCTCCTCTTGGTCAAAGTCGAGACTGCATCCTGAGCATCCTGCCAATCAGTTTTAAGACCCATAGGCTTCGTGTGATCTTCAAGAAGCTCACCCAATTCTTCTTGAAGAGCAGGATCTGCAGCTTGCAAGAAAAGCTCAACTTTTTCAACATCCAATGCTCTTTGTTCAATAGCATCAAGCTGACTATACCTCTCTTCGAATTCTCGAATCAACTCTGAAGCAGCAAGACCTTTGTTTGGCATGTAGACCCACTCTCGGAATGACCGCCGAGTAGCCATACCAAAGCCCTCAAGGAAGTATTCTTCTTTTAGAGCCTTCTTAAAATATTGCCAATGTGTATTTTGAATAAAAAGATCAGTCACTTTTGTTCTCAAAGCAGGTGTGACAAGACGAAGGAAGTACTTACTCATAAGTCCAGTAGGAACTCCAAAAAATCCCATTTTGATCTCATATGTCTTCAAATATGCTGAAACATTATGCCCGTCAAATAGCTTCTTCTCACTCTCAACTGCTTCAATAGCCTTAGTCGCGCTGTTTGCATTCTCCTGCTCCGAATAGAGTTGCCTTTGCTGAGACAACTGTTGTTGATGCAATTGTTGTTGCTGCTGCATATACATTTGTGTTTGCTGATTTTGGAGCTGCATATACATGGACATATTCTGCAAAATCTGTTTTAGATCCTCCGTTGAAGTACTTGACGCAACAGTCATAGATGGAGCTGAAGTAGAGGTAGCTGGAATTGTAGAAGAAGCTGAAATAGAGGCTGAAGTGTCTCCCATCCTGAAATTTCTGCGACGCTTTCACGTCGGGTTCACCAAAGATGTCGAAGGGTTTTCGAAAGCAAAGTCGCATCTACAGAAGACCTTGATAAATTTCAAGATAGAAGATCAATCTAGCGAGATCAGATTCAATTTGAAAGCTCAATTGCAGATAATATGAGACATACAATCACCTACATCTGATTAAGAGCAACTTCAATAAACGTCTTGACAAAGACAAAGTCTCATATCAATGAATTTTTCATGTAGTCTGAATCCCTATGAATCTTCTCTTGGAACTCTTTAAATCATTGACTCAACAAATCCTGTGGAACAATAAGCAGCCTTGATAGCAGAAAGAGAAAGCACATCTTCAATTGTGAGACCAAACTTTGTAGTCAAAGGCACTGAATTTGTCTTGAAACTCCACCTTGGACATCAAATTTAAAGCCTGCTTGGACTTCTCCCTGTGATTGTCCTTGTTTCCTGAGTACTTTGTAAGAGATTGGCAGTTAAAAATCCTTTCACAAACACTTTGTTCAATGGAATCACAGCAACCCCCAGAGGATCATCTGCTGTAAAGGTGTCTCTGTCAAACAGTTTAACATAAATTTCACTGAATGGAAGCTATGCTGAATCACCAACAAGCTCAAAATATTCTGCTCCACTCCTAAAAAACTGGAACTAGCCCTGCAGGTTCAGTGGCCTTGGTTGTCGAGAATACTCCAACTTGTAGCTTTTGTGGAAGCAACTGAAAGATGTCATAAATCTAATCCTTGAAACCTCGGGACAGCATCACATCGGCTTCATCCAGAACAAACATTTTGATGTAATCTGGACGAAGAGAACTACGTCGAAGCATGTCATACACGCGGCCAGGAGTACCAACAACAACATGTACTCCACTCTGAAGAATCCAAATGTCCTCTCTAACACTTGTACCACCAACACACGCATGAACTTTCACCTGCAAGTAGTTCCCCAGAGCTCACATAACTTTTTCAATCTGCTGTGCAAGTTCTCGGGTAGGTGCCAGAACAAGCCCCTGACACTCAAACAAACTATAGTCAAGCTGCTGTAGGATCCCAGAGCAAAATGTGGCAGTCTTCCCAGTTCCAGACTGTGCCTCTTGAATAACATCGAAGCCCTTGGCAAAGGGCACTATTCCTCTCTGTTGTATAGCAGCTGGCTTCTCGAAACCATATGCATAGATGCCTCTCAGAAGATTTTCATGTAGTCCCATTTCATCAAAACTCTCACACACCTCATTCCAAGTTGAGCTTATTTCTTCCCCGTCTGCAGTCAGGCTAACCAATTAAATAAAAGTTCGTGTGTTCAGTATGTTGTACTTGCTCCATCTTGGCATCGTAAACGCGAGCATCGTATCCTTCCGAACTCGCCATGCTTCTTCAGTTCCGTCATAGCGCAGAAGGCAAGAAAGCTAGAGAGACAAGGCGGCAAGAGCAGATCCAAGGACCTGCTCGTTTCTGCCTCTGGAGCACACCAGTCCTTATAATTCCAACATCAGCGAGCAAGCGCATACAGAATTCGATGATTCCTGTAATATTGTGCCTTCCCCAAAATTCACCAAAGCTCCCTTGATTTTCCTTTATCGGCGTCCTCCTCTGTCCTACTCAAGGCTTCCACACTCCGTCTGCCTTCCTTGACGTCAATATTGCCACCCCAGCGCTCCCTGTTCTCCTCCCCATCAATCCTCGAATACTCTTCCTCAGATTTCTGCGCCCCCCCCAAAGCACGGCTCCTTTCCCCTAAAGCACGGCTCTAGAAAAAGCCCCTATCCACATATCTTTAGAAGGTGAGGAAGACATCGTTTCCAGAATTCCATTTCCTTTTGGCAAAGCCCACAACTCCTCCATCTATCTCAGCATAAATCGTGCTGTTAATGAACCAAGGCAGTCTCCTCACAGTAAATAGGACATTGCCTGATGCATCCATAATAGAAGCAGTGAATGGCCGCCTTCGGTGTAGAAATTGACGAAGTAGCCAATGGCTTGATTCAATTATGTACCCAACCATCATTAATCCTCCTCGAGGGTCCATGATAACATATCGATTTGCTTGTTCAAAACCAACCAAAAGATTGGCCCACTCAATATTTCGTGTAACTATAATTTCACTTCTTGCAAGTAAAGGTGCAACTTTTGCTTCTTGGGGGGTTTTTGGCTGCCAAAATTCCTACCAAAGGTTGACTTGGTATGGTTGTCCCAGGCCGAATTGACGATGGAACAGTTTGCCAGTCTCTCCAAACTCTAAGAAACCTCTCTTTCCTCAAACGATCTGCAATGCGCCTCTGTCTCTAAAATGCTGCCACATTACCATAAATATTAATAAGTGTGCTATTAACAAAAACATCTGAAGTGAAGCCCTTCATGTGAGCATCTATACTTATACGCAGAGAATAAATATAATCACAACAACTAAGTGTGCATAAAGTATTAAATCGCACACACAACTTTCGGGTGGTTTTCACATCTCGAATGCGCAGCAATACGACAACGCAAGAGAAGGGAAGAGAAGAGAAGAGAAGAAGAGAAGAGGAGATGGCGAAGAGCTTCACCCTCTTGATCCCTCACTCTCACACACACTCACTCCCTCACACTCTCACACTCCCTCTCTCAAGAGCACACCCAAGCAAGAAGGAGAGAAGAAGAGAGGAAGAAGAAGACTCTTTTTGCCACACACCAAAGAATGAGCTTCTCATTCATTTTCCAACTTTATATACAAAGCCCTAAATCCTTTTTGGGCGGTCATCCCCTTTTCCCTCTTTTACATGGCCGGCCGTAGCCTAGGCCCTTTTTTCCATTTCCCACCATTTTAATTTATCCTATTCCCAACTAATGCATACACTTTGCATAGGAGCGAGCCTGGCACTCTTTTACACAGATTCGGGGGCTCTTCCGCATTTTAATGGTGCTCCTTTTTCCTCTTTCGTTGCCTTGGCCCGACACCGAAGCTTCTTGAGGGTTGTGTCCGAACATTTGAATTTTTCAGGGATTGGTTACCGGTCAAGGCACCTTTTTCTGCTTTTATCTTTTTCTGCTTTTATCCTGCGCCTTTTTTTGCTATTTTCCCTTCTTTCCATTTTCCGCTCCTTTGTGCTGCGGAAACACGGTCGGAAGCACGGTAACAGGGCTTCTTTCTGAGCTTTTGAAGGAGGACGTAAAAGCTCCACGTGGCGACTGCGGCAACGTGTCGATGGATAGGCGGACTGAACGGCGGTTGTTGGTGTGTCTTGTTTCCCTGCGGCAGTGGGGCCTTGGGTCCTCCCTCTTCACGACCACCCTCTCTCTCTATGGTATCAGAGCGATGGCAGAGTGGCGGCACCCCTCTCCTCTCATGACCACTGTAGTCTCAGGCTTTCCCCCCTCTTGCTCAGTGGCAACGCCTCAGCCTGCACACCCCTTGGATTTGCTTCACACAACGGCAATGTCAGACTGAAGATCTGAAGGTGAGCGTGGATCAACAACAGTGTCGGCCTCTCCCTCTCCCTCTTCAGGGTCGTGTTCCTCTCATGGCTTTATAGCTGGGGGGGAGGGGATTCTTCCCGCCCCTACGTGGCCATAGTGCATGGCCTCCTTCCCTCTGTAAGCTCTAGCAAGGAGCTTGCACATACATGCTATTCCCCTCCCCTCCAGCACGACTGTCGGCTGGGGGGTAAGGGGAATAATAAAAAAATTTGCCATTATCCAATTCAATTATCCTTTATAGAGGCGGTTCACGCGTGCTTGTGGAAGTTCGAAATGTTACAAAAGCCACATTTGGATGCAGTCAGACGCATATTGAGATATGTGAAGTCCACATTACATTATGGACTTTTCTATGAGGCACGCACAGATGTACAGGTGTTTGGATACACAGATGTAGATTGGGTTGGTAGTATGTGTGATAGAAGATCTCCCAGCGGATACATGTTCTCTCTTGGTAGTGCAGCAGTTACTTGGAGTAGCAAAAAGCAATCTATAGTTGCTTTGTCGAGTACAGAGGCTGAGTATAGAGGTGCTGCTGTAGCAGCATGTGAGGTAGTATGGCTACAAAAAATATTGGCTAATTTAGATGTGTAGGTGGAAGGTCCAGTTGTCATTTATTGTGACAACATGAGCAGTATACAGTTGGCTAGGAACCCTGTGTTCCATGCCAGGACAAAACATATTGAGATACACTACCACTTTGTGAGAGACAAGGTACTTGCAAGTGAGATTGACTTGGTATATGTCAGCACATATGATCAAATAGCTGATATCTTCATGAAGGCATTGGGTACAGAGAAGCTTCAAAAGTTTTGAAGCTTACTTGGAGTTGCAGAGATGCAGTTGAGCTTGAGGGGGAGTGTTGAGATGACAATCTCAACACATGCGGACATTGATGATGGACCGCCTGGTTAGATGGGTCCACACATCTATACTTAGCACGTCGGTGGTCATTATGACTCTCACATGGCCACTGACTCATTACTTATTAAATTCAGGTTGTTACACATATTTATAGCTGGCATAGTTATAGCGCCAGTCGACTAGTGTAGTCGATTATGCATTGTTTGAATTAGTAGGCCACTTTCCTTTATGTTGTATCTTATCTATACTTTGTGTACATTGTAAAGTGTGTGAAAGAAGAAGAAAAAAACAGCAAGAAAACGTTTTGGCCTCCATCTCTCTTCTTGTCTCTTGAGTGAGCTTCTCCTTGTGCTTTTCTGTGTGTGTTCGGTGCAGCATCTTGAGCAAGTCTCCCCACCACACGATTCTTGATATTTATTCCCACATAAGCCTCAAGGTACATTAGTTAAAAGGAATAATGGAGTATCAGTACATGGAAGAAATTGGAGACCATGTCACAACATCAAAAATCGAGAGTAAGAGATAGAGGGAAAAATACACTATCAACATGACTTAAAAATAGAATTATAATCTACAAGAGTTAGATAACAAGCTTCAAAATTGATATTTTAATCAAAAACTCATTTCGGATGTACCCAAAGACTGCATATATCAAGCAAACTATGACGATGAGCCTATGCAGTGATTCATCTACGTTAATATTATCAAAAATCTATTAAGATAAACTTTAAAAGAAGTAAGTTGCACATCAAGAGCAATCTTCTCCAGTGTAATCAAGCTCTCATTCTTGTGGGCAATAAACTCATACACTCCATCCTATTAGATATCCTGCACTATTACTAATGTCTTTCAACTTCTCTTCCTGATCATCTGAAGATGTAGTATGCAACCACAAATTTTTTTGGATGTGTTCATAAATGTCACCTATCTAACCCCTGATCTCTTCTAACTTGCCTTGTATTGTTACTCCATCAACAAGGTTCATTTCATATTGCTCTTTCAATATTCTCTTGATCCTCTACAGAGGCTCACCAATATTCTCATCAAGAGAAATTGAAGCTTTTTGATGCTGAGACAATGTCCTTACTTACTTTTCAATCCCATCCAAGTGACAAATGATCCTCAAGAAACCAACAGAACTATCGTGCCCTCCAATATGCTTGAGTGTACGACAAATTGCCTTCTTCCTTGTGATTTCTTTCATTTGGCGTACAACATTTTTTGCGCGCATATTCTTGTTGATGGGACCTCAAATGGGCCCGAACTGGCTATGGCACTAGCCAGATCTCATGCTCATAACAGACAAACACACCCACACAGCCTTGCGGGCTAGGAGCGTCTATCTGCTGCTAAAGGACGAACTATCCTAGAGCCTAATCTATGCGTTTATAGTTTCTTAGTCCAACATTTCCCTTTCTATAAACTCCATAGAGGGATAATCCATACACATTGGCAATAAATGCCATGATAATCACATACATAGGAGGCAACCTCTCGGTGGAATCACCGCGGCCCCATTGCAGCTCTCCTACATCATAGGGATTGGCCCCTTGATACGATGCTCAACATAAAGAACAAATGAACAAACTCCACTATTTCATTTTGAAAGTATTCCAGGAGATACCATGTGTCCTTACTAAATCATCCCCCAAGAAATGAACGTCTATCCTACGGCTAAGGTTGTCTCTCTACACTCAAGCGTGGGTCATTATAATCGAAAACAGGTGCTATGCATCCAATCATTTGTATTCTGATACCATGGTTGACATGCACATGCAAAAGTGCATGATCCTAAAGTGCTCAAACATAATTTTCAATCAGAAATGTATTGTGCACAACCAGGCTTTCCAATGCTCATTCACTAACTCGTTGCGGCGACGTAAGGATAGCACCGAGACAACACTTGTGCTACTATCCTCTTAATTAAAATACAACAAAATCTATGTCATGATATGCATTAGAAAATTAGCAATAATCAGCACGCAAATCACACCATTCAAACATCCCAACCCCCTACGTTTAGGTATTGCTTTCGTTGCATAGGTGTAGAGGTTCATTTTGTCATGGTTTAATGTATGAAAAGTGATAAATCACAAACTTTGACAAGGAGATAAGGCAAACTGAGGCTAAACCTCATGCTTTGCCACTACCATACATCCACAAACAATCATTATATTTTTTCTTATTTTTGTGAGGCATATTCTATTTTTTTCTTTATTTTCCCTATTTTCTTGATTTTTTTCGCAATAAAATATGATATTTTATGATTTTTCTTGTTCCAATCACTTCAACATACTAACATTTAATTTATCTTCCATTTTTCCCCCATACGAACACATTTCACCCACCTGAAATGACAAAACTACCATTTTACCGCTTAAAAACCGCATTTTGAGTTTTTGGGAATTAAGTAGTGCATGTAAATCATTGCAAAATCAAATTTTTTTGATAAATAGCAATTAATCATGATACAACGAGCACTCAAACAAATTTCCATCCAATAAGAACATCATTACCATCATAAACTATTAAAAAACTTCATTTTTCTTCATAAAAATGGTCATACGTGTTTTTACGAAAGCCGAGATGCATTAAATGACTGCATGACCAGTGGACGGAGCCTCCATTGTTCTCAATCCAATGTTGCACATCAATCTTCAGGATCTCCATCAATCTCCATCACTGTTTGCTTCAATCTCCTTCCCGATTCCTCCTTCAAGATAGTGCGCATGAACAGCCCATAGAGAGGAGAGAGACTAGATTCTGATATCTTCATCCAGACAGCCATATCTCATGCGAAGGCTAGTGATAGAATCAGGAAAGAGGGAGAAGTTGGTGGCCAATCTCTGTTCCATGGGTTCTTTGCAACCCAAAATTCGATTTGGGGGAGGGGGGGATGGCGATTTTTGCATTGTTTTTGCTGCGTGTTGCTGCCATATCGACGCCACATTTTGAAAATTTGAGGGAGGCGGGGGGGGGGGGGGGGGGGGGGGGGGGGGAGGGGGAGGGGGAGGGGTTAAAGTCCCAAAGGGCACCCCCTTTTTGGCTTAAGTTTTGATCCAACTTTTCAAATCTTGGCCAATTTTTTGCCTCTTCCGCATCCGGACTCTGTTTCGACCTCTGAAAAATCCTACGCGTTCGTCTCGGCATCGCGCACTAATTGGCAGCTCCCGACATCTCGCAGGGCAGTCGAAAAAATTATCAAAAATCCGCAAGTGTCGCTCATGCGCCTTTTAAAAGCCATCTTTCCCTTAGTGCTTAAAATCGTCCTAGCTGTAGCCGCCGCCTTCGATGTCTAATATTTTTCCCCTAAATTTTGGATTTTTTGGCAAATTTTAGGTACATCCCAGGCTCAAAACTCCGCTCTCATTGGAGACCATGGGATAGGGCGACTCAGCCTATCGAATCCCACAACAGATCTGCACAAAACAACCAAAGGAAGCATCAAGCTGATACAAAATATATACATATTAAAACAGAGCAGAATGCTCACTCTAGCCCCTGACAAAACCAAGGCATGAAATCCACAGGGAGCAGGCCTAGCATAATCTGATCTAAGGTTCGAAGCTAGTCACTAACCGATGCTCCAACATGGCCAAAGTAAAAGAACTATCAAAGAGGTTGCCCTAAGTGGTGATCTGAACTACCTACCTAACTAAGGACAACACACCCCAAAAGCTCCTACTAGGTGAGGAGTCCTATAGCCTGATCAAGAAATATTTTCTTTTAGCGCATTTCTACTTTTAGGTTTTTATTTTTCCATACTCGAGCGTGTAAAAAGGAGGGAGCCGAGTGTGGTGACCCAAGGAGAACAGGGCATCGGCCTTGGGTCCTATCTCGGTATCCAAGAACCTACCAAGCCCTCGCGAGGTGACACTTAATCCTTTTATGACGCTCACTTTTATTTTCGCTCCAACCTTCCTTACTTTCTTCTTTTCCAGCGAGACGCCACCCCTAGGAAGACAAGGCATTGGCCTCGGGTCCTGTCTCGGTATCCAAGGAACCTACCAGGCCTTTGCAAGGCGATGAGAAACTGCTTATAAGTTTTCCCTCCTTTGCTCTTCTATTTTTATAGGGGTTAGAACCCCTTTTTACACACCTTTGTATATATTTATTTTCTTTGAGATATTCAAGGTTTGTTTTCCTCTCTATCATCATCATTTTGTCCTCCGGCAGGCTTCTCTAACTACCTCACAACTAACAAGAACTCCTAGAACGGCTGCCTAGCAGGCTAGCAGAAAAGAGTCACTAGGACTGCTTTCCAAAACAGGTCTTTCGATGCCTGGCAATGTCTTTACAGGAGGCAACGACTACTCAGACATGCCTAACCTAAACCAGGGACTTCATGCCTTGGACGCCGGTCCCCAACAAGAAAAGAAAATCCCCTATAAGTACATAGACACATATAGCATAAAAACACGTTACTCGTAAAGGAGAGATATCACCTGGATAGGGCCACGAGAAGTCTCCACGCGACATAGGCTCCTTCCAAGATCTTCTTTGAGCCTATCTAGCACAGGACTAAAACAAGAAACCATTAACCGCACCCATACTAAACAGACGACTAGCCTTCTTGGCCTAATGAAATAAAGCATTTAACTAAAAAAAATCGATCGGCCCTCTTGGCTTAATGAAATAAAACATTTAAAACCTCGCGAAACTGGCCCTCTTGTCCTAAAACACCATATTGGGGAATATGGGAATTTTCCATAAGTTTGGGTCACGTGGTTAAATATTTGGATTTGTCATAACTTAAATATTACAACTCCAAATCAAGTGCTCTATAGCTCAATAGATTCAATGTTTCAAACGCTTTCCAATGATAGGTCACATCATATGGTTTTGAGAAAGTTATAGGCATGTTATCCAGATGTCACCTTTTTAGTAATCAAAAAATGGGAATTGGGAGATTCCCAAACTCACTAATATTGTGTTCTAACGAAATCACACAGAATAGCACCTCCACATCCCTCCCCGAAATAGTATAGATATACAATAATATACTCCTTTCCAAGGAGGAAAAATAGGGCTCGCAGCCCTAAGCTAAATGCATAAGATTATGACCCATCCCTCCTGCATATGTAGGAAGAGGCGTACGCATAACATGTTGTCTAATCAGCCTATGGGTCCAGGATAACAATGGTAGATGGGTCTTGGCTACTTTTTGCATCACCCATATCAACCATCGCTTGCCGTATATTGCATGCTCTGATAACATTTCCCACAAGCGACCGGGTCTTGTCTCATTATTGATAGCAATATCCAAACTAGGACCACAGTTGAAGAAAAGGTCTTCTTCATAAGCAAGGTTTGCCAATGAATCCGCAAACTGATTCTAGTAACATGGAATCAGCTGAAGAGACACTCTCTCAAACTCCTCAAGTGGGGTCATGGCAATTCGATGATACATACAAAGGATGGGATTCCACATTGTGTATGTCCCATCTAGCTGATTCAAGATCAACTAGGAATCCCCTTTTACTAACAACCACCGAATACCACTTTGCTTGGCGATATGAAGTCCCATAATCAAGGCTTTATACTCCGCCATGTTGTTAGTGAATCCTGCCCTGAGATAAGCAGCTAACTTCATCGTAACTCTACGTCGGGGATCTCCGATTACTACTCCAACACTCCCCTTTTTATTAGGGCCCTTGGACGCTCCATCAAAATATAATGTGTACGTCCACAATGGGTTTACACAGCCTGCCATCATGAACTCCTCTATTCGTAATTATGATAGTCAAAATTTAGCATGTTTAGAGGATGAACTGACAGCTCCATCCCACCTTCTTCATTAAACTCAACAGGCATACTTGTCAACATTCATAAACAGTGATGGTAGAAGACTTTGAACTCCCACACAAAGGTTCTGTCTTCTTGCTCAATCACTTTGTATCCTTTGCTCCACCAGATAAGTTTCCCCTAATGGTATCTCTGCTCCAGATATGGGTGCTCTAGATAAGCAATTAACCGCCCCATCAATCAGCTTTCAGCTCTTTTGGAGGTCTCAAATCAACCCCAGTATGGACCTGAATGCATTTCTCCGTGTTAGCATACTTAGAAATAATAAGGTTTAATCTTATTAAGATTAACCTTATTTTTAAATTCTACTCCCTGCTGATCAGCTAATAGAGCTGTAGACCTATTTTTTCCTATCCTAACAATCTTGTAGGGGCCGTCCCATCTGGGTTCCAGCTTCCCTGGAAACAGCTCCCTATGCACATCGTAGTACAAAACTAATTGCCCTTTTTTAAATGTATACTTCTTTGCTTTAAGGTCGTGCAACTGCTTCAACCGACGTTTAGCTACCTCCTGGTGTAATAAGCTCTGCAATTTTAGTTCATCCAGGTGGGCTATGGTCGTGAAACGTTCAAAGAGTGTATCCTTGTCTCCCAAAGAGTGGTTAATTGCAAACCGTATGGTTGGCGACTCGATTTCGAGGGGTAATAAACATTCTTTCCCATAAACTAATTTAAATGGAGTATGGCCGGTAGCTCGCTTGAACGTTGTATTGTACACCCATACAGCCACATACAACTGTTGAGATGACAAGCTCAACGCATGCAGACATTGATGATGGACTGCCTGGTTAGATGGGTCCACACACCTACACTTAGTACGTCGGTAGTCATTATGACTCTCACATGGCCACTAACTCATTACTTATTATATTTCAGGTTGTTACACCTATTTACAGCTGGCATAGTTATAGCGCCAATTGACTAGTGTAGTCGGTTATGCATTGTTTGACTTAGTAGGCCACTTTCCTTTATTTTGTATCTTATCTATACTTTGTGTACATTGTAAAGAGTGTAGAAGAAGAAGAAGAAACCAGCAAGAAAACGTTTTGGCCTCCATCTCTCTTCTTGTCTCTTAAGTGAGCTTCTCCTTGTGTATTCTATGTGTGTTTGGCGCAGCATCTTGAGTAAGTCCCTCCACCACGCGATTCTTGACATGGTATCAGAGCCATGCCACTGAGAGAGCTAATTTTGAAGGCTAAAGTGAAGGAGAAGAAGCAAGATTTGAGCAAGCAAGTCACGGGTAAGAAGCTCTCCCATCCTTCCACTCTTTCTCTTAGATAGTGCCTATGGAGGCACCAGAAGCAGGGCAGAGCAAAAATCTCAAATTGCAATGAGATTTGGTGTGCGCGAAGAGCGCTATATTTTCTGCAGATTGGCCCTTTAGGGCTTCCCCACAATTATTTTGGGCATCTGAGGCCGTTTCAGGCCCCGTTTTAGAGCCGCTAGGTTGCGGACAGCAATTTCAGGGTACACTGTGATTTTGGCTGTTTTGACTGAAAGTGGGTGCGCAGGTTACAAATTGCGAATTTGTAATTATTGAGGTGTTTGCAAGAAGCAAACATAAGGTTTATCTGCAAACAGGTTGCAGATTGCATGTATTGTTGAGCAGACAGTGAAAAAGGTTGTCTGGTGTATTGCTGTGCACTACAGGTCGAGGGTTGCAGAAGATTTGCTTGCTGTTTGGTATCAGTTTTGTGATAATGGCAGAGAACAGTGGAAGCCCCATCATTGAGAAGATCGACAAGAACAACTATCCTTCATGGAAGTTCCGTGTCACGAACTTCCTTATTGGAAAAGGCCTTTACGAGTTTGTTTCAGGTGAAGAAAAGGAGCCAGATGTGAGTGATCCTCCAACTTCAGAAGAGACAAAGACACGGAAGGAATGGAATGCAAAAGACAAGAAGGTCATGTATTGGTTGTGTGTAGTAATTTACAATAATATGCTGGGACATATTAGAAATGCAGAGAATTCATATGCAGCTTGGACCATACTTGAAAGTATGTTTTTCGTAAATACAAAGGCGTGAAAGATTCAACTCAAGCAAGAGTTGAATACATTGAAGAAAGGGAAGATATCTATCAATGAGTATGCACTGAAGGTAAGGAGCATTGCAGATGCATTGGCAGCCATTGATGCAATGCCCGATGATGATGATTTGGTGTCGTCTACCTTGGGTGGACTTAACAATGAAAAGGCTTGGAAGTCTTTTGTAACTTCCGTATATTTCACAAAGCCATTTTCAGATTTCAATGAGTTGGTCTCCCTTATGATCACTGAAGAGATCAACATACAGAGTGAGACATCTGAAAGAAGTGGTGAACAGGTCCAAGCTTTCTACTCCAGTTCAGGAAGAGACGTGGCAGGTTCTCTTCAAGAGGCCATGGTATAGGACATGGTAGTGACAACCAGTAAAATAGATTGAATTAGCAATTTGGCGATATGCAGATTTCAGGAGGTCATGGTAACTTTAGAGGCAGGGGGAGCTTTAGAGGAAGAGGTGGATGGCAGAACAGAGGCTCTAACAACTCTAGTATTGTGTGTCACTACTGTGGCAAAACAGGTTATATTGCAGCCCAATGTTATGCTAAGAAAGATGATATTTGCAGTGGTAAGTTGCAGCAAGGAAACTATGCATCGTCTTCATGACAGAATGAAGACAAAAATGAATGTCTGTTTGTTATGTAGCATATGCTGAATGCTGTTACAGGAAAGGGAACACATGATGATGTTTGGTATGTTGATTCAGGTGCATCCCATCATATGACCAGCCATGCAGAATGGTTTGGAGAGATGCAGGATTTGCAAAATGCAGGTTATGTGAAGACGGGTGATGATTCATGCCACCCAATTTCACACATTGGAAAAGTTCCCTTGTCCTTAGATGATGGTAAGACAAAGAGTCTTTCAGATGTATTACATGTGTCATCTATTACAAAGAACTTGGTGTCAGTCGGTCAAATGGTAGAGCAAGGGTTGCAAGTCAGATTTAATGCAAAGGGCTGCTTTATAGAAGACTTCAATGACAAGTGCAGGTTGGTAGCAAAGGGAAGTAGAGTTGGACGTATGTTTACTTTGGATGCTGGAATTCCTACTATGAATGCTGCTATGTATGCTAAAGGAAAAGGTGTTATTGCAAATATTGAAATTTGGCACAAACGCATTGGACATGCAAATGTACAAAGGCTGAAATTAATGCAGTCCAAAGGGTTGGTTACAGGTTTGCCTACATTTAGAGTTGCAGAATTTCATAAGGTATACGAAGCATGTCAGTTTGGTAAGCAAGCAAGACAACCCTTTTCACATGACAGAGATATAAGTAGAAATATCCTTGATGTTATGCATACAGACGTTTGGGGGCCTACACAAAATGTATCTCTTGGAGGCAGTTTATACTTTGTCACATTCATTGATGATTGTTCTAGAAAGCTATGGGTATATTTTATGAAGGAAAAGAGTGAAGCGTTTGAGCACTTTAGAACTTTCAAGGCTGTAGTTGAAAGAGAAACAGGCTTGAAAGTAAAGTGCTTGAGGTCAGATGGAGGGGGAGAGTACCTCTCGAATGAGTTCAGTGATTTTCTGAGGTCTCATGGGATAAAGAGGCAGTTCACATGCAGGTATACCCCACAGCAAAATGGGGTTGCAGAAAGGAAAAACAGGCATATTGCAGAAGTTGCACGTGCCTTGATGGCTGAAAAGAATATGCCTAAGCATTTTTTGTCTGAGGTTGTTCATACTGTTGTTTATATTATGAACAGAACTCCCACAACTACAGTTTATGGTATGACCCTCGAAGAATGTTTTATAGGTAAGAAGCCTGATGTCTCACACTTGAAAGTGTTTGGCTGCACTTTATTGGATACTCTTTAGAGCAGAAAGGGTATCGCTATTCTAACCGTGTCACATGTAAGTTCAGAGTGAGTAGGGATGTCATCTTTGATGAAATGAGTAGTTGGTATGCATCTATTGGTGATGCATTGGATGATGATGATGATCATGACATTCATGTGCAGGATGAAAAGCAAGAATCACGAACTCTTAGTGGACCAGAGACGTCATCTGGTAGTCCTTGGTCTGGGAGACTAAGGAGTACCTCTACATCTTCAGGTGCATCTAGTAGCACTACAGGTAAAGACAAAGGAAAGAATAAAGTGTCAGATGGCATTGATGCAGTTCTTGATGGAGACTCCAGTGGCTCAGAGAGCTTGGATGATGAGCTTGGTATTCCTTCTGTCAGGACACCAGGTATACAGAGAGCTCATAGTAATGTAAAGGCTCCATTGAGTGATCCGGTGGTACGCAGATCTAGCAGGGTCAGATATCCTATTAAAAGATTTGGTTTTGAAGGTTATGCAGCTCACCATTATGCTTATATGGTGAAACTTGTTGAGGATGTTGAGCTCACATGTTTTGAGGAGGCTGTTGGTCATGCTCATTGGGATGCAGCAATGGATGAGGAGATGGCTGCATTAGAGGCCAATAAGACTTGGGATCTAGTATCATTGCCGAAGGGCAAGAAAGCTATTGGATGTAAGTGGGTTTATAAGATTAAGCACAATGCAGATGGTTCTATTAGTAGGTACAAAGCTAGGCTGGTTGCAAAAGGCTATGTCCAGACATATGGCATAGATTATGAAGAAACCTTCAGTCTAGTTGCTAGGATAGCAACTGTCAGATATGTGATTTCTTTATAGAGGCGGTTCACAAGTGCTTGTGGAAGTTCGGAATGTTACAAAAGCCACATTTGGATGCAGTCAGACGCGTATTGAGATATGTTAAGTCCACATTACATTATGGACTTCTCTATGAGGCAGGTATAGATGTACAGGTGTTTGGATACACAGATGTAGATTGGGCTGGTAGTATGTCTGATAGAAGATCTACCAGCGAATACATGTTCTCTCTTGGTAGTGCAATAGTTACTTGGAGCAGCAAAAAGCAATCTACAGTTGCTTTGTCGAGTACAGAGGCTGAGTATAGAGGTGCTACTGTTGCAGCATGTGAGGTAGTATGGCTACAAAAGTTATTGGCTGATTTGGATGTGCAGGTGGAAGGTCCAGCTGTCATTTATTGTGACAACATGAGCAGTATACAATTGGCTAGGAACCCTGTGTTCCATGCCAGAACAAAACATATTGAGGTACACTACCACTTTGTGAGAGAGAAGGTACTAGCAGGTGAGATTGACTTGGTGTATATCAGCAGATAGGATCAGATAGCTGACATCTTCATGAAGGCATTGGGTACAGAGAAGCTTCAAAAGTTTCGAAGCTTACTTGGAGTTGCAGAGATGCAGTTGAGCTTGAGGGGGAGTGTTAAGATGACAAGCTCAACACATGCAGACATTGATGATGGACCGCCTAGTTAGATGGGTCCACACATCTACACTTAGCACATCGGTGGTCATTATGACTCTCACATGGCCACTGACTCATTACTTATTATATTTCAGGTTGTTACACCTATTTACAACTGGCATAATTATAGCGCCAGTCGACTAGTGTAGTCAATTATGCATTGTTTGACTTAGTAGGCCACTTTCCTTTATGTTGTATCTTATCTACACTTTGTGTACATTGTAAAGAGTGTAGAAGAAGAAGAAGAAACCAGCAAGAAAACGTTTTGGCCTCCATCTCTCTTCTTGTCTCTTGAGTGAGCTTCTCCTTGTGCATTCTGTGTGTGTTTGGCGCAACATCTTGAGCAAGTCCCCCCACCACGCGATTCTTGAATACAACTTCCTGTCCCATTCTCGTTTCTTCTCAGAGACTATTTTAGACAAGATATCCACAAGTTGCTTATTAGTACTTTTGACTTTCTCGTTGGCTTGCGGATTATAGGGGGTCATTTTGTTGTGCTTGATTTGTCAAACTTTAGTCAGGCTTTTGATCACTTTATTCAAAAAGTGGGTTCCATGGTTCGACACTAGTTCCTTCGGTGTACCGAAATGGCAGATAATCTGCTCTAAAAAGAAACTTGAAGTCTCTTTTGCATTGTCTTGCCTCATCGCCCGTGCTTCTCATCATTTAGTAAAATAATCAGTTGCTACTATAATGTACCTCTTTTGAGTAGTAGACGACGGGGTGATAGGACCCACAAAATCAATGCCCCACTTCTCAAATGGAATGATAGCCATGATAGGCGTAAGTGGGCATTTCCTATTCTCTCTGCTGTCATGTCTTTGACAGGTATCACATCTCTTAACGTACTCAAAGGAATCTTGGAAGATGGACGGCCACCAATATCCGGCTCTTAAAGCTTTCTGTGTCGTCAACCGTCCAGCGAAGTGCCCTCCACACGCAGAGTCATGGCACTCTTCCAAGATAAAAGGAACCTCGTGAGGCATCACACATCGGTGATAGATATCATCAAGACCCTACCGATATAGTGTTCCTACGATCAAGGAAAACTTCAAAGCCTCTTGTCTGATTTTCCTCTTTTCTGATTTTGATAAACTAGCTCTAGTCTCTCCCATTGATAGATAATGCGTGATAGCAGCATACCAAGATGGGATAGAAGTTGTATCAATTTTAAACATTTCTTCGATATCACTTCCTTCAGCCAAAGTCTCTTTCGGCTCCCTGAAATCCACAAGGCATTCCACAATACCCTGCAACCTCGGTGGCTTACTCTTAATCTCATAATCAAACTCCTGCAAAGTGATTAACCACTTTGCCAGAGATGATCAGGCGGTTTTAGCTTTTTCATAAGCAATCTAAGCCCTTCCGCCTTCGTATAGAAAACTACCTTCTCATAGAGGATGTAGTGCCTGAATTTTTTAGTCGCAAAGACCATCACAAGGCACAACTTCTCCATGTAGGTGTAGTTAATTTCTTCTATGCCCAATTTTCGACTAGCAAAAGCTATCGGATGATACCACTTTTCCTCCCGGATTTGGGCTAAACAGCAGAAGATGATACTATGCATGGTGGCTGCTAAAAATATGTAAAATACTTCGCCTCTTTTGGGTGCTTTTAAAACTCGTGCTTTTAGTAGCTCATGTTTCACATCTTCGAAAGCTGCCTTACAAGGGTTGCTCCATACAAATAGACAGCTAAAGGATAATAAGTTCGTTAATGACAACGTCCTTTCTGCCAAGGCATTTATAAACCTCCGATAGTACCCTATTGATGACAGAAAGCTATGAACCTCTTTCTGAGTGCGTGGTGGACTCATAGCGACTATAACCTTGATCTTTTCAGAGTCAGTTGTTGCGATCCCTACTAAACTGACCACATGGCCTAGCAATAGCCCATAAGGCACTCCAAAGACACACTTATGTGGGTTAAGAGCGATACAAAATTGTCTGCAGCGCTATGAGTCCATCCTCTTAGATATCCTCTTAGATATCCTACACTATTAATAATGTCTTTCAACTTCTCTTCCTAATCATCTGAAGATGTAGTATGCAACCACAAAATTTTTTGGATGTGTTCATAAATGTCACCTATCTAACCCCTGATCTCTTCTAACTTGCCTTGTATTGTTACTCCATCAATAAGGTTCATTTCATATTTCTCTTTCAATATTCTCTCGATCCTCTACAGACGCTCACCAATATTCTCATCAAGAGAAATTGAAGCTTTTTGATGCTGAGACAATGTCCTTACTTACTCTTCAATCCCATCCAAGTGACAAATGATCCTCAAGAAACCAATAGAACTATCGTGCCCTCCAATATGCTTGAGTGTACGACAAATTTCCTTCTTCCTTGTGATTTCTTTCATTTGGCGTATAACATTTTTTGTGCGCACATTCTTGTTGATGGGACCTCAAATGGGCCGGCACTAGCTATGGCACTAGCTGTACCTCATGCTCATAATAGACAAATACACCCACACGGCCTCGTGGGCTAGGAGCGTCTATCTACTGCTAAAGGACGGACTGTCCTAGAGCCTAATCTATGCGTTTATAGTTTTGTAGTCCAACGTTTCCCTTTCTATAAACTCCACAGAGGGAGAACCCATACACATTGGCAATAAATGCCACGATAATCACATACATGGGAGGCAACCTCTTGGTGGAATCACCGCGGCCCCACTGCAGCTCTCCTACATCGTAGGGATTGGCCCCTTTATGCGGTGCTCAACATATAGAACAAATGAACAAACTCCACTCTTTCATTTTGAAAGTATTCTAGGAGATACCATGTGTCCTTACTAAATAATCCCCCAAGAAACGAACATCTATCCTACGGCTTAGGTTGTCTCTCCACACTCAAGCATGGGTCATCATAATCGAAAACAAGTGCTATGCATCCAGTTGTTTGTATTCTGATACCATGGTTGACATGCACATGCAAAAGTGGATGATCCTAAAGTGCTCAAACATAATTTTCAATCAGAAACATATTATGCACAACCAGGCTTTCCAATGCTCATTCACTAACTCGTTGCGGCGACATAAGGATAGCACCGAGACAACACTCGTGCTACTATCCTCTTAATTAAAATACAACAAACTCTATGTCATGATATGCATCAGCAAATCAGCAATAATCAGCATGTAAATCGCACCATTCAAACATCCCAACCCCCTACGTTTAGGTATTGCTTTCGTTGCATAGGTGTAGAGGTTTATTTTGTCATGGTTTGATGTTTGAAAAGCGATAAATCACAAACTTTGACAAGGAGATAGGGCAAACTGAGGCTAAACCTCATGCTTTGCCACTACCATACATCCACAAACAATCATTATATTTTTCCTTATTTTTGTGAGGCGTATTCTATTTTTCCCCTTATTTTTTCTATTTTCTTGATTTATTTGGCAATAAAATATGCTATTTTTTATTTTTTCTGTTCCAATCACTTCAGCATACTACCATTCAATTTATCTTCCATTTCCCCCCCATAGGAACGCATTTCACCCACCCAAAACGACAAAACTACCATTTTACCGCTTAAAAACCACATTTCGGGTTTTCGAGAATTAAGTAGCGCATGTAAATCATTGCAAAAAACAAAATTTTTTGATAAACAGTAATTAGTCATGATGCAACCAGCACTCAAACAAATTTCCATCCAATAAGAACATCATTACCATCATAAACTATCAAAAAACTTCATTTTTCTTCATAAAAATGGTCATACCGTATTTTTACGAAACCCGAGATGCATTAAATGACTGCGTGACCAGCGATCGGAGCCTCCATTGCTCTCAATCCAATGCTGCACATCAATCTTCAGCATCTCCATCAATCTCCATTATCGTTTACTTCAATCTCCTTCCCGATTCCTCCTTCAAGATAGTGCGCATGAACAGCCCATAGAGAGAAGAGAGAGGGAGGAGAGAGAAAGACTAGATTCTGATCTCTTCATCCAAACAGCCATATCTCGTGTGAAGACCGGCGATAGAATCAAGAAAGAGGGAGAAGTTGGTGGCCAATCTTTGTTCCATGGGTTCTTTGCAGCCCAAAATTCGATTTGGGGGGGGGGATGGTGATTTTTGCATCGTTTTTGCTGCGTGCTGCCGCCATATCCACGCCACGTTTTAAAAATTTGAGGGGGGGGGGGGGGGGGGGTTTAAAGTCCCAAAGGGCACCCCCCTTTTGGCTTAAGTTTTGGTCCACCTTTTCAAATCTTGGCCAATTTTTGGCCTCTTCGGCGTCCGGACTCTGTTTCGACCTCTGAAAAATCCTGCTCATCCGTCTCAGCATCCCCCACTGACTAGCAGCTCCCGACATTGCGCGCAACAGTCGAAAAAATTATCAAAAATCCACAAGTTTTGCTCGAGCACCTTTTAAAAGCCGTCTTTCACTCGGTGCTCAAAATCGTCCTAGCTGCAGTCGCCACCTTTGATGTCGAATATTTTTTCCCTAAATTCTGGATTTTTTGGCAAATTTTAGGCACATCCCAAGCTCAAAACTTCTCTCTCACTTGTTTACTGTAGAAGTATCCATATGGACAAAAAGCACATGTTAACCTTGAGAGATATATAAACATTTCCCTCTTTCTCTCTACCTACCTAACTAACTAACTCATTAAATAAGTAATGTATATAAAAAATTACATGGCGCAACGAACAGAATCTGAGAAAGAGATAGAGATAGAGAGTACACAATAGATAAGAGGAGAATTAGAAAATTTCTTTAACTCCAAACAACTGATACAAAGATGGCTCTGTCCACCCGTGTGCTTCCACTGTGAAGCTTAGATGGTGATCTAGACAGAAGATAGGTGAAGAGCTTAAGGCTAGATGGAACAATCCTGACTGGGTGAAAGATAGATGATCGATGACTGTGAAGGGGTTTAGCTTTTATAGCCCGCGAAGGCGGTTAGGTCAGCATGACCGACCTACCATATGAGCCTCCACTAGTCGTCCAAGGAATATGAGCCCTCTACTTAGCTAACATACCATATGAGTCCCTGGACCCCAAAATAGGGGCCCCTTTTAACTCCCTTACCCCGCAACTCGATGCAATGTGCCTCGAGTTGCTACCAGCCTAACTTCTTAGTCCAACCCAAAGATTAGACCCACCATGGTCACCTTTTTGCCATCCGATCACATAGACCTCATCTGATATACAAGTCAAGACTCAACCAATATCCGGGCTCACATTTGGCTTCTCCTTATAATGGGGGCCTTACAACTTTAAGCACCATGGATTATTGGTGGCACCTTATGAGGGTGGGGTATTGAGCATATCTAACAATGTAAACAACATAGTCAACCTAGTCTTTCTCCCTCCCTTCCTACCTCCCTCTCTCTCCCCCCCTCTCTCTCTCGCTTCCCCTACTTAACTAACGTAACTAAACTACTATCTCTCACCTCTCTCTCTCTCCCTCTCCCCCCTCTCTCTCTACCCAACTAATCAACCCATAAAGTTTGTAAGAGAGAGAGACAGAGAAGAAGAAGAAGAAGAAGAAGAAGAAGGGGAGGGAGAGAAAGAGAGAGGAAGAAGAAGAGAAAGAGAGACATGTAAAAGAAGAGGTGAGAGAAGAAGAAGGAGAAGAGCGAGCGAGAGAGAGAAGTGGCGAGAGAAGAAGAGGGAAAAAAACAAGAGAGAGAGAGAGAGGCAAGAGAAGAGAAAGAAGAAGAAGAGAGAGAGAAGAAGAAGAAGAAGAAGAAGAAGGAGAAGAAGAGAGAGGTGAGAAGGAAGAGAGAGAATCGAGTACAGAGAGAGAGAGAGGAAGAAGAAGAGGGAGAAGAAGAAGAGAGAGAAGAAGAAGAATAGACAGAGAGAAGAAGAACAACAATATACCCTAAGTATGTCTTCAATGAACTAATTTACACTCTGTATGTCCATCCGTTTGAGGGTGATAAGCTATATTGAAACAAAGTTGTGTACCAAGAGCTTCAAATAATCCCCTCCAAAAATGCGAAGTGAATAGAGAATCACGATCGCTAATAATTCTCTTTGGAAGTCCATGAAGTTTAAAGATTTCTTTAACAAATAACCTGGCAATATCTGAGGGTTTGTAGTTGGTTTTGATCAAAATAAGGTGGGTAACCTTAGTCAACATGTTTACAATTACCATGATTGAGTTGTATCCTCCTTGAACTAAGGGTAATCTAGCTACAAAATCCATATTAATGAATTCCCATTTCATTTGAGGAATATCAAGTGGTTGTAGCTTTCCTAGCAGCTTAACTCGTTTGTTGGCAACTCAAGCATTCAGTTACATATTTAAGTATGACACTTTTGAGCTTCTCCCAATGATAGCTTTTCCTAACTACATTGAGAGTTTTGGCATAGCCAAGATATCCTAAAAATGGAGAATCATGAGCTTCCCATTGTATCTTCTTCTTAAGTTCTTGACTAGAAGGAATACATAATCTTGTCCTGAAGTAAACAAGTCCTTCGTCAATAGAGAAGTTATGATACTTTGTCTTAAGCTTAGAATTTTATTCTTTATTTTGAATTTCCTTTAGCATTTGCTGATATTTGGGATCATTGTTCGCCTTCTCCTTGGCTAGCTCAATGATGCAATTGCTAGGTATTGATATCATTGTAGCTAGTGTTTGAGCTCTAGGAGGTTCTTCTGAGATAAGTGTATTGAGAAATGATTTGTAGCTTAAAGCATCTGCAACTACATTCTCTTTGCTCGATTTATATTTGATCTCAAAATCATACTCTTGCAAGAATTCGATCCACCGATGCTGCCTCATATTTAGATCTGGTTGAGTGAAGATCCACTTAAGACTTTTATGGCCGCTTACCAGTCAGAACCTCTTCCCAAGCAGATAATGTCTCCATAACTTAAGGGTGTGGATAATTGCAAGTAATTTCAGTTCATGAGTAGCATAATTTCCCTCATGAGTCTTCAATTTTTTGGAGGAATATGCTACTGGATGTCCTTATTGCATGAGTACACATCCCAAAACAAGAGAGCTCACATCGATCACCACTTCGAATTCTTTGCAAAGATCAAGTAGTTTGAGGATCAGAGTAGTGACTAAGCTTAGCTTGAGTCTATCAAAGCTAGACTGTTCAACTTAGGTCCATTTAATGGAAACTTGCTTCTTGATTAGGTTAGGAGGGGTACAACAATCTGGGCATAATTCTTGATAAAGATCCGATACCATCTTATTAAACCCAAAAAAACTATGAACTTCACTTACGATGGTCGGAGGCGGCCAGTCTTTTACATCCTTGATTGGCAGATCTACTGAAATTCCTTCTGTTGAAACTATAAACACTAAATACTCGATTTGCCTCTTGAAGAACACACACTTCTTCTTCTTATCATACAGCTTGTGAGTCTGCATTGTCTCAAGAAATGTTCATAGAGTTGCGACTTGTAACTTCCTTCATCCTTGAGATATGTTAAGATGTTGTCAAAGAATACAAGGACGAAGTCATCAAGATAAGTTTTGAATATATATTGCATTAATTTGTTAAAGGTAGCATGGGTGTTTGTTAATCTAAATGATATTATGATAAACTCGTAATGACCGTACCTTGTGCTAAATGCAGTTTTTGGAATATCTTCTTCCTTGATCCTGATATGCTGACGTGAAATCAATCTTGGAGGATATCTTTTCTCCTTGTAATCAATCAAGTAGTTCATTGATCCTTGGAATTGGATACTTATTCTTGATTGTTACCTAATTGAGCCCTTGATAATCAATGCAGAGATGGAGAGTCCCATCCTTCTTCTTATGAAATAACATCCGAGCTCCCTAGGGTGAGTTATTGGGTCTAATGTATCCTTGATCTAAGAGTTTTTTGAGTTGTTCCTTTAGTTTTTTGGCTTTCGGAATGGACATTCAATATGGTCGCTTTACAACTGGTGTAGCTCCTCGTACTAGCTTGATTTCGTGGCCAACTTCTCTCTATGGTGGAAGTTTAGTTAATTCTTCAGGAAATATAGCAACATTTTCCCCAAGCCACGACGTTTCATCTTCGACTTATTTATCATGTTTAGTCTTATTTAATTTGATTAGGTATATAGGTGAGCCTTTTCTTAAACCTTTAATGATTCGAGAAGCTTTTTCTAATTGAATCTTTGGTTTCCCTGCTTCTCCTTGTGTGCTCACTTGTCTTACAACATTCATGAATGTGACTTGGCCCTTTTCACAATGAATATGAGCATCATTCGGAATTAACCAATCCATTCCTAACAAGCACTCATAGGTTCCCAAGCTCATCACTTTGAAATGCATGTTGTTCTGATTGCCACCTAGATTAAATTCTATGGAAATGTGCATGATCTAGGACAATCTCAACACCCCTCCTCAATCACAACCAGAACCTACAAAGTGTGTAGAGGCTTTAGTGAAAGCAATACCTGCAAAGTGTGGGCACACCAAAAACATGGCAAAACACCAGAGGCTGTTGCAAAAAAGGCTAAGTCTGGGTACCACAAACATGATGGTCATCCAAAGGATACAACAGGGGCCTCACAGAGGCTATAGTACAAGGCTACATGAGGATTTCACAAGCTTATGTCAGAAGCATTATAGCTAGGAAATACAAGGCTAAAAAAGTATAGCAAAAATTGAGTCAAGGACCCAACAAGCCCTTGCAGTTTTCAGCATTTGTTTTGACATAGATCTTCAATTCATTGTAGGTCTTCTTGTCGATGTAGTCTAGCTTACTCTTTTTGATCCTATACTTGTTCTTCACTTTTCCCTTTTGGTCCTCCTAGTTGATCTTCTTCTTCTTCATCTTCTATGTGGTATAAGTAAGTAGAAATGATTACACTAGACTTCATGAATGGCATCTTCATGAAAGTCTTCATGTTTGTCATTCTCATTACTAAGAACTAACCTCAAATTTTTTATTTTGCAGCAGAAGAGATGAAAGAATTCGCATCAAAAAACACAAATGCAAGGTAGTGTGAAGACACACTTTGTAATATCAAGAAATACTATGTCCGGACTTGATCTTGATGATGATTCTTAATGCTTGTCTTGTACTTCGACTTGAGTCCCTTCCTTGTTGGTAAATCACTTGAATGCTTGTTGAAATAAGGTTGTGTTTTCTAAAGACTGAGCAATTCTCAGTAGCAAAGACTTGAGTTCACCAAGATTAGGCCACGGAAAATGAAGCTTGAATATTAATGGCTATGGAGTCCAAAATAGGGTTTAGACAGGGACTTGCTTTTCTGATGTAGTAGCTCACAAAAGCCATCATTTCAAGAGATCTCTCCTTCATCTTTCCTTCAATTTCTCTCTCCTGCCAACCAAGCTAATGCATAACCACACTGGCACTGAAGTTTCTAGCAAATCCACACATCAAGGAGGGGAAGTTCTTGGAGATCCTTTGAAGTTTTTGGTAAATTTGAAAGCTCAAGCAGCAACATCAACACCATAGCTCCCTGCCATGTCCTAGATTCTACACATTTCCACATGGTATCAGAGCCCAGTTGCCAACATGGCCTAGTTTCCTCTCTGCTCTTCCAGCTTCTCTTTATCTTTTCCCAGCTCAAATTGAGTTCATGACCTCATCTCTAGCTCCAATTCCACTTCCATCTCACTTTGATCTTCATGGAAGCCATAGCCTGCATGACCTTGCCTCCTTGGAGCTTCCATATCTCTCTTTACAAGCCATATTATTAGGATCTCTCTTCTAGAAGTTTGTTCATCTATTGAAGATGCTTCTTTGTATCACCTCAGAGCTTGAAATTGGCCATTGTAGGGCTCAACATTACAAATTTTCATTGTCGCTGTCCAGATCTGCACCTCAGACTGTTGTACTGCTACCGCTGCATCTGCAGTCCACGATCCATGTGATGGTTATGGGGATTCGGAAGATCTATATATAAGCCTTCTTCAACTCAAAAATCTCAACAAATTCCACCTTACTTGTCTATTGTGTTGAGGAAACTTCTTTTCCATCAACTAACTTAACTATCAGCCCCAGGTACATGCATTATGTCTATGCCTAGTTTTCTAGCACACCTTGGTGATATGAATGAATGTGTACTTCCACAATCAATCAAAATTTTAAAGGGTTTGTTGTTATAGGTTGATGGTATTCGAATCACGGAGAATTATTGATTTGGTCCCTTGTTGAGAGAGGCGTAAATTATTGCTCTCTCCATGTGGTTTTCCAAAGTGGGACCTTCATCATCTTCTACTTCCTTGAGGGTTATGCCGACAACTCTTCCTCTAGCTGTGGCTATCCGACTCTGGTCATTACGCAACTTGCTTTGACGTTCATTTTGTCTAAGTTTTGGGCATCGCCTTTGGATGTGGCTAGGTTCATTACAATAATAGCACTTGAAAGTATCCTTATTACCACTAGTAAAGTTATGCACCACACCCACGTCTTAGCCTTCTTGCTATTAACAAATTGGAATTGACCTTGGGCTCTTTTTACATAGCCCCTAGTTATATTTCTATTTTGGAACTTATTATTACAAGGCTTATTGTTTCTTCTTGGTTTGGATTGGAGTTCTTGAACAATCGGTCTTGCTCTTATCAATGCATCTTGGAGGTCCGATGGATGCATTGCTTCAAGCAGTGTGTTCAGGGGATCATCCAATCCATGGCAAAACTTGGATACTTGCTACGCAATATCCATAGATAGTGCATACTTGAGAAGTGTTACAAACTTTGAGTAATAGACTTCTAGTGTCATTCCAAGTTTCTTTAGACCAAAGAATTCATTCATCTTTTGTGTGTGGTATGCTAGTGGGAGATATTAGCCTCGCACTATATCCTTTAATACGTCCCAACTAACAAACACTTCAGAGATTCCTTGGTCTTTACACCACTTTTTCCACCAAATTTGGGCTTTTCCTGTTAGCTTTAACTTGCTAATCATTGCTTGCACTACAAGTATATATTGGAATAGCGATGGGAAGTTTCAATGCAAATAGTGATGGTCCTTAGATAAAGAAAAATGGGTCGAAACCCGAGCGTGGCATTTTGCCGCAAAGAGTGAAAGAGAGAGCGAAATAGATTGTGTGTTTGGGAGGAGAGGGAGAGAAAGAGAGAAAGAGAGATAAGGAGAGCTTTTCTCACCACTGCCGACGTCATTCGCAAAGAAGAGGAGGAAGTGCACGAAGGGTGAAGAGGAGCCATCATCACGAAGAGGAGATGAAAAATCCATCGTCGGGCCTTTACGGTGAGTGCATTACCTCCTCTTAGTTTGTTATTGTTCTTTCTCCTTTTCTTTTTTTTGTTTTTGTTGAGAATGAGGTGCATTGAGGGAGAAAGAGAGGAAATGAGAGAGGGAGAAGAAGAAAGAAAAGGAAGAAAGAACGAGAGAGAGAGAGAGAGAATAAAAATGAAACATAACAAAGAAAGAGAGAAATAGAGAGAGAGGAGGAGGGAGAGAGGAGAATGAATGAGAAAACACTAGGGGGTAAAGAAAAACAAAGAGAGAGTTTGTTCTTATTCTTTAATTTCTTCTTTTTTTCTTTGTTTTTTTTAAACAATGATGTGCATTGAGGGAGAAAGAGAGGAAATGAGATAAGAAATGAGAGAGGGAAACGAAGAAAGGAAAAGGAAGAGAGAACAAGAGAGAGATAATAAACATGAAAGATAACAAAAAAATGGGGAAAGAGAGAGAGAGAGGGAGAGAGGAAGAGAGGAGAATGAGTGAGAAAACATAAGGGGGTGGAGAGAAACAAAGAGAGGGGCAATAAAGAAAGAGAGAGAGAGAAAGAAAAATAGGAAATGGGATAGGGAGAAGAAGAAAGGAAGACGTAGAGAGAAATAGCCATTGCATTTGCTGCTATACTCTCATGTTCTGAAACTATTGAGTAATATATGAAAGATTTTGTTAAAGGTGCACCTTGGGTGTGTTCGACGCTTCGGGAAGACGCAGAAGGCCTGTGTGGCCCGGCCCCGTAAAGTGAAAGAGAGATTGGACTTGGAGGTGAATGGATGGCTTTCTTGATATGCTTTGCGCTACCTCCTTCTATGCTCTGCATATTGAGTTACACACAAAGGAAAAAGGTGGCAAGGTCTAATGCAATACCACGGGATAAGGAACACTCCGGCGTAGGGTAGCTAGTCCCTTGCCCCCATGTATAGCACGTAAGGGGGTGGAGAGAAACAAAGAGAGTGGCAACAAAGAAAGAGAGAGAGAGAAAGAAAGATAGAAAATAAGAGAGGAGAAGAAGAAAGGAAGAGGAAGAGAGAATGAGAAAGAGAGAATAAACATGAAGGACAAAGAAAACATGAAAGAGAAAGGGGAGAGAACATAAACGAAGAGCGTAAAGAAAGGTGCAAAGAAAGGGGGAGAAAACCAAGACTTTAGTTTATGTTAATTTTTTTGAGTTACAAGAGAAGAAATCCCTTCTCAAATAATTTAAGAAAGAAAAAGAGAATGAGAATGAAAACAAATTGTTTGTCATAACATAGACCAAATGAAAAATGATGAAGGTCGTGATATTCAAGATCACGTGGTGTATCTTAATCAGGGTGTCCTGTGTTCTTGCTCTCAATGCAAGCTGATAATTAGTCAAAAACGTTGATTGTCTATAGAAGACGTACGACACTTCAGCAAGTTTCAATTGGAGATCATTGATCAGGCAATCTCAGACTTTCAACAAACGGTAAGAAAAGTGTATATCAATCATACACTGTATTCACAAACTAATTGAATATCTATACAAAAACATTAGACGTGGCCGTAAAATTTATTGCAGGGAGGTGACATCTCATCCCAAGGAGGAGTGCACCTATTGCGGCCAGTTAGAAGAGTTCGTGGGCATTTGATGGATGGAGTGCCTAAGTCAATCCACCACTTGGAAGGCACTACCCAGTCTATACCTTCAATAGCAAAGGAGACATATAGCCTTTTAAACTTTCCTAAAATCTTGGAGCCTGAGATGGAGGCAGTGATCAATGCATTGATGCCCATGGATGATGCCAAGCCATCTGATCCCCTTAGAGAGGAAGCATCCATATCATTATATGATGGGTGCTGAGTATCTCGCCTAAAGATGCAACCTGCATTCCTAAGTGTGCAAGCAAAATATGGGTGGAGATATGTGAGTGTGACCAAGTTGTTCAGGTACCTTCTACGTATGCTTCGTTGATTTCTTTTTGACATTATTATAAAAAACAATAATGCTTTTTCAAGGTATTTTATGATTTCTTTTCAAGTTGCTAAAGTATCATATATTACCACTTGCAAATACCATGCCTAAGTCTTGTGATGATGCGCGTCATGTTTTACGAAAGCTTGGCATAGACTACAATAGTATCCATGCATGTGCCAATGATTGTGTGCTATTTTGAGGAGAGTACAAGACTATGGAGACATATCCAAAGTGTGGTGCTCACAAGTATCAGCAGGACTTGCAAGGGCAAACCATCCCTCAGAAAGTTCTTAGACACTTTCCATTTATCCCCCCTTATACATCACATGTTTCATACGTGGGGCTTGGTGAGCTTGACCATATGGCATGCGCATAATAGATCCATAGATGGAGTCCAATGAGTATCAGCGGATTCACATGCATGGAGCCACATTGACTCTACCTTTCTAAGCTTTACATGAGAGCCAAGAAATCTTCAGCTCGGTCTTGCTATGGATGACATGAACCCATTCAGTCTCCGCTCAACTTCTTACAGTGTATGGCTTGTAGTCCTTGTTAACTTCAATATCCCACCATGGATTTCTACAAAGAAAGGATGCATGATCCTTAGCTTGCTCATTTCTAGCCACTACAAATCCAAGAATATGGACATCTATCTCTGTCCATTAGTCGATGAGCTTAAAATCTTTGGGAGGAGAGGGTCGCCGTGGAAGATATGAGCAAGCGCGATGGTCGAAGTCCGCCAATATACGAGCCATTCTCATGTGAACCATGCATGACTTTTCGGGATTTGTAGAGTGCTAAGGTAAGTAGGCTCCCATTCTCATTGGTAATATCTATCATAACTCGTTCAAGTTTGTATTCACAGGATACAGGTGTTGGGACAAGTCTGGTTACCTCAGGTTATCATGCATGTCTATTGTGTGGGCCACAATTAGACTCCCAAAGGTCACGAACCATGAAGAAGATGGTATATCAAGGACATGCTGCTTTCTTGCTAGAGAGTCATGAATTAAGGAAAGGTTTTCTTGGATAACCTCTAGCACGAATGAATGCCCAAATTTGGTACCAGTTGAAAATGGTCCACACGGAGTCGCATCCAAATGGAATGTGACGGTTCTCAGTTTTCTACGAGTTGCTGTATTAGACCCACTTATAGATCAACCACTTGTTGGATCCCATGCATATTTTCAAGAATGTGGGCAGCTTACTATGGGACCACATCACAGGAAAGAGAGACACTACAGGGGATTGAATATATTTGAAGGAGGTAGGTAAGATGGAGACACTTTGGCCGTAGTTGAGTGCTGATGGTTGCTTGCAACTACCTCATGCTCCTTGGGTTTTGTCCACTAAAGAAGAGTTCTTTGTGAAGTAGATTATTAGGTCTATCTGCACTTTGACAGGTATGATGTGTTCTCTCAAATCCACATTTTCTAAAGATAACTAATTATTAGGGCTAAAATCCCATGATTGGCATAAGATATGTCACGTTTATACTACAAATGGATTGTAAGTGACATGCATATTTTGCTATTTGGAGTGAAGTTGTCGTTCATAATGCTTCTTCATTTGTGGCAGTTTGTACTACCGATTGCGATCGTAAGATGCCTCACTCCAGAAATACACGGGGCGATTTATAGATTATCAAAATTAGTGCAGTGGATCTCATAGAAGGAGATCAAGACATCCTCTATTGAATCCGCAAGGCGAGGAATAGTGGAGACAATCTGTCTCTTTGAGAAGTACCTACCCACCAACATGCTCATGATACAAACCCACATCGAGGTGCATCTTGTAGATGAAGTGAAGATTGTGAGACATGTCCATATGCGATGGATGTTCTTCTTGGAGCACTTCATGAAAACCCTCAAATGCTTTGTGTGACAATGAGCTTCGCTAGAAGGTAGCTTGGCTGAAGATTGGTTGGTGTTTGAGGCATTAGTGCATATCTCATAGTGGCTACCAACAGTGGATTCAGAAAATAGTATGCTATGGTCACTGAGGATGATGATAGATTGACCGGAGATGTGGTGGTTGGAAATGGGGTAGAAAAAGGATGAATGCTGCAATGGAGGAGAAATTGAATCATTTTTGTATGTTGCACCATGCCTCCATGGAGACGTGGCTCTCTAGGTATGAGTAAGCTAGGAGAGACTGGGAAGAAGTGCAATCCAAATTTTGGCATAGTACATGCCATCGATCGATTTAATATCCCCAGGGCAGTGAGGAGATGTCACGGTTTATGTCTATGTGATGGTTACATGGAGCTTTAATCGTAGCCTCTTGTGAAGAGGTGGAGGTCTCTACTGAGGAGTGGGAATTCTCGAGGGATATAGTCCAAAGGTGACCACATGTTTTATAAGCTATTATATCATGATTTTATATGTAACAACTAATTAATTATTTCAATGTACAATACAAAATATACAGTGCAGTGTGGGCACGTGTACGACATTTTTATGTGGAGCGTATCAACAAATGCGCTCCACAATGGACTATGGTATCATGGAGGAAAAGTTCAAGCAAGAGAGCCGACGACGAGCCCAAGATCCAAACACCGTTATAGAAGAGATGGAGTATTTTGGGAACTTGCAAAGTATTATCATGGTGGGTAGCTTCTTCATGATCCTATTCGATGTGCAGTGGTTCAAAGTGGTACTGGAAGGAGTCGAGGCAACTCTTCGACGAGGTCCATCTGGATTTCTCAAAATAGATTCCGAAAAAAGATGCACGGATTTGTGTGACACATTTGTATTGCTGACTGATTGTGAACATGTGCATGAACTCATGTTTATCATGTTTTTCTAAATTTTATTACGACATAGTATATGTCACAAATGTTAAAGCCCTCTTGTATGTGATTTTGAATAGGTAATTTTCTATCCAAACCCCAGAGAACATCGATAGTGGTATGTATCTCTAGCTCCTTGAAGTGCGAGAGTATATGATGAAAGCAATGTTCGTAGCATAGATGAGGACAGTATGCAAATAGAGAGGTCGATATTGCAAAGGGTGGAGGCTACCCAAAGCTTGAAGCATGTAGAGGAGGCATAATCCGGTAACAATGATGGAAAGACAAGAGGCAAAGAACTCTTTGAGAACGAGGTGGACTCATCCTTTTGTGGTGACCTTTCTATTGACCTTCCAGTGTATGCGGAGTTGTGTCAGGAGATTGACATGGGACCATAGGATACGTCATACTTGGAGCATCCACCTACTCAATTCATTGATGAATCGCTTATAATGGTACTCTAAAATATGCATTTTAAGTAAGATCATTTTTTAAAGAGTTATATTACCGTGCTTTGCTTGAATCTTTATATTGATTATGCTAACATGAATCTCTTTCTGTGCATGTAATATTTGTGAATATTTGGACAGCACAATGAGTCGAGGGATGAGCAACAAGGAGCTACAAGAGATCTTCACACGTATGTCTCCAGATCATTAAATGGCTTGATTTAGAGATATGGCAGACCAAGAGCTGTCTTGGACACCATCAGGCCGTTTCATTAGATCTAATTTGGCACACTTTGATGCTTCGATTTCCAGTAGGACGAGGTTGACGCTCGGACAGAGGGAGTGGTTCTGGGGGATGCTATGGAGACATGGATGTGGTGAGCCTATGGTTAGCTTGAGATACAAGTGCTACTCCTCGCTCTTGTGCAAGTTCAAGAGAGGGTGGCTCAGGTGGTTGTTGTGGAGATATTGACGCAGTGTCTCCATCTCTTCATTCTACTAGAGTTGTGTCACTTGTGGGATTTGTCACACTTGTGGGGACGTCTACTCCAGTCACTCCAGCTTTTGCTCAGCCGTCTGCAGGCGACACCCCTATGGGTGCTACTCCGAGATATATCACCCCCATCGGTACACGAGATGTATAGGGGTCTCCTGGATATTCCCAGGAGTGCAATTCAGCAGGTGGAAGGACACATCTTAGACATACCCCAGAGGGGTATGGATACCTTGTAGATGATAGGATAGCAGCCGTCATTATGAATGATGAGGGGAGGAGGGTGATGGCTCCTATGAGAGAGTTGTGCCAACAAGTTTTTCGGCACAATGTCTTGGATTATCGGAAGAATATATCAGAGGGGAGCAAGGACTACATAGTAGCATCCTTGCATGAGAAGTTTTTGGTACCCATAGCACTAGGTAGATTTTCCACAGGCTGGATGATGAAGTGCATGCATGCGTACATGTCACATAAATGATCAAACGCACCCAAGACACTTAAGAGTGGGGCTTCAAAGCCCAAGTGGCTAGGCGTAGATGACTGGTGCCGACTCAGGGAGGAGGCTACAAATTCTCCAGGATGTTGGAGATAGCAGCGGGAGGCAGCGAGGGCACGACTGCAGGCAAGAGTGGTCCATCATCTTGGGAGTGGAGGCCACAGGCCTAATTTGGAAGCTTTTATAAGTTTTTATTTTCTTTTTCTCGCTTATTTTTTTACAATATCACTTGTACTGACAATCGTGTTTCTAACTATTGTATTTTATTTTCTTTACAGCACTCCATTATAAACTGCAATCCCACCAGCCTAGAGACTCAAATATGCAGAGAGACACGGTCTCACTACATTGATCAATAGATTGTATGCACGCGGTGGCCCAGTAAGTCACTCATCTTTCTTGTCCGTAGCTACTAGTTTTAATTAAAATTCATTATTGTATGGTGGACTCATGTGTAGTTGTTTCTTTTTTTGTAGAGTCCGTTTGATGCTCTTTTGCAGTGGGACGAGCTTTCAGATGGTGAGGATCTATAGCTTGCGCTTGGATTCATAGAGAACACGTCCTCTTCTTTTTTGGCATGTGATTTATGTAGGCATTTTCTATGCACTATGTTATTATCATTGACCTTTCTATCTTGCCATGATTCCACGAGCGCTTTCATTAAGCGATCTTGCATTTTTTTAAATGTATCAGTCTTGTGGATCGAAGTACAGTTTGCCTTCATTTGGATGACCATTGTACACTTTACTATAACCCTTTTGTATGGCCTAAATGCAGTGCATAATGCTACATGTGGTAAGGCAACAAGTTTTTTTTTCTCTATAATCATCGCTATTAGTTTTTTAAATTTATCTGCACGCGTTGCTATTATTATCACAGTTTGTGTCGCAAATAACGACGCAAATAGCGATAGATCTATGGTGTCCCTAATACCGACGTGTCTAGCAATGATGGGGGCAATTTGTTTGGTAAACATTTTCGTCGCTTTAAATGTCAATATGATGCCTGGATCTTGTAGTCTTGATTAGCTAGGGTAATTCCAATAGTAATGAAATAATCTTCCAGGGACTCGACCCATATTTTCGCTTCAACCTCGGTTTTTTTGCCTTGGCCATCAAACTCAGCAATATTAAGGTGGTTTGATTTACTTAAGCAGGAACTTCTTTTCTTGAATCTCAACAGCATTAAGTATAAGAACAACTTCCTTTGGTATCATAAGATTTTCTCTAGTCAACTCTACAAATGTTATCATACGATTTGCTCATATCTTTTCAAAAAGAAAAATCATTTCAGAAGGAAATAAATAGTTTATATTAAAATTTCAAGGAAGGTTACATCATGATAGAGTTTTCCGAATTAACTTAAGGAATCTAACCATGGATTTTAGATATATCTACTGACTCGTAAGATGGGTTTTTTTTTTAATTATTCTTATTTGCTAGAATGTTAACCAATTTCTTATACAATGGATGGACAAAATAATTTCTTTTGCCGTAGGGAAAAAATATATAGTTTATTTGGGATGGTTGGTTATTTGGGAGAGATGATTTTCCTAATACAATCTAAGCATGGTATTTCGATACATCCATTGGGTAATAATTAGGCTTTGAAGAATGGATATCTAAAAATCAGTACTTTAAAGGAAGATTAGGAAGTCCATCTTTGACGTAGTTGTAGCATTTAGAGGGATGAACAACCCTAACTCAATCCGTTGGGATGACCTTCATTGCCTCGTAAACATATCAATTTAGTTTAACCTCCCGACCTCTAGTAGTGAATAAAGTTGAGTTCACTCTGGCTTCATGGAATAAATAAACCTTCACGATTTTAAGATTTTCCATCCATCTTATCCTCTTCAAATTGGTCTGAAGGAAGGCAAGATGGTTTGCATTGATATAACGATATACATAGCTTATCATCCAACATATTTCTCAGTATAGTAGAGAAGAATCATAGATGCGATCCAGAATCTGCATTACTTGCATTCTCCATCCATAATCCACAAAATGCATTACTGATGTAAACATTGCTCGAAAGACTAGAAATCACTCCCAATCTTCATCTCTTTGGGTAAGACAAAAAACACATATCAACAACCAAGAGAAGGGGAAAAAACTCATATCTTAAGCTACAACTACCAATTTTTTAAATATTTCTTTTGGATCTGATACCAATTGCAACATACCCACTTTGCTTATGTGATGAGTAACGTTTTAGTAGTTTCCTAGAGTTTACCTTTCAGCCATCGCCATTAGTACTCTAACCAGAATGATCGGAATTTGTCCGGCTAGTTAACCCTAGGTCTACCCTGCAGGGGAAGCGTCCTGCCATTACCCATGGAGAACCGACCTTGAAGATTCCTAATTGACCCAACATTCACCTATCACCAACTAACTCACATTCGGAGGTGTCCTTCGAGAGGCCTATTGTCCGGAAGGAGCTACTGCCATTACCCTTGGTTCAGTACAATGCTTTTTTGTAGTAGCAGACAAAGGATTTATAAAATCCCTAGCAGTGTTGTGGCACAACTGCTGTACCTTTCCCCTAAGATAATTTACAGTTCGATTCTGAGACTAAACCTTAAGTAAGTCAGTGAATTGATCCTTCTTAGAGTTTCTTCCTAGCGTTTGTTTTTGGGGAAACCTCTCTGTTGACCACCCTACCATAGGACTGGATTCATTGAGAATCCATCCACTCGCTTCCCTCTATGAAGGTTATTAGTTATCTAATTACCTACCACATTACGTGAAACATATAAACATAGCTTCATTAATTAAAATTTCATTTATGCACAGTTGTTTGTTTGCATAATTTACTCACAGACATACAATCAAAATAAAACAAATTCATTAATTATATTACATAATGTGTGTTCTCTTACCCATACATGAGAAAAATTACAATTTCATGTGCTACCTCATCCGGTGCTGTCGGAGGGGTTTTTGTCGAAAGGTCGAATCCACTGAGGATCAGAAGTAGAAGAAAGTAGAGATAGGATATGGAAGAGAAGATAAAGAATACACAAGAGGTAAACACAATAATGACAAAGCACAATGTTGAGAGTGGAAAAAGACTGAATTTTTGACTGATTTTTGTTGTTTTTGAGGTCTGAATGATTGATTTTTGATGGATTTAGAGTGATGTATGGTTGTTAATGGAAGTGTTTGAGAGTGTTTTGGATGATATTGATTATATTTTGGAAGCTCATGATGATTTTTAGTGGAGATATGAAGCTCTATGATGTTTTGATAGGTTTTGTTGAGGTTTTGATTGGTTCTGATACCTTCCGTATAGCTTCTATTTTGTGCTGATTTTCTTCTATATGAAGCATGGATTGATGATTGATGGAGGTTGAAATATTTTTAAGGTTTATTGAATAGCTTTTGATAGTTTGGAATGGTTTTAGTATGAGTTATGAGGATTTGATGTTCTCTGATGACCTTCCGTAACCCTATGTAAACCTTTTGTAAAGCCTCTCTCTCTGCTCTGTATCTGTTCTGTATCAGCTCTATTCATGTTCTGTACTATTCTATATATCTTTTGTAAGTGTTCTGTAGAATGTATATGTGACTTTGGAAAAGTTTTCAGACAAATGACTTTTGATGTCGAGAAGTGCTTAAAAATAGCCAAAAATTACAAATTTTAGGGGAAAAATAGACTTTGACAAAGGCGGCAGTGGTAATCAGTACGATTTTAAGCAGCAATGCCCACAAAGTGCTTAAAAGAGCCATTGGACGGCAGCCAAAGAAATTTCATAAATTTTTTGGCATGGCAGACGAGACCTTGGGAGATGCCAGGTAGTGGAAGACTTCAAGACGGATGCCCAGGATTTTTCAGACCATGATTCGGGTACCGGACGTGGGAGAGGGAGTGCTCGGAAGGCCAAAGGCCAAAATGCCAAGTGGGAAAGGACTTTAGGAGAGTCCAAAGGGTGTGACACTTTGGGGCTCCCTTTGCCCCAAAAATAAAAAAATGGGGGGGGGGGGGGAGGGAGACGGGGGAGGATTCGTTTTTTTCACGCAGGGAAGAAGCAAGGCGCCATAAAACGAAACGGAGGAGAGATGGGTTATGCGGCCAAAGAACAACCCCCCAACTGATCTTGAGCCTGTTTTTCTTCCTATCTTTGCTCTCCATTGCTTGGAGATGCATATCTAGTCTTTCTCTCTCCTCCATCTCTCTCCTCTAAGTGGTGGTTTGCGTGCAAGAAATCAAGAAGAAGAGAGGCTAAAGGATGCTTGTCCAACTGTGATCGGACTGCTTCAAGATGAAGAGGAGGCTGAGGAAAGCGGTTCAGCACTAAATAATGGTTGTTAATCGTTCTGTGGACTACCTGGAATAATTATTAGAAAACCTGCAACACACAAGACACACGCTATGCTCTAATTTTATGAAGAAATTTGCTTGTTTTTGTTGTTTCATGGTCCAAATGTTGTTCATATGCGATGAATGTTTATTTGAATCTTATTTGCATCATGTTTGAGGGTTGTAACTACATAAATGCAGAACCCGTAATGATTTAGAGTTGTTATTAAGTTGTTAAAACTGGTAAAATGTCATTTTTCAATGGAAATTAGTGGTTTTTCCAATTTTGAGTTGGGAAAAAGGAGTGGGAATGGGATAAAATTAGAGAAAATGTTAAGTTTCACTCAAAATAATAAGGCAACACAAATAAATCAGAAAGCCATGAATAATAAATAGGAAAAACTAGCAAAAAAAAGGGTTTTTGCGCTCAAAAAATATGAAAAAATAAGATTTATGTGCGTGAATGTTTGGCGAGGTTAAAGCATGAGGTCAAGCCTTGGTTTGGCCTCATCCTTTGTGTTATAGTAAGTGTTTATTATTTTTTACATACAAAAATGACACAAAACAACCATTTACACCTATGCCATGCAGCAACACCTAAATGGTGAGGGGGGGGATAAAGTTTGTGCGATGATCTAATTGCTGAAAATATACAAATTCTTATTTTCGTCTCTATGCATAGCATTTAGAGATTGTTCCATAATTAAATATAGGCAACTAGTAGCACAGAAGTTCCGGTGCTAGTCCCTAAAGCAGCGCAGCACGTAACACTTAGTTAAAATTCATGAAAGGGGTATTTTTCGCACCTCGCATGGCTAGTTTTTTTTAAATTATAAAATGGTTTTGCACAATTGTCATACACCTTGCATCAAGCATGTCACGTGGTATCTCCTAGAATGCATTGCAATTGATTGATAAACTTTGACCAATGTTGAGAGGACAAGAAACCTAAGTCGTGGGTTAGACGGGCGCTTCCATTGGGGAAATTTTTGTGAGGCAAATCAAAATCTCCTGGAATGCTGAATTATGAAAGAGTGGAGTTTGTGCGTTATGTTTTATATGTTGGAGTGACGCATCGAGGGGCCAATCCCCGAGGTGTAGGAGAGTCGCAGTGGAGCCGCGGCAATCAGTCGAGAGGTGCTTTCCTATGTGTGTATTACGAGGCATTATGCCTATATGTTATGGGATCTCCCTCTGAGGAGAAGGGAAGGTGAACGTTGGATTACATATTGGATACGAATGCAAAATCGTCATAAGCATTTAGTGCAAAGTGAGTTTTAGATGCTCCTGGCCCGCGAGGCCATATGGTGGGATTGTCTGTCGTATGCATGAGGTCCGGCTAGTGCCATAGCCAGTGCCGACCCATTTTAGGTCCCATCAGAGGTGCATCTGCCGGGAGCCGTCAATAAGTGGTGGTTCTTCGAATCTAGGGTTTTTAGGGACCAAATAGTTAGTTTATGTCCTTTGACAAGGACCGTAGGACCGTCAAGCCGAAATACAAAAAGTAGAATGTGTTGAGAGGGCTAGACGATGGTTGGAGATTGTAAGACACTATTCTTCTCAAAGGAGCAGCCCGTTACACATAAGTGGGAGTGGTTCTAGTAACCTAGGTGTTACGAGTAGCTCTTTGAGTGCAAGTGGAAGTCTTGGTACTTCCCTATTTCCAGTTAATCAACCCACAACAAGTGGGGGTGTAGTGTTGCCTACACAAACTCCTGTTGTCAATCCGGTGGTAGCCGTGGCACAACCTATCGCAATTCCAGTAGATACACCGGATTTACCAGCATTATGAGCATCATTGCCCATTTTTCATGGGTTAGAAGAAGAAGATGGAGAACTCCACATTAAGGAGTTTCAAATGCTCATGTTCAACTATTGAATCCAAGACGAAGGACATCTAATGATGTTCTTCAACATGACATTAAAAGGAAGAGCGGCAGTGTGGTATCACTGTCTAGAAGCTAGAACCATAACTAGCAGTGCCCAATTCTTTACGGCTTTCCGTAGAGAGTTTGCCCCTGAGAAGGGTGGGCAATATTGGTTGCGTGTTCTGAATGTAACACACCAAGAGCCAAATGAAAATGTCCAGGTATGCCAAGAAACTAAAGCAAGTTCTTTGCAAACGTAATGCTTATATTCCTATTCCAGTAGCTGCATAGTTGCAATATTTCCTACATGGATTGGATTTTAATATCTAGGTGCAGCTAAGTAGTGTTGCTTTGGCTGATATTTGACATTGCCATTACCGAAGCAGAAGGAGTAGAGTCACGCTTCCAAGCAGCAAGGATAAATTGTAATGGTAATAGTTTGGCCTTGACCAATGGGAGTCAAGGGGACCCCATGTTAAATACAAGTGTAGCAGAGGGATTATTATCTCGACTTTGCCTATGTTACCAGCTCCTCCTAGCATGACTATGCCTATGGCTAGTCAGGAGGCCTCACTAAATAGTGGTGGAAACCAAACAATGAATCCTAATGTTGTCCCAATTGGTTAGCGGCTAATTTCTAATCAAGTGGTTAGGCCCATGGGACGATAGATTGACGATCGCGGCTATGAGTCGAGTGCTTCTAATGTCCTTGGTGAAGTTAAGGACATGATGAAGCACTACACTGATCTGATCTCTAAACAGTATCGACAAATAGCTGTGGATGTCAATTTTCTTAAGAAGCAACAAAATTTGATAGGGAGTTGACGCCCTGAAGAGGGTGGCCCCTCAAGATTCAGCTATAAGTGGTGTGGGGGCCAACATTTCCCTAAGAATTGCCCGAATGTCAAATGTGATATTTGCGGGAAGTCTGGCCACTTAGCTGCTACCTGTTGGAGTAAGATCAGTTCTCTCCAATAAGGGAGTAAAGAACCAGGTCTAGTTAACCATCGCGCACAAGGGAATAATCTCCAGCAAGACGATGGACCAAGGCAAATGCTGCAAAGAGGAAAGGCTGTTGTAGAGGAGTTACCTCATGGTAGTGGAGTCAGCCTTATTGAGGCTATACGTGTCAATGATGCTGAAACTTCTAATCTATGAGCGGTAACAAGAGGTCAAAAGATTAAAGAGGGTGACAAAGGAATTGTAAAACCTGTCGAGGAAATCCCTAAGCAAGATGCTAGGGAAAAGTGAGTCCTAAATCCTGATATGAAAGGTGGACCATTAAGACATGTTGGTAGTAAAGTCGATCTCGAGGAGGATAAAGGATTGCCAAAAAAGAAGGTAAAGGCTAAAAAAGAGGCACGAAAGCCGATGGAAAGACCAAAGGAGAGAATGGTTTGGCGCGAGAAGAGAACTTTGGCTAATTACCACAAATTTGATCTAGCACGTTCCCTTTGCGAAGTCAAACAAGACATGAATCTCCTACAATTGATTAAACTTTCTCCAGGAGTACACAAGGAATTCAAGAAAATCTTGTGTATAGGGTATATAGTAGAACCTTGGGCATAGGTAGAGTGGGGGAAAACTGGTTCGATCATGCTGAAAAGCATTTCCCTAGGGTTCCAGCATATGTGGATGGAATATTAGTGGAGCACGCTATCGTGGACACTAGATCCTCCGTCAATATCATAAGTTCAGACTTGATGGAGAGGTTAGGTCTAGAGATCCAAAAAGATGGCTCCACACTTCTTAGGATGGCTGATGATAGTCTAAGACAACCAGAAGGTTGTATTACTAAGGTCCACATTACAATTGTGAGTGTGGAATGTTATCTGGACTTTAGGGTAATAAGGTTTGCAAGACGTCCTAGCTATCAAGTTTTGCTAGGCAGGCCATGGATTCTATGGACAAACTGTCAAGTCGATATACCTGCTGGTCGAGATATTCTAGGTCGATCATGTAATAGTGGATACTTACCCTGAGTCTCCTCAGAGTGAGAGAGCTCCACTATCCTCCACTAAACTAGAAATAGTAGATGATCCATCTGGTAGTGAGATGTCATCGAGCGATGGATCTATGGAAGGGTCCACTACAGAGGATATTTATCAGATAACCTTGAATGAGCCGATATAGCCTCATGATCGAATAAGAGACGTGGACATGATTGAGCTGGATCTTGGTACGCTAAATGATTCGCAACCAATTTAATTAGGTTCCATGCTCAATTCGAAAGAAAGAGAGGATTTTGTGTCCTTAATTCGAGAGTTCCACGATATCTTTGCTTGGACAAACTTAGAGGTATTCCTCCCAATCTAGTTGTGCATGGCGTATGCCTTTTGAATTAAGGGATGGGTTGTACGAGGAACTATAGAAGTTGCGAAAAGTGGGTTTGATCTTCCTTGTTCAGCATACTAAATGGTGCTCACCAGTTGTGATCAAGAAGAAGAAGAATAATCAAATCCGTCTTTGTGTAGATTTTAGAGAGTTGAATAAGCAGACTATTAAAAATTACTATCCGTTGCCGTTTATTGATCAAATTTTGGATCAACTAGCGGGTAGGGAAATCTATTTGTTTATGGACTGCTTTGCAGAATATAACCAAATGGCGATCGTTGAGCAAGACAAGCTAAAAACGATGTTTATTACAGTCTTTGATACCTTTGCATACCATGTGATGGCATTTGGGTTGTGTAATGCATGTGGTTCGTGGCAATGAACAGTCGATAAGACCTTTGGTGACATCTCCCTAGAGGAGTTGAAAGTATTCATTGACGATCTGGGGGCAGCCACCGTAAGGGATAGACAGTTGATCATTTTTGCATAGCTCTTAACCGACGGAAGTGTGACTTCGGAGTCCCTTATGGGCTCTTGTTAGGCCATGTAGTCAGTTCTGTAGGGATTGCGACTGATCCTGAAAATATTAAGGTCATAGTCACCATGAGTCCTCCATGTACTCCAAAGGAAGTGCATATCTTTTTGCCATTAGTAGGGTATTACCAGAGGCTTATCAATGCCTTGGCAGAAAGAACATTGCCAGTGACCAACCTATTGTCCTTTAATTGTCAATTTTCATGGAGTGATGCTTGCAAAGTATATTTTGACAATGTGAAGCAGGAGCTTGCCAAAGCACCTATTTTAAAAGCATTAAAAAGGGGCAACTATATATTTTTAGCAACAACTATGTATAGTATCAGCTGCTGTTTGGCCCAAATTTGAGAGGAAAAGTGGTATCATCCGATAGCTTTTGCTAGTCGAAAGTTGGGTATATCGAAAATTAACTACACCTATATGGAGAAGTTGTGCCTTGCCATGGTATTTGCAACCAAAAAGTTTAGGCACTACACTCTTTATGAGAGGGTGGTTTTTTATATGAAGGCGGAAGGGCTTTGACTGTTGTTGAATAAGTTACAGCCACCTGACCATTTAGCAAAGTGGTTAATCACTTTGCAGGAATTTGATTATGAGATTAAGAGCAAGCCGTGAAGCTTCAGGGCATAGCTCAAGGATTTTTCTTTCTTTCCTTTTCTATTTTTATAGGGGTTAAAACCCCTTTTTACACACCTCTGTATATTCATATATTATCTTTCAGATCTTTAGGGTTTTGTCTCTTTCCATCATTATTTTAATAGGCTTCTCTAACTGCCTCACAACTAGCAGGAACTCCTAGAATGGCCGCCTAGCAGGTCCGCAGAACAGGGTCACTAGAACTCCCATCTAAAACAGGTCTTTTAATGCCTGACAATGCCTTGCCGGAGGCAATGACTACTCAGACCTCCCCTAGACATACAGAGTCTAAACCTGGGACTTCATGCCTCAAGTGCTGGTCCCCAACAAACAAAAGAAAGTAACCCTCATCCGCACATATATCATTAATTGATTAAGGGGAAAAACTCGAAAAGGGGATGAAACCACCTGGAATGGCCACAAGAAGCTCCTTTGCAGCAATGCCTCCCTCCAACGACTTCGTCAACCTGTATGGTGTAATTACTAAAACAACAAAGCATTAAACGTACTTGCACCAAACAAAGATAGGGCCCTCTTGGCCTAAAGAAATAACACATTTCACTGCAAACTAACTAGCCCTCTTGGCCTAAAGAAATAGATTATTAAAACTTGAAAACAACTGGCCCTCTTGGCCTAAAGAAATCAGACATTAACTACTTAAAGCAAGTGGCCCTCTTGGCCTTAAGAAACAAACAAACTAGCTCATAGAGATCCCTCCTTGGAAAAAGGTAAATATATGCAAATACACTCCATTCCAAGGGGAAAAATAGGGCTCTCAGCCCTAAAATAAATGCATCAAGTTATGGCCCATACCTCCTGCATATGTAACAAGAGGCGTATGCATAACATGTCGTCGGATCAACCTATGGGTCCAAGATAATAGTAGTAGATGGGTCTCGGCCAATCTTCTCATTACCCATATCAACCATCACTTGCCATATAACACGTGGTATGATAACATTCCCCACAAGCGACCAGGTCCTGTCTCATTATCAATAACGACATCGAGACTAGAGCCATAGTTGAAAAAGAGGTCCTCTTCATAAGCAAATTTAGCTAAGGAATTTGTAAAACTGATTCCAATAACGTGGAATTAGCTGAAGAGATATGCTCTCAAATTCATCAAGTAGGGTTATAGCAGTTCGATGATATGTACAAAGGAGAGGATTCCGAGCTGTATATGTCCCATTGAATTGATTTAAGATCAACTGGGAATCCCCTTTTATTAACAACCGCCTAATACCACCTTTCTTAGCAATATTCAATCCCATAATCAGAGCTTTATTCTCGGCCATATTGTTAGTAAATTCTACCCCGAGATAAGCAGCTAATTTCATTATAACTTGGAGCCCCAAGAGGAACACCAAGGAAAAGGGAATTATCTTGCAAGAAAATCTATCTTGTAACATCAACAAGCTTGTTTATTATGTTTCATATGATCACAATGAAGAAAATAACACCAGGCACAACAAATCTTCATACAACATCATGTAGATCTCCCACGGATTTGATAGAATCAACCATATTCTTCAATATCTTCACAAAATCCATCAATATAACAAAGAAAGCAAAGGAATACACCATCTTTGAATGGAAATACATCACATAGTATTCATCTTCAATATCTCCATAGTCTTCTCTCTCAATCTCTCATATACAATCACTCTGTTTTTGTAGAATTGGCTATCTCTGACTCTCTCTCTCTCTTTCCATCAATAATACATCATATCCTCACTACAATCTCTCTAAAATTACTCTCAATAATCCTTCTTAGGTCATGGATACCCCTCCCAAGAGGTATGTCTGATATGAAGGGTCACCAGAGCCACTACAGTGTCCTTTCATAGCTCACTACTGTCACTTCACTCTAGTCTTCACTTGAGTCTTCAGCAGCTACTTCTTTTACTTCTTTTAGCTCTTTTGTACGTGTATTCACCTCTTTCCAAGGCTAGAAAACTTTCCCAAGCTACACTCTCATCCATCAGAACACATACAGGAGCATACAGAACACTCACAGAACAGTACCAGAACAGCTACAGTACAGAACAGAACAGAACAAAGACAGAGGCTCTACAGAAGACCTACAGAAGGTCATCAAAACCACATAACTCATACTCAAACCATTCCAAACTCTCACAAACCATTCAATAAACTTTCACAAGATCTCAATCTTCATTAATCAATACTCCATCCCTCCTTACAGAAGACAATCAGAACAAAACAGACCAAAACAGAACAAAACAGAAGGTATACAGAACCAATTAGAACCTATCAGAACATCACAGAACCACATATCTCCATTGATAAACATCATGAACTTCCAAAACACAATCAATATCATCCAAAATACTCTCAAACCACTTCTAAATCAATCAATCATCTCATAAAATCAACCATTCAACTCTCAAAAACAACAAAAGTCAGCCAAAAAACAAGTCATTTCAACACTCAACATATCCCCACACTTAATAAAGAAGCGTCCTCGCGACCCCAGAAAAAGGGAATACAAGGTCATTTAAAAATCTCAACTTTAATCTTCAATATCTTTTAAAAAAGAATCCATCCACCACGACCCCAACTTATAACCTGTATCTGATATAAAAATACAAAGAAAGGAAAACCCTTTATACATTAGCACTTCTTATCAAACTGAAAATCACAACAAATTTGTAAAGGATATAAGAGTTTTCTTCTTCTTCATCAGCATCAGCTTCAACTCTCCAACCACGACCTCAACACCACAATTCTCCAAAATGTAGCTCGCATACACGAAATCCAATCCAATAGGAAACCACCACGTTCGTTTTACATAAATGAACTCACAATACAAACACTAATACAACACAACCATCTGAATGACTCCTTCAAAAAGAGAGATTTTCATTAAAAAGCTTCCACCATACATTGGAAAGGTATCAATGAAGATGATCCCTCTTGAAAGATTGATGTTGTCGGAAACGATCCATAGACAAGGATTCATCTACAAAGGTTTTGGGAGGATTTTGAAAAAACTGAAGACATCACATCCTTTCCAACAGGACCAAGTATCTGCTAGGCAAACAAAGGGCATGAAAATACAATATATCCAGCTGCTGGGAATCAATGCTCATATTGACATTCATGCACAACTTTGGAATAGGCTTGGAATCATTATGAGAGTGCCTATGCATATACGCCAAGTACCAAGCAAAGTGAGCAGTTAATCTCACTGAAGGATCGACAGACTGTGAATACTGCTGAGCAAAATGAACATAGTTCTGATAAGCTTGACTGGAAGCTGTTCATTCTCCTGGAATTACTAGCCAATTGATCTGAGGTCCTGTAAGGGAATCATTCGAACTCCATCCCCTTCTTCTCGAAATCTGATTATCAAACCCGTCACAGTCACTAACCAACTGAGGTGGTTGAGATATAGAAGTGTTAGGAGAGGGTAATGGAATAAGGAAAAGTGGATGAAGTGAGGGATAGGCAAAATCATAAAAGGAAGAAAAGGTTAAAGAAGGAGTGGCAGAAATTTGGAGGGAATCACTAAGGAAGGGTGTTAACTGATAAATAGGAAATGTAGAGGGTACATGAATGGATGGAGAAGGACATGGTGGAGAAGGGGAAAATACCCTATCCTCAATAAAGGAACATTATGTAAAAATGGGAATTTGAGGGAAAGATGAAGGTTGGAAAATAAGGGGTAAAGTAGTGGTGGAATTAGATTGACAAAGGGAAAGATATAGAGCATATCGATGAGCCATTTGTTGGTAATAGAGGAGGGTAGGAACAGAAGGTCCTAAGAGAGATCGTCTATGATAGGCATCAAAGAAGGTAGCATCAAACGGATTATGTTTTGAAAGATAGGCTAAGAGATCCATCTTCAGTTGATTAGTACTCTGGGCAGAGGTAGGAGCTGTGTTTTGTCTTTGATTCAGGACCACAGAATCAATCATGGCATGCCAGGAATTATCATGACAATCAGCCACTTTGGAGAAGTAACTCTGGAACATGTCAGCTATGCGCAACTCCAAATGGTTGACATACAAAACAGCTTGTAGTACCACATCCCCCACATACCATGCCATATCCACCTCATCTGGAATTAGCAAGTCTCCTCGTAGATACATGTATGACATCAACATAGTATCTGGCATGACAAAATCTTCAAACTCCATCCTTACGACCTCTGTCAGCAACTCAATAGACCAAGCTCCACTCCATCCATCCTCTGGAAGAGGTAGATCCATCGTGGAAGTGGTAGTGGACAAAGAAAGAATGGTTTGGTGGAACATATTCCTGAAACTGCTCAAATGTAGACCATAACAAGTCCATTCTGGACTGCAATCTTTCCACTTTATCTTGGAATAGAGGGCACAAGGTAGCCTATCTCTGAAGAGCAGCCAAGTCCTGTTGTGAAAGAGGAGGGATCAAGGGAACATTAGGGCTTGGAGGAACAGACCGGGATTTTGCCAGTTGATCTTGCAACTGCTGGATTTGAGAGGCTTGGGATGCCACTGTGTCATTAGCAATCTATAAAGTTGAAAGTTTGGCATCTAAGAGAGCTTGGAACTCCTGCACTTCTGTGGACATCCTCTCCTTCTCCTCTGAAAGGCTAGTAACCTGGGATTGAGCCTCTAGTAACTGGATCTTCAAAGAAAATATCTCATCACTTTGGGTGGCAACCAGTTGGGTTTGTTGTTCCAGTTGCTTAAACAAATCTGCTAGGGTATCCTTAGCAGAAGCTAACTCGGATGTTGCCTTATGCAACTGGTCCTTAGACTGCATGAGCTCTTCATAAAAAGATGCGTACAGCTGTTGAACACAGGCTGTCACTGACAACTCAATGGAACTTCGAATATCTTTACAGAGGAAAGGAATTGCATCTCTCGAGACTAGACTGTTCAGGGAGGGAATTGAGATGTCCAATGATCCTTCGCGATGTGCTCTGAACATGTTATTACAAGTGAGATACCCAGGGAGTTCACTGCCAGAGGTAGCAGGAATGGGCACTGAAGGAAGTACTGAAGGAGCTTTATCCGCTACCCGCTTCAAGCGTTTGCGCTGGATGACCAGGGGAGGCGGAGAATCATCATCCTCTATGTCAATAGGTTCTGACTCATCTGAAGGTGGAGGAGGAGGTACTAGATCTGATGGAGGAGGTGGAGGCACAGTCTTCTGTAAACCTGAATAGGTCAAGAAGGCAAATAAATATGATCCATATGTGACATTGGTAACATTACCCCTGGTGACTTTGACGAAATGTTGATCCATTTTAGTGGGGAGGTAAGTGCTCCAATCAATAGCAACTCCTTTCAACACCATCCTGGAAGCTGTGAAAAGCTCTTTGGACAAGTACTGGGATGGCGTTTTGGCAGGCATAAACCTATCTTGGAGAAATTGACAGATCAGCTTCCATACGGGATCAGTGATCATAGAAAAGGAAACTCCTGAAGAGTTGATCACCTTCTTTACATCCAGCATTTCCCTTGTCTGCTTTTGCAACAGCTTCAGAATCTCTTCATTAGAGAAAAGCTGACGAGTTGTAACAAAAGGTTCACCTTTGGAGGGAAGAGACAGAGCCTTCCCTAAGCCTCGAGGTGTCAAAGTCATAGAAATTCCCTGGACTAGTCCTGTCTTCTTGCTGTAAGAGGCCAAAAACTCATCACATAACGACGGATCCTCTGGAAGCAATGGAAAGGAAGTAGCCACAAAAGCAGCAAGTCCCGCCTTCGTGAGAGGCTCAAAAGTAAGTAGGGAAGAGTAATCCCTACTAACTAATGAGACGCACTGGATAGGGGGAGGAGCATGAGAAGGCGCCATTCAGATGGTTATACACACACCACAAACACAGACAATCAAGGAGAATGCCTGCAAAGCAATAGACAAAAAACCAAGGATAAGAGAACAACCAAAACAATAAAACGTGACTCGACCAACTAACCCCAAGCAAACCACAGCCTAGAAAAAAATCGACATGACCTTGAGACAAATGCGATCGAAAGCTTCATGCTATGCATCAGACAAACACCCAGAACCCCGTATCAGGCAATAAAAGAAAAAACTGCACACCGTACCCGTAACCGTAACAAAGACAGTAAACCAAAACAATACCACATGCGACACATATCAAGACTACATCGTTGATAAACCAGTGTTTGACCATGGAAATAACTCTAATGACTGCGCATACCCATCCCTCGAAACGGTTCGTTAAAAAGGGGAATTAAGTGCAGTGAGGGGGAATTAAGTTAATGAAGGGTTTATTTTAAGAAATTATTAAGAAATGGGTGAATTTTTATTAAGTGATAAACCTTAGCAAGAAAACGGCGGTTCCTTATTATAAATGTAATTACCAATTATTAGGTTAAAACGGTGCTTTAATTCGAATCCCATACTTCGATACCCAGACTGGGTCTCTAAATGCAAGTTCATTTTAATTAAAAATTAAAGTGTCTCTTGAGTGCACGTAGGGCGTGCGAAGTGAACGGCGGGTTTATTGTAATTAAAAAAATATGTGTGTGCAGAGCGCGAATGCGCGTGGAAACTGTGGGTGAATAAATAGTTCATTTTAACAATTAATTGGTGATTAAGGGAGAAATGAAAATAAATAAAACACATAAAATAAATACCTGGAAGGGGTGTGTATGTAATGGCCTAAATGCGCACGGAAGAGTCCCCCAAAAGAAGTGAATCCAGTAAAAGAAAAGTAAAGACCACTGACGAAACAACAAAGAGAACACCTTAATGGGATTGTTGATTTGAAATGAATTTTTAAGGTGTTATTGTGGAGGGGAGTGGGGTTATATTTTAGGTGTGTTTGTTTTGGTTTTATAGTGTGGTTTCGTTTATTTGGTTTATTTGTGTGTTTTTTTTAAATTTGAATTTTAATTTTAATTTGCTATTATGGACGGTTTGTTTTAGGTTTTGTGTTTGTTTGTTTTTTTTTTTTGGTTAATAAGAATAAGAATAATGAAATCAATATATATAGCACATGAACAGCCATGGAGGAAATATCCACAATTGAGTGTATGAAAATAAAATATAGAGTTTTATGGTTAATTTCTGTTTATTGGTTTTTTTAAAAAATAGGGGTGCCATGTATGATAATATTTTCAAGTGAAAAATAAATGGAAAAAGGTCAAGGGGGTGAGTGGAATTTTTTAGAATTTTTTGGGTGTTTTTTACTAATTTTAAATGAATTTTTTACATTTGTTGGTAATTTTTGGGATAAATTGGAAAATTTTGGATTTTCAGAAATTTTGGGGTTGGAAATTTCCAGCTGACAAATTTCCAAAAATTGGCAAAAAGTGAAGGGAATTTTTAGAATTTTTTCTGAATTTTTATTGAGTGGAAATTAATTTATGAAGTAATTAAATTAGTTAAATCAGGAAAATCAGCTTAGTCCTGTTAGTCTGTGTAAGTCATGTAAGTCTGACTAAGTCAAGTCAGGTTAGTCAAATGGAACTAGATTAGTCTAGGTGAAGTCAGATAAGTCAGGTGGAGACTAACCTAAGGGGGGTTAGGTAACCTAAGTAGGGGTGGGGTTAGGGTTAGGGTTAGGGTTAGGGTTAGGAGTTAGGGTTAAGGTGAGGGTTAGCGTTAGGGTTAGTAGTTAGGGTTAGGGTTAGGGTTAGGAGTTAGGGTTAGGGTTAGGGTGAGGGTTAGGGTTAGGGTTAGGTTGACTCACCGAACTAGGGTTAGTGGGGTGGGGTTAGGGTTAGGTTGACTAACCTAACTAGGGTTAGTGGGGTGGGGTTAGGGTTAGGTTGACTAACCTAACTAGGGTTAGTGGGGTGGGGTCAGGGTTAGGTTGACTAACCTAACTAGGGTTAGTGTTAATTAACATGAATTAAAGGAAAAAAAAGAAAAAAAAAGAAAATGAACGAACCTGTAGGAAAAGGGGAGGAGGAGGAGGAGGAGAGGGGCGGCGGCGGCGGAAATGGCGGCGACGGACAGCAAGCGTGGTGGCGACGGCGTCTGGCGAGGCGGCTCCGGAGGGTTCTGCAGCGGGCGCGGCAGGGCGGCGGTGGCGACTGGCCCAAACCAGGCGGCGGCTCGGCAAGCGGGCCGCTGAGGGCCAGGCGGACGTGGCGTGGAGGGAGGAGAAGCGGGCGGAAGGGCGAAGGAGGAGGAGGAGGAGGAGGTGGAAGGAGGGAGGGTGGAAGGGCGCCAACGGGGGGGAGGCGGGAGGAGGAAGGAGGAAGGGGAAGGGAAGGTGGGGCAAGGAGGAAAACGAAGGAGGGAGGAAGAAGGGGAGGGGAAGGCGGGGGATGGAGAAAGAAGGGGAGGACGAGGGCGGGGGAAGACGGAGGATGGAAGAAGAAGGGGAGGGGAAGGCGGGGGATGGAGAAAGAAGGGAAGGACGAGGGCGGGGGAAGACGGAGGATGGAAGAAGAAGGGGAGGGGAAGGCGGGGGATGACGCAGAAGGAAGGAGGAAAGAAGGGAGGGGAGAATCGGGGAGAGAGAAAGAGGGGAGAGGAAGAAGAAGAGAGAGAAAGTGAAAAAGAGGGGGAGGGTAGTTGAGATTCGGGGAGGGGAGAGAGAGTGGCCGTTGGGGGGAGGGGTAGGTTTTTTTAAAAAAATTTAAAAAAATAAAGGAATTAATTAATTAATTAATTAATTAAAAAAGGAAAAGTGAGACGCCCCTGTCCCGCGCGCATGCGCGGGGCAGGGGTAAAAAACATGTGCGATGACGGGAGTGAAAAGGCGCCTAGATGCAGGGACGAAGCACGCGGACACAACCGGGGCGCGTTAAAACGCGTAAAATCGAAAAAGGCACGTTCATGCGCGCGACTAAGCGCGTAAAAACTCATAAAAATAAAGAAAAATGAATAACTCCCAATCCGGACGTCAAAACGAAATAGCATAAAAACAGAAAGTAGGTAGGACGGCAGGCGGAAGACAGGGAAAATATGCGACGGAGGTTTCGGGAAGGGTAAAGGGCGGTCATGTGCAAAAAACACAAAAATCGGATTAAAAATGCAATTAAAAATTAATATAAAAAAATTCGTGCATCAGAATGAGGTGCAAGAAAAAGGAAAAATGTGCAAAAAGACGTGCTCGACAATCCGAGCTCATCAAAAAATAGTTCTGATGGAGATAAGACGTGTTCACGTGGGAAAAACCCAAAAAATAGACCCGAAAATGGGATCAGAAATTAATATCGGACGAACTTTTCACCGGAATGACATGCAGTAAAAAGGAAAAATGTCCGCAGGAAGGAGTGGCACAGGGTTATCACGTTAATTTGCAGTTCCGGTGGAAGTAGGAGGGGTTCGCATGCGAAAAACTCCAAAAATACACCCAAAAACTCATGTAAAAATTAATAAGTAAAAATCCGGAAGTCGAAAGAGGGTGGAGGAAAAAGGAAAAAGGTAGGGGAAGACACAGGGGACATGGCTAGCAAAGCAAATTGGAATTCCGATGCAAACAGGGCAGGTTCACATGGAAAAATGTCAAAAAGACGCACGAAAAAGTCTTAAAAAACCGGAAAATTAATATTGGACAAACCGTGTAGCGGAATGACTTGGAGTAAAAAGGAAAAATGTCAAGGGAAAAGTGGTTGTCATGGCTATAATGTCATATCACAGTTCGGAAGCAACCAAAGCACGTTCACATGGAAAGCTAGCTAATTTGCGCAAAATGCTTCAAAAATTAATAACGCGAAAACCGTGCACTGGAACAGGGGTAAGTAAAAAGGAAAAATGGTCAAGTCAAAGGAGGAAACATGGCTATAAGGTTGGATTTGGAATTCAGTGAACGTAGGGTGCATTCACATGGCAGGACCTCAAAAGTAGGGAATGAAGGAAAACTGCAAGGGAATAGCCCCAAGGGTGGGTGGAAAATGAACTGTTGGGTGGGAAGGGACCCCATTAGGGTAAAAGAAAGTCATGGCAGAGAGGCATGAGCAGGTTAAGGCATATGCAAAAGGGTATGCAATGTAGACGCGCAGGGATGCGTCCCCACACTTAAGACCTTAATGGATAGGGTTAACTGAGCAACAGGGACCTAGGACCACGCCACAGACCATCCACTAACTTCCCCACACTTAAAACATGAACCGCACTAAGAAATCAAAGTTGTAGGGTTAGAAAAACTTGGCCCATTTTGTCAAGAAGCAAGGTTGAGTGTCGATGGCAAGTCCTGTGTTGTTGTCGGCTTCTGGAGGTACCAAAGCATCTTCTCGGCACACGTCCTTCATGGCAAGGACCATGTGGCAGCACCCAGGGAGGTAGCTGATGGAAAGAATCGCAGGAAATTCGTGGATGATGAGGGATATTGCACTCAACTCACGGTCACTCATATGGAATGAAAGAACAGTCACTCGCCCCATGACTAATATCACTCGAGGAAGAATGATGGAAACCCATATCTCGTACCCGGTTGAGGAATCAACAGGGGAATGGTGCAGAGGGAGTATGCCAGGGTGCACAGTTGATGGTGCATTAGTGCGTCCAACCCGTCTGGCATAAGTGCAAGGAGGAAGGCAAGGGAGCCTTACAGTGCAGTGTACAGAACAGGGTGACGTGTCCTGTGATAACAATAGAGACCCATCCCGTGGGTGCATAGGGAAATGGGAACATACCTGACTCCAAGTGTCATAACGTCCCTCAATCTCACCTCTCTGTAATTGAATGAAGACACTCCAGTCACACTCAACCCACCCTCTGTCTCACGCTCTGTTGATAGATACAGAAGGGCAGCCTTTTCCTGAAACCCATTGATGTAATCCTCACGGTCACTTGTGCAAAGGTTGTATGCCTTGTGCGCATTGGATGGTGCAACTGTGCATCCTGCCCTGTGCCGGCATACGGTGCGAGAAGGAAGGCCAGGGAGCCTTATGGTGCAGTGCACAGAACAAATTGTGCTTTGTGCATTGAGAGGCCCATCCCGTGCGTGCAACACTTCAGTCACACTACTCACCTCTCATTTGATTTGAAGGGAAAAGACTGGTCGCTCGCCCCACCCTCTGTCTCACGCTCTATTGATAATTATAGAGGGCAACCATACTTACTTCCCCATCCGGTTAGGATGAAAGCTCACATCACTCAAGGGGTTGTTGATGAAGATCGCGTCGTCAGTTGTTGAAGAGGCGTACCCAGGGAGGTAGCCATCAAATCGAAGGTTGTGTTGGACATGAACATGTCATCTACTAGAGGACAATTAGACACTCTGCAGAGAGAGCCAGGACACAGCGTACCAAGGGAGGTAGCTTCGGAATTGGATCCTGGAAATTTCAAGTGATGAATCCACTTTCTAGACTGCTGGGTGTTGCCACCTTTTCCACAGCCAGCTTCTCGCCCAAGGGCGTGTGCCACCTTTTCTTGGAACGAGGCCTGCTATGACAGGGAATTGCTTCCTTTTCTCCCATAACAGTTTTGTTTTTCTTTTTTTTTTCTCTTTTTTTTTCTTGTTTTCCCCTATTCCCGAGGGTGTTTCCACCTTTTCTCGAAGAATAGGTCGGCATGACAGGGACCTGAGTCCTTTTCTCCCATGATCGATATGTATTTTTTTTTCTTTTTTTCTTTTTTTTCTCTTCGAATTAAACAAGGGAATGGTAGAAAGACCATGTATCAAGACCAACCTTTCCACTGTCGCTGGTGGAAAATAGAGGATAAGAGATCAAGGCTAGAAGGGGGGTTTGAGGGGACAGAGGGTTGCGTCCATCTCATCAGGAGTGACTGAAGAATGGCTCTCAGAAGTAGCAGCATAAGAAGTATAGTGCCGTGCCAACGAGGGAAAAGATCAAGTGATCGTAATTGTCAAGATCCCCAAGGAGGGAAGTACTTCTTCAGGCGATATCCATTGATCAAAAAGGGATCATTAGAGGCATCAACGGTCTGCACTTGGACAGAGCCATTAGGGTTGACGGCAAGTACCTTATAGGGGCCCATCCACCGTTGTTGGAGCTTGCGAGGAAACTTGCCAAATCGTGAATCATAGGCTAGGACCAAATCACCTTCTTTGAACTCCTTGTGCTTGATAAAGCTGTCATGGTAAGCCATGCATCGAGCTTGCGTGGCTTCCATGCACTGTAGAGCCATCCAACGAATTTCATCCAAACATTCCAAGTGCAGGAGACGGCGTTGCAGTGAATCATCACCCCCCAAACACTCTTTGATAGCCACTCTCAAAGAGGGTAGTTCCAGTTCAACAAGGAAAACAACTTTTGTACCATACACCAGCTGAAAGGGTGTCTGTCCTATTGCTGCTTTATGGGAATTTTTGTATGCCCAGAGGGCCTATGTAAGTCGATCATACCAATCACGACGATGTGCGGCGATCGTTCTTGTCAGAATCGAGTAGAGGATGCGATTGGTGACTTCGATTTGGCCGTTGGCTCTGGGGTAATAAGGAGTGGACTTGCGATGGCGGATCTTATACAACTCTGTCAACTCTTCCATGACTTTATTAAGGAAATGAGTGCCTCTGTCACTTACCAACTCTAAGGGACTGCCAAAACGGATGATGATATTCTCGTACATGAACAGGGCCACGCTGTTACCATCGTCCCGCTTTAGGGCTTTAGCCTCACACCACTTTGTGACATAATCGGTACATACGAGGATGTATCGGTTCTGTTTCCTTCTGGTGGGAGGGTCGATTGGACCTACGAAGTTAATGCCCCACTTCTCAAACGGCTTCAGGGGAAGGATAGGTTGCAATGGCATGGCACTTGTCTTCGTGGGTTTCCCCATTCGCTGACAAGCATCACATCTTTTACAGTAATCATAGGCATCCTTATGAATGTTAGGCCACCAGTAACCTGCTAGCAAAGCCTTCCTGGCTGTAGCTTCTCCTGCAAAGTGGCCTCCACATGGCTCGTCATGGCAAGCCTTCAGAACAATCCCAATCTCATCTCCTGCAACACATCTTCTAAGTACTTCATCTTTGTCTTTCTTGTACAGTGCACCGCCTAGCAGGGTGTAGGGGACTGATTCTAGCATAAGCTTCTTCCTTTCCCGACTAGAAATGCCAGTAGGGTACTGCTGGGTTGCCAGCAGATTGGCAATGTCTGCATACCAAGGAGTTACAGTTTCTACTAAGAATAGGGAAGCATCAGGGAGGTCTGGATCATCCTGCTCCTCGTCTGCCGTTTGTGGGATACGCGACAGATGATCAGCCAAAACATAGGAACAACCAGGCTTAGTAATCACCTCAAAGTCGAACTCTTGGAATAGAAGAAGCCATCTCATCATTCGTCCTTTCACATCTGCTTTGTTCATCAGGAAGGACAGGGCCTCATGATCCACATAAAATTTAAAGTGGGTGGACAGGAGGTAATGGCGGAACTTCTCTAGGGCAAACACCATTGCCAAGCACTCCAGCTCTGTCACTGTATAGTTCCGTTCCCTATCAGTGACTTTTCGGCTTGCATAATAGATCGGTTGATCCAGCTTCGAGGAACCCTTCTGGCAGAGAACTGCGCCTAAACCTTCAATTGATGCATCAGTGTGTACATGGAACTCCTTCGTCCAATCAGGAGGTTGCAGAATGGGTGCCTCAATCAGACACTGCTTCAGAGTGTGGAAGGCTTTGTCACATTCTTCCGTCCAAGTAAACTCTGCATCTTTCCTCAGAAGCTTGTGCAAGGAGGTTGCCTTTGTTGCAAAATGGGCTATGAACCTTCTGTAGTAACCCACATGGCCTAAGAATCCCCTCAACTTTTTGAGGTTGGTAGGCGCTGTCAGAGCTGCGATCTTTTCGATCTTTGCAGGGTCTGTTGATATCCCTTGTGCAGAGACAATGTGGCCCAACAGAACTCCAGAAGAGACCCCAAAGATGCATTTGTCGGGGTTGAGGGAAATCCCATACTCCCGGCATCGGTCAAAGCATTGTTCCAGGTGCTCCCAATGTTCACGAATCAAACTATAGACACAGAAGTCATCCAAATATACTTCAATAAAATTGTGCAGATGATTTTGAAATGCGGCCATCATGACTCGCTGGAAAGTAGCAGGGGCATTGTAGAGCCCAAATGGCATCACTCGGTAAGCGTAGGTCCCCCATTTTGTGGTGAAGGTTGTTTTGGATTGGTCTTCTTCTGCGATTTGGACTTGGTTGTATCCGCTGAATCCATCCAGAAGGGAATAAAGCTCATGTCCTGCCACTGTGTCCAACAGTTGGTCTGTGAAAGGGATAGGAAAGTGATCCTTCTTCGTCTTGGAATTAAGCTTGCGGAAATCCACACATATTCGAAGCTTGCCATTCTTCTTGGGTACAACCATGATGGGTGAAACCCATTCACTATTTGCCACTAGATAGATGAACTCGGCTTCCAGAAGCTTCAGCAGCTTCGCTTTCACCAATGTGGAATAATTCGGGTTCATTCGCCTCTGTCATTGCCGTACTGGCTTGGCATCAGGCTCCAAGTCAATATGATGTTGACATATTGTGAGATCAATCCCCTTTACGTCTTTGTAGGACCATGCAAACACGTCAAAATTTTCTTTCAACAAGTTGTACAAAGTTGACAACTCCTCTTCTAGGAGGCTACTACCCACCTTCAAGTGGCATTCAGTGCCTTCTGCATCCACAAAAGTTAACTGCCTTTCACCTTCTACTTCACGGATGAAGGTCCCATGGACTGCTTCTGGATACAGATCCGACTCCTTCAAGGGAGTGATATCCTCTTTTGATGTCCCACTAGAACCAACTTCTTCTTTTGGTGGAGACTTAGGTTGCTCCTTAAAATGTTGAAATGGGATTAGAGCCATTTCGGGTTTGGTTTTAAAATTAATTACCTCTTGGCTTGAAGACTCATCTTCTGATGACACATCCAGGGACGTCACATAACAGGGACCCTCTAATTTCTGTTGGGTTTGTGGGATTGACGCTTGTTGGCACGGTGCATCATCATCATCTTTCTTAGGCAAGGATGGGTTAGGACAGCATGAGCCACTGCTAAAAGACGGCTTGTTTTTCTTAACCCATTTCTTAAAAAGATTTTGCATATGAGAAGATCCATTGACCAGACCAAATGGTACCATCACCATTTTGTCCCCTAGCATAAGCTCGTCTACTTTTGATGCTTTTGGAACTTCTTCTTCAAATGTATCCTCTGCAGGCGGGATAGATTCTTCTGTCTCTCTTTCATAACCTTCTTCGTCCATATCATATCCATCCTCTTCTGTCTCTGTCTCTGCTTCTTCTTCTGCTTCTATCTCTACTTCTGTAGGAGCTCCGTAACAGAAGAACAGATTCTCTGTTTCCTCTTTTGCCTCTGTCTCTATCTCTGCAATGGCCATGTAATAGGGAGAGCAGTACATCCATGCTTCTATCTCACTGTTAGAAGTGATTTCAGAAGTCATTCCTGGTTCAAGCAGGAAGTATTCACCCATTGATAATGACTTTGCATCTTTTGGAAGTCGGCTTACAGTATCCACTGTTAAGGAACGTGCCACTGTTTTCTTGGGAAGGATCTGTTTGACAGCATCTTCGTCTGCCGATGTTCCATCTGTAGCCTCATTAGGGGAGTCAGAAGATAATTCCAAGGAGGTGGATCCATGTCCTTTTTGAGAACCATATAGCTTCAGCACCACTTTGTTGGGTCCTCTACCCAAGGTCAAGGTTCCTTTGAACCAATCCGTCCTTGCTCGGGCTTCAAAAAGCCATGGTCTGCCCAGTAACAGAGGGTAGGATGTACCATAAGAGTTCGGCTTCACCACCAGATAGGTTAGCCAATAATCTTTTCCAGCCACTGTAGTCTTCACATAAGGGAGAATGCCCAAAGGCTTGATTCTGCTCTAATCCGCCAGTCTGATGAGCCACTGGGTTGGTTGCACACCTTGTAGGCCTAGATCCTTCATTGTCACATCCGTCATAATGTTCACTGATGAACCACCATCAATCAGTGCATTTGCAATGAAGTAGCCTTCTATCCACGCGCCAGTCTCTGGAGTACCTGAATCTAGGAAGGTGTTAGCTACGTCCACTTCTTTGACAGGCTCTGGAGCTTTATTGGATTTTGTTGTTGTTGAGGGAGCAATCCTTAATCCACGTCTTCTTGTCAATATACTTTTGAACCTTTTTCGGCAACTGGGAGACAACATCAATAATTGTTGGAATGTGAGGTTTGGTTTAAAGGTATCTAGATCTCTGACCAGATCGTATTCCTTAATAGGATCCACTGGCTTCTCTAATCGGTTAGGGAATGGGACAACACCCATTTTCATCTTCCCTCTCTCTTCCAACAGGGGAATCATGGGAACTTCTTCTGCCACTTGTGGCACTTCCTCCTTGTCTGTCTCCTGGACCTCTAGTCTTGTCTCTGTAACTGTCTCTGTAACTCTCTATGGCACTGTAGTGCTCTGTACGGCACTGTCAGGCTCTATTATGTTCTGTTCTTCTGGTGGATGATTGAACTTCACTGTTCTAGCAGGAGGGTTATTTTCTTTGTGGATAGGTGGTTCCTTCTTGTTTGCACGTGTGATGGCAGCAACTTCCAATTCCACTAAATTGGAGGTCGGCTCTTGGGCCTTGGCCGGACTATCAGTAGCACTGTTCTTCACTAGGGCTGGACTTAGACAGTCTTTTGCAGTGTGGCCTTCTCCTTTGCATCGACTGCATAAGGGCTTGTAATCCACTGACCTTTTGGGATTTGGACAATTTGGTGAAATGTGTCCCTTTTCTCCGCATCTGTAACACTCCACTTCTGATCTCTGACCACCACCAGACTATCTTCCTCTGTAACTTTGAGAGGGAAATCTTCTGGGTCCGAAATTAGGACCAAACTCTCTAGGCTTGGGTCCAATATCCTGTGTTGTCATTTTGGATTCCAGCAAGTTAAATCTTGTGTTTTCTTCCTTCCTTCTCCTATCATGCATCTCCTTCAGAGAGCAAATGTCCTCTGTATGGTTCTTCCGCAAACAGTAGAAACAGAAGGCTCCAGGAATGGTTGGTTTTCACGTGCATTCAATGGCTAAATGGCCTGCTTGATGACACTTACCACACCAAGTATTTGACCGCATCACATCTCTTCCTGCTCCTGCAACGTTGGATATGCTAGCGGTGTTCACTTTTAGCGTCTGTAGCTACTCTGTAATCACATCCATCAACTCCTTTTTTATGTTTGCAACTGAGTTGGATAAGTAATCTTTCAAGCTTTCTCCTCCGGAGGTATTGACAGGAGGGTTTTGAGGAGTCTCTGTAATCACTGCATATACAGGTTGGGCTGGTGCAGAGGAATCTCTGTTCTGGTTCTGATTTAGAGCTCCTGTTTGAACTGTTGGCTGTTGACTCCAGTTGGTAGGATTCCACTGTTGCTGCTGATTTGGCATTGAGGAAATTGGTTGGGACCATTGTTGTTGTGGTTGAACCATCATTTGAGGCATGGATTGTGGCCATTGTGGATTTGGTGCGCTGTACTGTGATACTGAGGGCATCTATTGGTAAGGGTAGGGGATAGTGACTGCATTTGGTAGATACATCATTCCTGGCATCAGAGGAGGTGGGACTCCTCTTCCTGGATTCATCACCAATCTAGCTTCCACTTCATCGTATAGTCTTGCATCTCCTCTGAGAAACACTCCCTTCTGAATGCCATCATCTAGATTATGGTTAGTCCATCTCTTCAGGATGGATTCCATTCGTGAGACATAAGCTTCTCCTCTTTCTCCAGAGGACTGACTTAGATTCATAAATTCCTCTCTCATCCACTCTTCAAAACCTTCATGCCTGAATTTAGTGAGGAAGGCCAACTTCAGGTCGTCCCATGTGCCAAAAGTTCCTGCTGCTTGTCTCTCATACCACTGAAACGCCGCACCCTTGAAAGTGGCGGGGCATATTGCCAACCAATGCTCACGGGTTCTGGCATTGTTAGCCACACATGCTACCATAAACTCTGCTACATGAAGATCAGGGTCTTCATTGTACTCTCCCTTAAAAACTGGCAATGGAACTACATTCGCTGGCCTATCATCAATATTTCCAGGACAGATCTGGCTTGGAAGTGGACCTCCAGCAGGAGGAGGAAGGGCTTGATGTGCCATTGGGACTTCTGTAAAGAGTTTCGCAAGGGCATCAAAGGCGGATTCTGTTGCGAGCTCACTCTCGGCTCTAATTTTTGCTTTCTCTCTTCTCACGTACCTCTGGACTTGTTCTAACGCTTGCCTCTTTATTGCGTCATTCATCAGGGGGTTGGCTCCACTATGTTGTTAGTGCTCCACAGAGGGTTAACAGAAGGCTTCAGTCTCTAGAGGACTCTCTTGCCAACATTTCTTCTACTTCTTTCTTTTCAACGTCCCTGAATTCTTCTTTCATTTCACTGCACAAAGGAAGGTATTCGGTTTTGAAGGTGTCAAAATCATACGTCTGAGCATTGTGGTGGTACCATCATCATAATAGTGACAGCTTCTGATGGTTTCAACAGTGTATGTTGTGAAAAACACTCTGTCTACCAACTTCCAGTGGGTTGCTAATTGAAGAAATAGAAGATTATCAGTACACCAAGCATCCCATGTATCTTGTTGTTGAGCATCTACGAACAAATTCCAACTCTTTTCCTTCTTGTCTTTGTGAACCTCTACAGACCAAGACTCCTGAAGCTTCTTCACAATCTCCCACTTGATATTGTCTGGAAACTTCTCAATGAATGCCAAATCTTCCATGGATGGTCATTCTCTCTGTTTTTGCTCTTCAGTTTGTTCTCAAACAGTTTGCCACCAAGATGCAAGTTTCTGCTGCTTCAACAGAAAGAGGAAATTGTCCACCACATAGAGCATGCATCATGATGGTGATGTGTTTCCGCCACTATGGGATGAACTTCTTGTGGAAAGTGGCTTTGATTATGAGTAATTCCAACTCTTCAGTGGAAGAAGGAACTTTACAAACATCCATTGAATTCTTCTCTTCTTGGCAATGCCATTTCCTTCATTTTTCACCTCTTCTGGTGCTTGTTGATGGCAAGTTTCCCCGGCTACGCACCAAAAACATGGTGCCCCAAGAGGAACACCAAGGAAAAGGGAATTCTCTTGCAAGAAAATCTATCTTGTAACATCAACAAGCTTGTTTATTATGTTTCATATGATCACAATGAAGAAAATAACACCAGGCACAACAAATCTTCATACAACATCATGTAGATCTCCCACGGATTTGATAGAATCAACCATATTCTTCAATATCTTCACAAAATCCATCAATATAACAAAGAAAGCAAAGGAATACACCATCTTTGAATGGAAATACATCACATAGTATTCATCTTCAATATCTCCATAGTCTTCTCTCTCAATCTCTCATATACAATCACTTTGTTTTTGTAGAATTGGCTATCTCTGACTCTCTCTCTCTCTCTCCATCAATAATACATCATATCCTCACCACAATCTCTCTAAAATTACTCTCAATAATCCTTCTTAGGTCGTGGATACCCCTCCCAAGACGTATGTCTGATATGAAGGGTCACCAGAGCCACTACAGTGTCCTTTCATAGCTCACTACTGTCACTTCACTCTAGTCTTCACTTGAGTCTTCAGCAGCTACTTCTTTTACTTCTTTCAGCTCTTTTGCACTTGTATTCACCTCTTTCCAAGGCTAGAAAACTTTCCCAAGCTACACTCTCATCCATCAGAACACATACAGAAGCATACAGAACAGTACCAGAACAGCTACAGTACAGAATAAAACAGAACAGAGACAGAGGCTCTACATAAGACCTACAGAAGGTTACAGAAGGTCATCAAAACCACATAACTCATACTCAAACCATTTCAAACTCTCACAAACCATTCAATAAACTTTCACAAGATCTCAATCTTCATCAATCAATACTCCATCCCTCCTTACAGAAGACAATCAGAACAAAATAGACCAAAACAGAACAAAACAGAAGGTATACATAACCAATCAGAACCTATCAGAACATTACAGAACCACATATCTCCACTGATAAACATCATGACCTTCCAAAATACAATCAATATCATCCAAAACACTCTCAAACCACTTCTAAATCAATCAATCATCTCATAAAATCAACCATTCAGCTCTCAAAAACAACAAAAATCAGCCAAAAAACAAGTCATTTCAACACTCAACATAACTCTACGTCGGGGATCTCGGATAACTACTCCAACACTTCCTTTTCTATTAGGGCCCCTGGACACTCCATCAAAGTATAATGTATACGTCCATAATGGGTTTACACAACCAGCCACATCAAGAACTCCCCTATTCGTAATTATGATAGTCAAAGTTCAACATATTTAGAGGATGAACTGACGGCTCCATCGCACCTTCTTCATTAAACTCAACAGGGATGCTTGTCAAGATTTGTAAACAGTGATGGCAGAAAACTTTAATCTCCCACACAAAGGTGCCATCTTCTTGCTCAATCACTTTATATCCCTTGCTCCACCAGACAAGCCTCCCCTGATGATATATTTGCTCGAGATATGGGTGCTCCAAATAAGGGATTAACCACCCCATCAACTAATTTAAGCTCTCATGCGGGTCTCCAATTAGCCCCAGCATGGACCTGTAAAGCATTTTTCCGCGTTAGCATACTTATAAATAATAAGGTTTAATCTTATTAAGATTAACCTTATTCTTAAATTCCACCCCTTGTAGATCAACTAATAGAACTGTGGACTCATTTTTACCTATTCAAACTATCTTGAAAGGGCCATCCCATCGAGGTTCCAACTTTCCTGGAAGTAGCTCCCTATGCGCGTCGTAATATAAAACTATCCCTTTTTAAAAGTATATTTCTTCACTTTTAGATCATGCAACCGGTTCATCTGACATTTAGCCACCTCTTGGTGCAACAAACTCTACAATTTGAGCTCGTCTAAGTGGGCTATAGTCGTAAACCGCTCAAATAGGGCATCTTCATCACCCAGAGAATGATCGATTGTGAATCTAATGGTTGACAACTCAATTTCTAAGGGCAAGACACACTCCTCCCCATAAACTAATTTGAATGGGGTGTGACCAGTGTATCTTTTAAATGTCCTATTATACACCCAAACTGCCACATATAATTTTGTATCCCAGTCCCGCTTCTTTTCGGAGACTATCTTGGATAGAATATCCACAAGCTGCTTATTGGTACTTTCGACTTGTCCACTTGCTTGAGGATTATAGGGGGTCATCTTGTTATGTGTAATTTTCCAAGCCTCAGTCAGGCTTCTAATTACCTTATTTAAAAAATGGGTTCCACGGTCCGATACTATTTCCTTTGGCAGACCAAAACAACAGATGATTTGCTCAAGTAGAAAATTGGCAATCTCTTTTGCATTGTCCTACCTTGTCGCTCGTGCTTCTCACCACTTTGTAAAGTAGTCAGTGGATACTATAATATACCTCTTTTGAGTAGTAGACGATGGGGTGATAGGACCCACAAAGTCAATGTCCCACTTCTCAAATGGAAGGATAGCCATGATAGGCGTAAGTGGGCATTTCCTATTCTCTCTGTTGTCATCCCTTTGACAGGTATCACATCTCTTAACATACTGAAAGGAATCTTGGAAAATGGACGGCCACCAATATCCAGCTCTTAAAGCTTTGTGTGCCGTTAACCGCCCAGCAAAGTGCCCTCCACAAGCAAATTCATGGCATTCTTCCAAAATAAACGGAACTTCATCAGACATCACACATCAGCGATAGATATCATCAACACCTTGCTGATATAATGTTCTTATGATCAAGTATAATTTTAATGCCTGCTGTTTAATCTTCCTCTTCTTCAATTTTGATAAAGTAGCTCCAGTCTCTCCCGTAGAAATATAGTGCGTTATAGCAGCATACTAGGAGGGAATTGATGCCGTATCAATCTCAAACAAAGTCTCCAAGTCACTTCCTTCAGCCAAGACTAGGAAGGAATAGACGTAGTATCAATCTCGAACAAAGTCTCCATGTCACTTCCTTCAGCCACAAGACCTCTTTTGGCTCTCCAAAATCCACGGATGATCCAGACCTTCCTAATGCTTCTTTGTTTCTAGTTGAAACAATTACTCCCTGGTATGCAGACATAGCCAACCTCCTAGAAACTCAACAGTATCCTCATGGCATCTCAAGCCATGAGAAGAAGAAGCTTCTGCTAGAATCAACCCCCTACACCTTGCTGGGTGGTGCACTGTACAACAGAGGCAAAGATGAAGTGCTATGAAGATGTGTTGTAGGGGATGAAATCAATATAGTATTGAAAGCATGCCATGAAGAACCATGTGGTGGACACTTCGCAGGAGAAGCGAAGCGAGGAAGGCTCTATTAGCAGGATATTGGTGGCTGACCCTCCATAAGGATGTATATGACTACTGTAAGAGATGCGATGCTTGTCAGCGAATGGGAAAACCCACCAAAATAAGTGCCATGCCACTGCAACCCATTCTTCCCCTAAAGCCATTCGAGAAGTAGGGGATTGATTTTGTGGGTCCCATTGATCCACCCACTAGATGGAGGCAGAATAGATACATCTTAGTATGTACGGATTATGTCACAAAGTGGTGTGAAGCTAAAGCCCTGAAGTGGGATGATGGTAACAGCGTAGCCCTGTTCATGTACGATAATATTATCACTCATTTTGGCAGTCCCCTCGAGCTAGTAAGTGACAGAGGTACTTATTTCCTTAACAAAATCATGGAGGAGTTAACAGAGCTGTATAAGTCCACTCCTTACTACCCCAGAGCCAATGGCCAAGTTGAAGTCACCAATCGCATCCTTTTCTCGATTCTGACAAGAACGATTGCCACACATCATCGCGGCTGGGTTGATCGACTTATAGAGGCCCTCTGGGCATATAGAACCTCCTATAAGGTAGCTACAAAACAGACCCCTTTCCAACTAGTGTGTGGTACAGAAGCCATCTTTCTTGTTGAACTGGAATTGCCCTCTTTGCAAGTGGCAGTTAAAGAATGCTTGGGAGATGATGAGTCACTGCAACGCCATCTCTTGCACTTGGAATGCTTGGATGAGATACAACGGATGGCCCTACAGTGCATGAAAACCACTCAAGCGCGATGCAAGGCCTATCATGACAGTTTCATCAAGCACAAGGAGTTCAAAGAATGTGATCTTGTCCTAGCCTATGATTCGAGATTTGGCAAGTTTCCTGGCAAGCTTCAACAACGGTGGATGGGCCCATACAAGGTACTTGTTGTCAATCCTAATGGCGCTGTTCAAGTGCAAACCGTTGATGCCTCTGATGATCCTTTTCTGATCAATGGCTATCGTCTGAAGAAGTACTTCCCTCCTTGGGGATCTTGACAATCACAGTCGACCTACCCCCCCTTTTGGTTGTTGCACTATCCTTCTCGTCGTGCTTCTGATAGCCCTATGATTCTCCTCATGAGGCGGTCTCATTCTACTAGCCCCTCACAGATATATCTCAACCAGACCTAGTTCTCTTCTCATCTGATTCAGCAAAACGGTGGCAAGGTTGGTCCTGACACATGGTATTGCTACTATTCTTTCTTAACGAAAAAAAAAAGAGAAAAAGAAATAAAAGAGAGAAAAAAAACAGACAAAACTATTATGGGAGAAAATGAAGAAATTATCTATCATAACAGGCCTCGTTCCAAGAAAAGGTGGCAACACCCTTGGGCGGGAAGCTGACTATGGAAAAGGTGATAACACCCCGCAGTTTAGGAAAGCTGGCTCACCAGCAGAACCTTTCCAGCAAGTAATTTGAGGCCACCTCCCTTGGTGCACTGTCTCTACAATATCAGTCCCTCTGTCCTTCTCAACAGACAACCTTTCTTACAAATCATTGAAGTACGAGACTTGTTGGTTGCTTCCCTGGGTATGCCTTGTCTTCAATACCCTGACGACAATAACAACCGACATAATCTTCCTCACCAACCCCCTGAGTGATGCAAGCTTTCATCCTAATAGGATGGGGACATAAGTATGGGCTGCCCTCTGTATCTATCAGAGAGTGAGACAAAGGGTGGGGTGAGTGACTAGTCTTTCCCTTCAAATCAAATGAGAGGTGAGATGTGTGAACGGAGTATTGCACGCATGGGTTGGGCCTCTCAATGCACAACACACGATCTATTCTTGTGCACTGCACCATAAGGCTTCCTGGCCTTCCTTCTTGCACTGTATGTCGACACAGGCCGGGATGCACAGTTGCACCATCAAAAGCACACAAGGCATATGCCCTTTGCACAAGTGATAGTGAGGATTACATCAATGGGTTTCAAGAATGGGTTGCCCTCTGTATCTTTCAACAGAGCGTGAGATAGAAGGTGGGCAGAGTGTGACTGGTGTTTCTTTAATCAATTATTGAGAGGTGAGGATTGAGGGACGTTACGACAATTGGAGTTAGATACATTTCTATTTTCCTATGCATCCACGGGATGGGTCTCTGCCATCAGCACAGGACACGTCACTGTGTTCTGTATACTGCACTACAAGGCTCCTTGGCCTTTTTGCTTGCACCTATGCCAAACGAGTTGGACCCATTGATGCACCATTCATTGTGCACCCTGGCATACTCTCTCTGCACCGTTCCCTTGTTGATTACTAAACCGGGTGTGAGCTTTGGGTTTCATCAATATTACCTCGAGTGATGTTAGTAATGGGACGAGTGACTGCTCTTTCATTCCATTTGAGTGCTCCTAAGTTGAGTGCAATATCCCTCGTTATCGATGAAATTCTTGCGATTCCTTCAACCAGCTACCCCCTGGGTGCTGTCGCATGGTCCTTGCCACGAAGGACATGTGCTGTGAAGACATCTTGGTACCTCCTATAACCGACAACGATACAAGATGCAACCTCGATAGTCGACATTACTCCTCGACAATATGGGCCAAGTTTTTCTAACCCTACACCTTTTGTTTCTCAGTGATGGTCATGTCTTAAGTGTGGGGACGCGTCCCTGCGCGTCTATGTTGCATACCTCCATATATATACCCTGCTATGATCATGCATCTATTCCATGAATTCATTTTACCCTGATGGGGTCCCTTCCCCACTCTTCTATTCTATTTCACCCTATCCTCGGGGTTGTTCCTTGTCCATTTGCCTTTATTCTTTGTTTTGTGATTTTTTCATGTAAATGCACCCTACGTTCACTGAGACTCACATCCAACCTTACAACCTTGTTTGTCCCTTTGAACTGCTCATTTTTCCTTTTTACCAACCCTTGTTCCGACAGACGGTTCGAAAGTTATTAATTTTTGAAGCAATTCTCGTAAATTGGACAGTTTTCCATGTGAACGTGCTTTTATTGCTTCAAAACCCTGATCTCATGTGCCAACCCTGCTCTACCCATTCCCGTTGACATTTTTTCTTTTTAGTCCGTGTCATTCTAATGCACGGTTTATCCGTTATTAATTTTTACGGATTTTCAAGCCTATTTTCTACATTTTTTCCATGTGAACATGCCCTATTTTCATCTGAATTCTAGTTTAATTTGATAGCTGTGTCCCCCAGCCATTCCCCTACTTTTTTCTTTTTCCTCCCCCCTCTTTTGACTGCTGGATTTTTTGTTATTAATTTTTCAGAGTGTTTTTGGGTGTCTTTTTTGTGTTTTTCCCATGAGAACCCCTCCCAACTTCCCCCAAAGTGAGTTTGATACGCCAGCCCTGTGAATCCCTCTCTCCCAAAATTTTATCCTATTTATCGCACTTCGTTTCGACAATTGGTTCTTCCCGTATTAATTTTCGAGTCCATTTTCGGATCTGTTTTTGGGTTTTTTCCATGTGAATGCATCCTATCTTGATCCGAACTGTGCTTTTCCATGATAGGATTGTTGGACACATTATTTGGCACATTTTTCCTTCTTTCTACACTTTGTTTCAACAAGCGGATTTTCCAGTATTAATACACTTATGTGTTTTCGGGTTTGTTTCTTGCATTTTTTTCATGTGAACACCTTGATTTTGCCTCGAAACTAGTGTCGCATTTTTCTATCATCTTCTCCTAATCTTTCGCATCTTTTTTCTTTTTTATGATTTTTCGATTCGACGTACGGTTTGGGTTTTATCAATTTTCCTTCCTTTTTGCAGTGTGGTCACGTTTCTCATTTCCTCTCCCTCCCTCTCCCTCTCCCTCTCCCTCTCTTTTTCTCTTTCCCTATTATGTTTAATTTTTTTTCTCTCTCCTCTCCCTCTTTCATTTCCTTTTCTCTCTTTCTCTCCCTCTCTCTCTCCTCTCCCTCCCTCACCCTCACCCTCTCCCTCTCTTTCTCTCTTTCCCTATTATGTTTAATGTTTTTTCTATCTTTTTCTCTCTCCTCTCCCTCTCTAATTTATTTTTCTCTCTCCTCTCCCTCTCTCATTTCCTTTTCTCTCTTCCTCTTCCTCTCCCTCTCTTTCTCTCTTTTCCTATTATGTTTAATGTTTTTTCTCTCTCCTCTCACTACAAGGGAATGGAGCAATAGCGATGGCCATTTGTAACGCAAAAAAGCGGTGTTGTTAAAAGCATCACTATTTGCATCGCTAATTCTATTAGCGATGCAAATAACGATGCATATAGCGATGCAAATAGCGACGCAAATAGTAATGCTAATAGCGACGCCGGTCTAGGGAAAAAGTTTCGAAAACCCGAGTGTAACATTTGCCGAGAAAACATTTGTGAGAAAGAATGAAAGAGAGAGCGAGAGAGCTTAAAGCTTTGAGAGAGAGAGAGAGAGAGAGAGAGAGAGAGAGAGAGAGAGAGAGAGAGAGAGAGAGAGAGAGAGAGCTCATTGTAAAATATACTCGGCGCAGCGAACAGAATCTAAGAAAGAGATAGAGAGTACACAAGAGATAAGAGGAGAATCAGTAAATTCATTTAACTCCAAACAACTGATACAAAGATGGCTCTGTCCACCCGTGCGCTTCTATTGTGTGAAGCTTAGATGGCGATCTAGACAGAAGATAGGTGAAGAGCTTAAGGCTAGCTGGAACAACAACTCTGACTGGGTGAAAGATGAGTAAGAGATGGCTGCGAAGGGGTTTAGCTTTTATAGCCCACGAAGGTCGTTAGGTCGGCCTGCTGACCGACCTATCATATGAGCCTCCACTAGTCGGCCAGGGAATATTCCAAGGAATATTCCCTTTACCATCGGGCCGGGGGTGCTGCCCCCAGACCCCCGCTAGGGGGGCAGACCCCCCAGCCAGGGGCCGCTTCTGCGGCCCCCGGACCCCACAATAGGGGCCCCTTTTAACTCCCTTACCACGCAACTCAATGCAATGTGCCTCGAGTTGCTACCAACTTAACCTCTCTGTCTAACCCAAAGATTAGACCCACAATGGTCACCTTTTTGCCATCCGGTCACATAGACCTCATCTTATATACAAGTCAGGACTCCACCAATGTCCGGGCTCACACTTGGCTTCTCCTCATAATGGGTGCCTTACAACTTTGAGCACCATGGATCATTGGTAGCACCTAATGAGGGTGGGGCATTGATCATATCTAACACCCCCCCTCAATGTCCACCCATAGGTGAACTATCTCCTTGGCCCAATGCCGAGTCTCTGAAGATGAACTTGAAGCAGATCCTTCGTAAGTGCTTTGGTGAAGATATCTGCTCCATTCTCCTTTGTTGGACAGTAGACTAGTTCCACTATCCCATCCTCCATCAAATCACGCACATAGTGATACTGGATCTCTATATGTTTGGTGCGTGCATGAAACACTGTATTTTTGGCAATGGCGATGCAACTCTGATTGTCACATCTCATCACAGTTGGTTCTTCATCCTGCACTCCCATATGCCATAGAATCCTTCTCAACCATACGGCCTCACATGCAGCAAAACAAGCTGCCTTGTACTCTGCTTCGGTAGAAGACAATGCCACTGTTGGTTGCTTCTTACTAATCCAAGAGAAAATTCCTGAACCCAAAGAGAATCAATAACCAGAAACTGACTTCCTGGAATCAATGTCTCTTGCCCAATTTGAGTCACAGTTCCCCACAAGAGAAGTTCCGAAACTGTATGTGATACCATAGTCAAGAGTTTTCTTCAAGTATCTGAGCACCCACATCCCAGCCTTCCAATGACTCTCATGAGGTTTGTTTGAGAACCTGCTCAAAACACCAACAGCAAAACTGATATCTGGTCTGGTGTTACACAAATAGATCAGACTGCCGACCAACCTCCTATACCTCCCAATGTCTGCTAGTGCTGATGTATCCTCGACGGATAACTTTGCATTCACCTCCATAGGTGTAGCTATCTCCTTGCACTCCGTCATGCCAAATGCCTTCAAGATCTCCCATGCATACTTCTTCTGAGAGATGAAGATCTTTCCTGGCTCTTGCCAGACTTCAATCCCCAAACAATAGTGCAGCAAGCCCAAGTCTGTCATTTCAAACAGAGAACTCAAAGCCTTTCGAGTTTGGTTGATCATATCTTCATAGTCACCTGTAATAAGAAGGTCGTCCACATATAAGACAATCACTACAGACTTTTTACCATCCCTGTAAACATACAAGTTAGCATCTGAGGCACATCTTTTGAAGTTTAGGTTTAAAAAGAACCTATCTATCCGCTGGTACCATGCTCTGGGGGCTTGTTTCAGCCCATACAATGCCTTCTTTAGTTTACACACTTTGTTCTCAGAATGGGGGGCCTCAAACCCTGGTGGCTGAGCCACGTACACCTTCTCCTTGAGGTCACCATTTAAGAACACTGACTTAACATCCATTTGGTACACTGGCCACTTCTCATGGGCAGCCACTGCAAGTACCGTGAGAATAGTGGTCATTCTGGCAGTTGGGGCAAATGACTCTTGAAAATCAAACCCTTCAACTTGTGAAAATCCTTGGGCAACCAGTCTAGCTTTGTACTTTTCTAAGGTACCATCAGCCTTGTACTTTACCTTCCAGATCCACTTGGTGCCAGTAACCTTCCGCTTTGCTGGTCGATCCACTAGCGCCCAAGTGTCATTTTCATTATGCTGTCATACTCTGCCTGCATAGCAGCCTTCCATGATGGATATGCAAGTGCTTCTTCTAAGTCAGTTGGCTCCTTTACTTCTCTCATAATCTCAACCATCAAGGCCATATTGACTATGTGAGCAGAAGCCCTCCTTTGCTCCTCTATTCTCTGAGACCTCCTTGGTCCATCTGCCTTCTCCTCAACAGATGCAGGCATAGGATTATTGTGGTCATAGAGCTGCTTCACCCAGCGCGGCAATGGCTTTTCTGGTGGGGTGATGTCAGGTTGGTGAACTTTTTCCTCATCATCTGAAGATGATGCTTCCTCCTCCTTAAGGATAGGGATAGCTCTCGAGACAGATTCATAGTGGACTACTTCTTCGCTTGATGATAAAGTGGAAGAACTTGCCTTCTCCTCCTCCACTGTATGCGGCTCCTCCTTGAACACCACATCACGGCTCGCGATGATCTTCTTTGCCTCTTGGTCATATAATTTGTAAGCCTTCTGCTCATCACTATAACCCAAGAAGATACATTTTTTGCTTTTTGGTTGTAACTTGTTTCTCTTCTCATCTGGAACATGTGCATAACATTCACATCCTAAAATTTTGAAATGTGAGACAGATGGTTTCTTACCAGTGTAAGCCTCATGAGGTGTTTTTCCCTTGAGAGCCTTTGTATAGCTCCGATTTAGAATGTAGACTGCAGTATTAACAGCTTCAGCCCAAAAATGGTTAGGCAATCCCTTGCCCTTTAGCATGCATCTTGCCATCTCCACAATGGTGCGATTCCTGCATTCCACAACACCGTTCTGCTGAGGTGTGTGAGGCGTCGTCAATTGACGCTTGATCTCTTTGCTCTTGCAAAAGCCTTTAAACTCCTTTGAGTTGAACTCACAACCACCATCTGTTCTAAATTTCTTCATACTTTTCCCTGTTTCATTCTCAACAAGTATTAGCCATTCTTTAAACTTACCAAAAGCTTGAGTCTTATCACAAAGGAAGTACACCCACATCTTCCTACTGTAGTTGTCGACAATCAACATAAAATAAGAAGATCCCCCCAAGGCCTATGTAGGCATCTTACCACACAAGTCAGCATGCACCAACTCTAGAGGAGCCTGTGCTCTATTCTTGCTTTCTTGTGGAAATGCCTTTCTTTGTTGCTTGCCCATCATACAAGCTTCACATGGTTCCTTCAATTCAGTTATTGTAGGTAGGTGAGCAACCATACCTTGCTTTTGCATCTCCTTCAATACTGCAAATCCGATGTGTCCAAACCTTTCATGCCAAAGCTTACTTGTGCCCACTCCAGCGGTGGCTGTAAGAGCACTTAGCTCATACAGGTTGTTCCTTCTTTCTCCTTTGCCAACAATTGTGCCAGCACTATCAATAATTTCTACACCTGTCTTCTTGAATCTCACTTCATGACCAAGATCAGTTATGGCAGCAACTGATAAGAGATTTCTCCTGATTTCGGAAACATACAACACATTTGAAAGCTTTTTGACTTCACCATTTGCAGCAACAAAAGAAATAGTACCTGTGCCCACAGCAGGGCATTTAGCATCATTTCCAACCATCACAGTGATGGATTCTTGTAGAGGGTGCATAGAACTGTATAGACCTTTCTTGTTGGTCATGTGATGGGAGGCCCCACTATCCAACACCCAAGAGTCAGTGGTAGATTCTTCTTGTGCCGAGGAGCACACTTCCTCAATGGTCACCATGAATAATTCCAACTCTGCTTCAGCCGTATTGGCTGTCTCTTTCCCTTTACTTTTAAGGGTACCATTATTTTCATCTGCCTTCTTGACACAACAATTTGCAATTGCATATCCTTTCTTCTTGCAGTAGGAACACTCTCCTTGAAACATCTTCTTGCCGCCCTTTTTCTTTTTGTCACCATCATTTTTGCTGGAGGAGACACCTTTGCCTTTTGCATTGGTAGAGAATGCAGCATCTTCATTGTTGCTTCCTTCTCGAGCTTTCAACCTCAACTCCTCCTCCATTAATAATGCACAAAACTCCTCAAAAGTCAAAGCTTGAGGTCTCACCTGAGTATTAAGGGCAGTTACTAGTCCATCAAACTTTTGTGGACAAATCCAAAGACACCTCCGAGCTATCTCTTTGCTAGTCTTTTGTATCCCAGCGCCAGCCATCTGGTCGCGCAGATTCTTAATCCGAGTGATGAATGCTTCAACCGTCTCTCCTTCAGCAAACTTCTCCGCTGCTAGTTGATTCTCCAAGTTTTGAATCCTTGTTTGGTCTCGTCTTTCATACTGACTCCTTAGCATATTCCAAGCCTCTGACGCTTTGGTTGTATGCTGAATCAAAGTCAAAACACTGTCAGAACAGCTTGTAACTAAGGCACACAATGCATCTGCATTCATTCGTTTCCAAGCTCGTAGAAGATCTGCATTCGGAGGAATCATCACACTAGGATTTGATGGGTGGGGGGTAGGCTGTGGTTCTGCGTCAGTCCCCAGCACAGTCTCCAGAAGCTCATAAGAATCAAGGATAGTTGTAATTTTGAACTTCCACAAGGTATAGTTTGTACCATCTAACTTGCCTTCGCTGAAGGTTGGTGGACAAATCCTCAGTGTTTGAATAGCCGGTACAGCAACACCACCTCTTGCACCGCTTCCGGAAGTCGACATAGTTTCTCTTTTTTGTTGAAGCCTTTGCCTCTTGCACGCTCTCCGATCTCTAGAGCCCCCTGGGCTCTGATACCATGTAAAATATACACGGCGCAGCGAACAGAATCTGAGAAAGAGATAGAGAGTACACAAGAGATAAGAGGAGAATCAGTAAATTCTTTAACTCCAAACAACTGATACAAAGATGGCTCTGTCCACCCGTGCGCTTCCACTGTGTGAAGCTTAGATGGAGATCAAGATAGAAGATAGGTGAAGAGCTTAAGGCTAGCTGGAACAACAACTCTGATTGGGTGAAAGATGAGTAAGAGATGGCTGCGAAGGGGTTTAGCTTTTATAGCCCACGAAGGTCGTTAGGTCGGCCTACTGACCGACCTACCATATGAGCCTCCACTAGTCGGCCAGGGAATATTCCCTTTACCATCGGGCCGGGGGCGCTGCCCCCAGACCCCCGCCAGGGGGGCGGACCCCCCAGCCAGGGGCCGCTTTTGCGGCCCCCGGACCCCACAATAGGGGCCCCTTTTAACTCCCTTACCACGCAACTCAATGCAATGTGCCTCGAGTTGCTACCAACTTAACCTCTCTATCTAACCCAAAGATTAGACCCCACAATGGTCACCTTTTTGCCATTCGATCACATAGACCTCATCTGATATACAAGTCAGGACTCCACCAATGTCTGGGCTCACACTTGGCTTCTCCTCATAATGGGGGCCTTACAACTTTGAGCACCATGGATCATTGGTAGCACCTAATGAGGGTGGGGCATTGATCATATCTAACACTCATCACCATTGTCACCGCCGCCGCCGCTATACATGAAGAAGAAAGAGAAGTGCGCAACTGAGAAGGGAGGGAAGGTGCAAAGAGAAGGTACAAAGGGTTTCATCTTCAGGCCTTTCAGGTAGGTACATTGCCTCTTCTTGCTTTATTTTTGTATTCTCTTGTTTTCTTTTTTTGTTTTTCTTTGCAAAGAGATACATGGAAAGAGAGGGAGGGAGGAAGGGAGGGAGAAGAATGAAGGGAGAGGAAGAGAGAAAAAGGGAGAGAAAGGAAACAAAGAGAAAGAGGAGGAGAGAAATGAGAGATGAAGGGAGGGAGAGAGGAGGAGTGAGAGAAACAATGAGAGAGAGAGGGGGAGAAACAAAGAGAGAGGAAACAAAGAAAGGGAAATAGAGAGATAAAGAGAGGGGAAGAGAAATAGAGAGAGGGAGAGGGAAGGAAGGAGGAGAAGGTAGAAAAGAAGGGCGAGGTAAAGAGAGGAAGGAGAGTGAAAAGAAAAGAGAGAGAGGGAGAAAGAGAGATAGAGAGAAAAAATAGAGAGAGAGAGTGAGAGAGAGAGAGAGAGAGAAATAGGAAAACAATGAGAGAATGAGAGAGAATGTTAATAAAGAAAAGTAAAGGGAGAGGGGGGAGAGAGACATAAAGATAGGTGGGGTGACATTTCTTTCAACATCTTTATTTTTTAAGCTTTTTATTTTCTATCTTTGATTGTCTTTGCAATGAGATGAGTTGAGTGAGAGTGGGGAGGGAAGGAGGGAGAGAAATAGAGAGAAAAAGGGAGGGGAAGGAAGAGAGAGATGGAGAGAAATTAAAAAAATGAGAGAGAGGGGCTTCATAAAAAAGTATCAAAACCCGAGCATGGCATTTTACAAGTTTGTAAACAAGCAAGAGAGAGAGAGAGAGAGAGAGAGAGAGAGAGAGAGAGAGAGAGAGAGAGGCCGTCGCCACTGCCGCCATCCACGAAGAGGGAGGAGACAAGTGTAAAGGACAAGGAAGGAACTCCCAAAGGAGAAAAAAAAGAAGAGAAGTACGAAGGGATTCTTCTTCAAGCTTTGAGGTAAGTGCATTATCTCTTCTCTCTTTGTTTTTCTCTTTTCTTTACTTCTCTCTTTCTTTTTGTTGATGAAGAGTGTATAGAGAGAAGAAGTGAGAGAGATCGTATGCAAGGGAGAGAGAGAGAGAGAGAGAGAGAGGTCGCTGCCACCGCCAATCCACCACAAAAAGAGAGGGGACAACTGCAAAGAAGAAGGAGGGAACCCGTGAAGGAGAAGAAGAAGAAGGAGAGAAGTGCAAAAGGATTCTTCTTCAAGCTTTGAGGTAAGTGTATTATCTCTTCTCTCTTTGTTTTTCTCTTTTCTTTACTTCTCTCTTTCTTTTTGTTGATGAAGAGTGTATAGAGAGAAGAAGTGAGAGAGATCAATGTGCGTGTTAACCCCAAGTCGAGATGGCAGAAAAAGGAAGGAAAAAGCAGAAAAAAACATGGAAAAAGAGCAAAGACATGCAGGCGACCTCCAAAGCTAAGCCGGGGCAAAAAGTGTAATTTTAAATGAAAGGCGCCTCAAAAAACTTGGAAAACTCTTGTAAAAGAGTGCCAGGCTCCCTCCTGTGCCAATTGTAAAATATTAGATGGGTGTAGGCTAGAGATATAAGGCTAGAAGAGGGAAATGGAAAAAGGACCTTGCCACAATAGCCGGTTATGTTAAAAAGGGATGGGTGCCCATGGGATTTTAGGGCTTGTATATAAAGTTCAAAAAATGAATGGAAGCTCATTCTTTGGTGTGTGGCTAACAAGAGCTCTCTTCTTCTTCTCTTCTCCTCATCTTCTTGCTTGTGTGTGCTCTTGAGAGAGGGAGTGTGAGAGTGTGAGGGAGTGAGTGTGTGAGTGAGGGATCAAGAAGGTGAAGCTCTTCACCATCTCCTCTTCTCTTCTTCTCTTCTCTTCTCTTTTCTCGCGCACGCGGCTATGGAGGATGGAGCTTGGAGATGGAGGAGGCTTGAGGATGCTTGAGCTCGCATTTAGGATCGTGGAGCTACCGGGGTGTGCGAGAGAGGAGGCAACTCGTATCGGTATCAAGGTAAGCTCACTACACTCATAGGATCGATGGCGCGTCGGCTAGGTGAGAGATAGCCATTAGAGCTCGCTTGAAACGCTTGAAGCAATAAGCGGTCCGTGGGTCTTGGAGGTTGAGCGTGAGCTCCCACTACATTTTGGTTCCATTGTCGGGACCAACGGATTCAAGCTTGAGCACTTGCACACCTCATATCGAGCATCGAAGTAAGGGATTCATCCCCGAAATGGAGCTTGAGATAGGTAGGAAGTTTGGGTGTTTTGATCTTCAAAATAAGTAAGTATTTTGGGATATTTGGTTTGTTTGATGATTGGGAAACATGGAGAAATTATTTTAGTTTTTTGCTTTCGATTCTTGTTGCATTTAACGTAGGTTAGGATTAGGAAATCGCACCGGAGAAGGGTAGGGTTTACTGTTGCAAATCAGGGAAAAAGAGGGAAAAAATCATGAAAAAAATGGTAAAAAGCTCGCTTTGATGCCTAAGATCGGCAAGTGAGTGATTGGGGGCATCAACACCATACTCGGAAAGGGGTATACGAGCCAAAAGGCCAAGGGAGAGCTCATTTGTGACCATCTAAGTGAGAGTGAGAGAGAGAGAGAGAGAGAGAGAGAGCCATCGCACGATTCGATCCGATCGCACCATCGACAAGCCTACTGCTCTATTTAGGTATATGAATCCCTTCCCCTATCCTCCTAGATAGGATCCGAAGGTTTATGATTGCTATGATTGATTAAATTGCAAGAATCGAGAAAAATCAACCTCTCGCTGTTGTCGTTGCACCCGTCCGAGCGATTGCTTCTGGGTCAAGTCCCTGAATCGGCCCTCGGCCCTCTTTCTTTTGGCCCACTTGGCCTAAAACCCTAATCGGCCCTCGGCCCAAACCTACTCGGCCCGTCCGAGTCGACCATTCGGACCATCGACTAATTTGGCCCTTGGCCGTCCGAGCCATAGGATTCAATCCTCGGCCACGTGTCATATTCGGCCCTTCGCCCAAGTGCCTCAGCCCGTCCGAGTGACCTCATCCGAATTGACCATTCGGCTCGTCCGAGCCAACCTATATGAGCAACTTTGTCCGAGTCTGCGCCTCAGCCCACCGTCCGAATCTACCTGTTCGAGTCACGAATTCGGCCCTCGGCCCATGTACCTCGGCCCGTCCGAGTGACCCACTCGGACCCCGTAATTTGGACCAGCTGGGCTGAGTGTAAAATTTTATCAAATTCTTAGAAATTTTACCTGACCCGGCTAGAGCTCAGCAGCGCAAACTGTCAAAAGTCCTTCTCACGTTCAGAACTAAATTCTGGCACACGGAATAGACGAAATCGTAGGGAGCAACCGCTTAGCAGCTTGAAGTAGGCAACAGCGAGACCCAGAGACCTAGATGCAAAGCGTTGAGCAATTAAAACCTGATTGGCCAAAAACAAATGAGGCAACATATTAGAAAAACCTTGAACCCTGTCAAGGCAGCCAGAAAATTGACCAACAAGCCTATCAGGACCGAAACAAAGTGAGAGTACATAAGACGCTTTGAGATTGTTTGCTGCACTCACCTTGAATTTCCGCACTTGAATGCACTTAAGGAAATTGAAAGTCTAATTAAGCATAAGTGCACGAGAAGTGACACGCACATTGAGTGACCATAAATTAAGGATTGTATTCAATAACTGAAGGAACTCACTTAGATAAACCACTCAAGGAACCCACCAGTAGGAGAGGACCCAAGACATAGATAAACCATCAATGCGTGAAGTAGGACCAAGCAGGTGGCGTCAACGATGTGGATTTGACAAATCTACTCAACCTGATCGACAGCTTGGTGGAGCACGACAACACGACTATGGCAGAAGGAGGCTCAGACCATAGGTCTAATGAGGAACTCGACTTGAACATCTTCTCGGAGGCTATTCAGCAGTTGGTCAGTAGCTACGATGCACACACCCGGTAGGAGCACCCCGTAGGACGGCAGACACTATCATCACAGACCTAGAGGAACAGAAAAAACTAGCCCACAAGGCTTTGCAAAGCATAGTTGAATACAATAGGGACCAGCAGGCTAGGAGCCAAATGCAAAGCACGGAGTTGCATGAGGTACAACGAGTGCTGAACTTAGCAGGTAGAAACTGAACAGATCATGAGAGAGCCCTAGAAGGAGACTTGACGTTGAGCGAGCTTCTCATGAAGCGACTGCTAGATAACATGGCAGCAAAGCAAAGTGCCGCGGCACTAGTGACATTGCTGCTCGCAGGATTAGGAGGGAACCAAGGCTCAAAGAGCCAGTCTAAAATCCCTATTGTTGCCAAGCAACTCGACAAATACCAATCCCATGACGATCCATACAGCTTTGTAGAGCAGTTCGAGCAAGTCTCTGAAGCCAACGGCCTCAACGACCTGACTCAATGCTCTCAAGCATTCAGGCTCTACTTAGGTGACAAGGGAAGGACTTGGTATACAAGCCTAGGTGCCGTAGAACGAGCCAACTTCAGTGGCCTCAAGGATCTCTTCATTAAGAGATTTGCAGAGCCTGGACACTCCGATAATCTGCTAGTACGCTTGATGAACATCAAGCAGAAAGAGAAGGAGGACATTCGCGACTACATAACCCACGTGAGGAGTCTCTTCAAGAGAATCCCTATGGGCGAGCGACCTACTGAAAGAGCAGTTTTGACTGTATTCATTAACGGAATTTGAGATGAGGAGTTATATAAGGCTTTGGCCTAGGAAATTCAAGCTTGCAGCGAGACACGCTAGCTAGAGTGTTTGAGGAAGCCATCAGAGTCGATGATCAGCTAAAAGAGCGGAGCTCCAGGAGCTCAAACTTAGAAGAGACCAACTCCCAAAGCTCAGAGAGAGCATCAGCCTCTAGTGAGCGATCAGTCCCATCATCCCAAGATAAAGGGAAGGCCACCGAGACGAACCAAGACTTGGCTGATGTAAAGATGGAGTTAGCTAAGTTGCAAGACATGTTGAGATGACCAATGCATGTACTGTGGCGGAAACCACTTGCCAACCGAGTGTCAAGACCCTAGGTCAAGACCTTGTGCTAACTGCGGTAGGTTCAGTCATGACATCGCGCATTGTAAATTACCAAGAAAACTTCCATACTCGCAACCCTACGGCCAGCCTTACCTAGCGAATAGGCCGCAGCCATTCTTCGGAAGGGGAGCCCCATTGGCCCTTCCTGCACCTAACGACATTAAGCCAGCTATTCCTAGGATGGACATAAACCCTACTGGCATACCCACACCACCTAGTCCTTACATGAGCCATCCAATGAGCGATGCTCTAGTCCACTACGTGGAAGAACCAAATGAGGAAGAAACTTACATATGCCCTTACGTCTCCCATGACGATGAGGGCAACACTGTACTCATGGATTATCGCCCCATGCCGGTGATGGCGTTAGGAAGAGGACGAGGTAGAGGCCTAGGAGGGCAGACACAGGATCCAATCACCTGTTGGACTTGTGGTCACCCAGGGCATGTCTCATCACGCTGCCCTGAAAGGGAGCAGCAAAACAGAGACAAGGCTGACCAAAGGTGTGCTGAGTTCAGAATCACTCATCTCTTCGTCGATTGCCCAAAGCGAAAGCCATCTTCTAGCTCAGCCAACGTACCATTTGTCCCGTTGGGGCTGTTTGGTGTTGAGAACCTCGATGGGGAGGCTACACCTATCCCATTGCAGGTCATGACCCGTGCCTAGACAAAGCAGGCTGGCATATCATTGCCAGGACCTAGCAATCTTAACGCAGCTTCGATAGGGAAGAAAAGTTGCAGGCGGAAGAAGAAGAGATCGAAAGCTAAAACCGCACTAAAAATGGAGAGTGCTACAACTCTGCCTGCTGGAAAGAAGGTCTCTAATACAGAGGCAGAGACTTCAGCCCCTAAGATGTCCGAAAAGGAAAGTGCTAAGGTAGGGGAATACCGGCATCCGAAGTGACAGTTAAAGGCCATAGAAAAAGTGAAGGAATGGGTGAATGAGGATCAAGAGTATCTAAAAGACGCTGAGCCCATCATAGAGGACAAGATCGATGATCTCTCCAGCATAAGCATGCCAATCTCACCTCCTCAACCAAGGTTGGGAGAAGCAATTGCACCACAAGCAGTGCCGCTAAGGCCAAGCCTTGATGCTACAGGGCTGCAGATCAATCACGACCATTGGCCATGATAATCCAGGTTAGGAGAAAGACGAGCACCCAACGATCTCTTAACCACGTTGGTGACTACCCCTGTAACACTTAGCCTAGGAGATTTGCTTAGGCACCATCCCACCCTATGGAAAGATCTTAAGCAGTGGGTTGAAGGGTCATGAGAGCAGGTCACGGCAGACCCTCATGACCATGATGCAGAGCAAATACCGAGTTTGTCGTTGCACTCTATGACTAAATCCTTACACGTCAATACCTTCTGGGAAGGTTCTGAGATGCATGTGGTCTTACCGGTTCTAGCCCTAGGCGATACAATGAGAAAGGGAATCGTGGACACGGGAGTTGGGGTTAGTGTGCTTAGCCACACGGTGTTTTAGACTTGGGGAAACCCGCCTGTCGAAACTGCTAGGTTTAATGTCACATTAGCAAACGGTATGAGAGTCAAGCCATTCGAGGTGCTTAAGAATTGACCAGTGAAGATTGCAGGTGTCCAATTCTCTGTGGACTTTATGGTCATGAAGGGAGTGGACTACGATATCCTATTAGGCCGACCCTGGATGCACAATGCTAGAGTCATCGAAGATTGGGGTAACAGCTTGATCTTCCTTGGCAATAGAACGGATGCCGTGAGAATAGAGATGGACACTTGGAAGACCTCACCAGTCAACTTAGATGCCATCTCTGCTATGCTCAAGGGTAACACCCAGGTCAAGAAGTCCTATGGGCCCTTGACCAAGTATATCCCATGCCTAGAGGACGAGCAGGATTGGATGCACGTCCATGCTACAATCGACCTTCCGTTCTCAGATCATGACGCGTATGAGCAAGCCATCAAAACAATCGGCAAGTCTAACGACACACCCTCCGTACCAGTCTGCATGATGGTAGGAACCCTTCGTGGGAAACCTAAGCCTGTCAACTTCCAAGTCCCAACCAACAAAAGGGAACTCCAGGAGATACTGGAATACTTAACGGACAAGCTAGCTAGCAATCCAGTTGCAAACTTCAAACCACTCCAGGATCTCTTAGATGAATCCAAGTGGCAATGGACCAGAGTGCATGACTTAAACCTCATGTATAACTAGGCCCTAGTTCTTGACCAACGACAAGAGATATACCAAGCCCTAGGAGACGATGAGCAGTCTGATGAAGAGGATTCTAATGACGAATACGAAGACTGCCAATCCTTCAGTGACGAAAGTGAGGGTGAGGTAGATACCGTGGAATATGACACTGAAGGACAAGAAATAGAGCAAATACGAGCAGACTCCAAGCCACAGAAAAAGAGTATCTTCAGGATAGAGCGAGGAGTCATGTGCATGGAATGTGATTGTGCCTGGTTGGAACACGTAGGAGCCATAGACCTTGAGCAAGCAGGCCTAGCCTAGCTAGGAACAACATCAGTGCTTAGGACAGAGTCGCCATCAAAACTGCGCCCACCAGGGGAGACCACCTCTTCTAGCGAGGATGGGGAGTTTGACTCTGAGTCGGAGGCTAGTTCGGATAGTGATCCAAAAATCCCTAGGCCTCCCACTGCCAAACGCACCAAGGGGGACCTACCCGTCCACCTGAGGCGCAGACGATTAAGGCAGAAAAAGGCAAAACAACCCAGGGATATACGAACGGAAGAACAACGAAAACCACAGGACCTCCCTAAATGATTTACCAAATTCAAAAAAGGGGATAGGGTAGTAGTCCTGCTAGGTGCCAAGCATCAAGTGTAAACCAGCAAACCGATCGAGGGACCAGCCAAGGTCAAGGAGGTGAACCTAGCCCAGGAAGGGGAGACACCCCGACCAGTCTTCATTGCCGATGACTTGACTGAGGAAGAAGAAATGAGTCTTGTCGCTCTCTTGCGAGAGTACATAGACGTGCTCGCCTAGTCCTTAGAAGAGCTTAAGGGGGTAGATTTGAGTGTCGTGACTCACAACATACCCATGACACTAGATGCAATGCCGGTCAAGCAACGACCGTACCCTATGAATCCAAAACATGCTCATGCTGTCAAAGATGAGATTGATAAGCTGATGAGAGCGGGATTCATTTATGAAATTGAACACATAGACTGGGTATCGCCCATAGTCATCGTGATGAAGAAGAATGGAAAAATTCGAGTGTGCATCAATTACAAGAAGGTGAACGCTGCTACTAAGAGAGACAACTATCCATTGCCGTACACTGAGCACATGCTTGAGAGAGTGGTAGGTAAGGAAGCCTACCATTTTCTGGACGGCTTCTCAGGGTACAACCAGGTGTAAGTGCATCCTGCGGACAAACGGCCTTCGCCACTGAGTGGGGCGTCTTTGCTTACATAGTCATGCCCTTCGGGTTGACTAATGCCCCTGCCACCTTCCAATGCCTCATGTGCACCATCTTTAAAGACATGCTTCGTAAGGAGTTGGAAGTCTTTGTTGACGACCTCTATGTCCACTCGACATGGATCGAACACTTAGACAAACTCTGCGCAGTCTTTGAGCAGTGTCGCTTATATCATCTCTCCTTGAATCCCTTAAAGTGCCAGTTTTGGGTAAAGCATGGATGCATCTTAGGGCATGTGGTGTCGAAGAAGCATTGCCACTGACTTCTCAAAAGTTAGGGTTATTGTTGACCTTCCACCCCCAATCAACTACAAGGGAGTTCAATGCTTCCTAGGCCATACGGGGTACTATCGGCGGTTTGTACTGAACTATGCATTGATCGCCAGACATTTGTACAAGCTGTTGATCGTCTTCGAATGGACCAAGGCATGCCAATGAGCATATGAAGAGTTAAAAAAGGCTCTAACCACAGCACCAATTCTACGAGCCCCAGATTGGACCATTACTTTCCATGTGCATATCGATGCTTCTAAGTTTGCCGTGGGGGCAGTGTTGTGCCAACCTGGTGAACACAACTTAGACTATCGAATGAGCTTTGCTAGCAGACAGCTCATTGAGATGGAAATGAACTACTCGCCGACAGAAAGAGAAGGATTAGCCATGCTGTTTGCTGTGAAGAAATTCTGGCACTATCTATTGGCCACACCTTTTACCTTTTCTGTGGACCATCAAGCCCTGCTCTATCTAGTAAACAAACCTTGCACTACAGGACGCATAGCTCGATGGCTCCTTCTACTCTTGGAATTCGACTTCTCCATGGTTGTACGAAAAGGAAAACAACACTATATGGCTAACCATATGTCACGCATTCCCATGGGAGAAGCCGCTGGACAAGGCATTGTTGACGAATTACCCGACGCCCACATATTTAACCTGTCCGGCAAGAGAGATTTATTCAAGGCTTATCTAATGCCATATTGGGCAGATGACATAGTCCAAGTGCTTGAACACGGACTGCCTGATCGATTGATAAAAAAAGCTCGACTTAGGTGATTAATTCTTAAGATACAACCCTATCAGCTGATCGCAGGCCAACTCTATAGGCTGGGGCAAGACGGATTGCTGTGCAGATGTGTGTGCGAACATGATATGCACAATGTGCTCTTAGAGGCACACAGCGGCATTGCTGGAGGGCACTTTAGCAGAGATACGACAGCATGAAAGGTGTTGCAATCTCAACAGTGGTGGCCCACGCTTTTTCGTGATGCAGCGCAATTTGTCAAGCATTGTGACGAGTGCCAACGGACAAAATTCCCGATTCGCAAGGATCAAAAGGAGTTGACCCCAGTTATTGCACGACAACCCTTCGAAAAATGGGGAATTGACTTCATAGGACCCATCAGTCCTGCAACACAGTATTCATAGGCCAAGTATATCATCGTGGCCATGGACTACCTCATGAAATGGGTAGAGGCAAGAGCAACACAAAAAAATGACACTAGGATGATTGCCAAGTTCTTATGGGAGCAAGTGATCTCATGATTCGGCTGCCCAATCGAACTGGTCAGTGACCAAGGCACGTACTTCATCAACGAAGTGATAGCGCATCTCCTGTCCACCTTTCTCATCATCCATCGCAAATCCTCGCTATACTACCCTCAGGTAAACGGTCAGGCAGAATCCACGAATAAGATTCTTGTCAATGTCCTAACCAAGGTGGTCTCAGCCTCACGCAATGACTGGGACAACAAGCTGATTGGCAGGTTTGTGGGCTTACCGCATAGCTTATAAAATGAGTGTCGGTCAAATCCCCTTCAGGCTGACTTATGGAACTGAAGCGGTTCTACCATTAGAATTCTTCGTTCCTAGCCTGAGAATAGCACTTCAAGAATGATGGAAAGGGAAGGAGGCATGGACGCAATGCCTGGTCGAACTCAAATGCTTCTCAAAGACTCACCTTCTAGCCACCCATGCACTTATATGTGAGAAGGCCCAACGCAAGAGTTGGTTTGACAAGCATGTCAAGCAGCGCAACTTTGAACATGGCGACTTAGTGCTCCTCTACTCAGTTAAGGGGCATAAGCAGAAAATGAAATTTAGAGGTCTTGGACCTTTCAAAGTTCATGCGATCAGCCGCACAGGCAATGTCGAGCTCAAGACCTTAGACGGTGAGGGCATAGGCTTCTTCAATGGCAGTTGTGTCAAGAAGTACTACCCTCCCACCCATCCTTTGCACGAGCCCCCGATGTTAGAACCACCTGTCAAGATACGAGTGGCCACAATCACTGAGATTGATGATGAGGATGAGAAAGTCGTAGAGCCCGCATACCTCCATATCACAGTCACTGCAAAACAAACATGTGCTTTCAACGCTTTGATCGACGAGGGAGTAGACTTCAATGTCTTAACTCACGATCATTGGACTCAACTTGGCAGACCACCACTTCAACCCACTAATGCAAAATTAAGCCCATATGGGGCCCATTCCTACGCACTTCTTGGCTGCTCAGAACCCAAATCTAATGGCTTTGTTGGCTCCAAAAGGGAGGTAAAACTACAAGACACCTGCTCACGGATCTCCCAGATCACTTTTTCTTTCTCTTTCAGTTCAAACTACAGTTTTTAGCTTGTTAACAATGATCGCGATGCACACAATTTTGTAAATCTACATTTTTTATGAAAATCCCATAACTAACTGAAAAAGCAACTTGCTTTTTGTATGCCATCCTAATCTAGAAGCTTTTTCAACTTTTTTGAAATTTTACAATAAATAATATAAAAAATATGCTAAAATTATCCAAAAATCTAGTATTTTTAGATAATCCATGCTAGTCACACTAATACTAATGACTCATCACATTGACTCTCTTGATCAATAAGAAAGTCAGATGATGATTCATTCCATGCTTTTTCACACTATGTCCGGATAGCATCACGACTGCGCATGTGCACGTCACCAAGATCTAATCCACCTATAGCTAGCATTTTTAGGTGTCCCAAGTAGAACTCGGATCATACAAGGGACTAAGTAGTTCCTAGGTGCATAAAGGATTTACTAACGAGAGCCCCATAGCACCCTAACACCTCCTACTTAATATGATCCATGTTGGGAGACCTCTCCCCATTGGAGTCGATCCATGCTTCCACGGCGGTAAAAACAGCCCCTTTTGGTATGGAGATTCAATACCTATCCTTGGGGAAGGTATAGGGCTCCTCAATTTATATATGTTTTAATACTTAATCCAATTAGGATCTAATCTATAAAATCACAAATTAGATTGATGTCCTTAAGCAATTATAACTTCAAACAATCATGCAACTTTCAAGTGATGATTAATCTTGTAGCAATTGACCTTTGAATTTCATGTATTGAGCTATTATCCTTGGAATTTAACTAGGGTATCTAGATTTTAGGGTCTCTAACTTCTTAGTTTAAGGTTTATAATGACATTCTTATAACCCAAGTTTCTTGGCCTTAAGTCAATTTCTTTAACTTAGAGATATTTCTGGTCTTTAAAATCTTCTAGACTAAAAACTATATCCTTGACTAATTTCTTCAGGGTTTCATTCTTAATAAATTTGCCTTGAAAAATTCCTCATGGTTTCTCTTAAGTTCTAGGTTTTTGTAGTTTTCATAATAGTTTCTAGCCTATAAGATGTTCTAATAATTTTCCAAGTGAATACTCTAAGATCGCCGTATCTCTTAAGAGACTTATCTTATTTCTATTGAATTCGAATAGAAAATTCTAGAAAAAACTATGGTATCGAAATTGGTAAAGGGCTGTTATCCGCGCTCGTGACACTGTTAATGACTCTCGTGCTTGCAACTCCAACCATTGCTTCCACGTTAGTGGGTTCACTCGCGATTCCCGCTTTTGGATTCTTTTTCTTTAGGGCCATGACATAAATATGATTCCTAGAAGGAGAAGAACACGGCAGTAATATCGGCTAGCAAGGGTGTAAGACTCTTGATGATGATGATGGTTATTGTGGGATTCGATGATGAAGGCCTTGCGGATAGTTCTTGTTTTATGGAGAGCAATAGTTCTCTCTCTCCTAGACAAGTAAGGGTAAGAACAAGAGTAGCTCTTTCTCTAGTATAGAGCAAGAGCGAGAGAATAGGTATGATCTCTCTGTCTCTCTAGTAGACAGAGCAGGGATGAGAATAGAGGTATGAATTCTAACCGGATTGGTAGAATAGGATAGAGTTTCTCAGTATCTTCTCTTCTCAAATTAGAGTAGAAGAGGATGAGAGACCTTTAGCGTATCCTCTCCTTTCGTTGAATGGAATAATGTATCCTCGTCTCGTAAGTAGAGTCTCCTCCTCTCGAATTCATGGAGTAGAGTCTCCTCATCTTGGAATTGCAGAATAGAGTCTCCTCCTTCTCGATCAAGGCCTCGTCCTCATCAAGATTGCTCTTATCAATCTCTCTAGTTATCCCCATACCCTCAATTTATAGTTTTTGTAGGGGGTGTCGTTAATCAAAAGCACGTTAATTTTTACGTGGTTTTTTTTTTGGGAGGGGCTATTATCTTGCAATGCGATTTTGTTGAAGTTTGAATGATCGAGATGTTGATGCTTGTGATGATGAGGTCACTATTGTCTGCGATAATGGGATTGCTAATGTTCATGAAGAGATTTATGTTCACATTATTGATTACCTCAACGACCATTTTTTTTCTTTTTCTTTTTTTAAAACTTCTCTCCCTTCGATTTGGCATTAATTGAGCCTTCTTCTTTGCTGTTGTCATGAAGAAAAAATACAACATTAATATTTGCACCTTGGATTAATTCCAGCCTTTGTAAATTCAGCCCTAGCCTATGTGTACATATGTGAACAGCCCTTAAGTTTGGAAAGAGGGTTAGAATAAAAGGGGACTAGAGGCCAAAGGCAAGAGATCTTTTGATCATTCAATAATCTTGGCTTTACCATTTTCTTGGAGCTAGCTTCTTTCTAGCCTATGAAGCACTCAGCCATGGCCGTCATGTATTCTTGAATCCCCAACCATTAATACATGATGAGGATGTCTTGGTGCAATAGATTGGTTAATTCTTTGTTGTAGCTTAGTTAATTTTCAATTTCAGTTAGATTTCATTCCATGGTTGATTGCTTTCATTACATTGGTATCAGAGCCTTGCTTTGATCCAAGGCAGGCTTTAATTCCATCATTTTCATGATTATGACCTTGCTGGGGAGGTCATTGTCCATGTACAATTTGGCTACAACATGTATAATTTGATTATAGTACGGTTTGGTTTGGTTAGAACCATGAATTTCTGTGTCTAGTTGATTGGGGGTGACTTGCACAGTAAACCGTGGTTAGAATTGTGTCAAGAAGGTGGTTCTTGGCATTATCTTGGTCAAGATGGAGGTTCTTGGCATGATCCAATGGATAATGGCAGACTCCAACTAACTTTGTCAGGTCGTGGTCCAGGAGGAGTCATTCTTGTTCGAACTTTACGTCTCTCGTGCAAAAACGGCATGGGAGCTCTCTCAGAAAGCTCTTGCTTGCAGCCTTCTAGGCAAAGCACGTGGTATGCTCCATCCTTCCTCTCCCGCCGAGCAATATGAAGAACTCGCCGAGCAGTTCTTCCATTACAGGAAATTGCTGCTTGCAAGGTCTGACAAGCCATCGCATGCAGAGTCCGTCGGTTATCTGGAGCAAGCCTTTGAGATTTGCTCTGAAGGTGTGTTGATCTACAGCCAGAAGGGGAAACCCGGTTCGACAGGGCTCGGGTCGGAGGAAGATGGCCAGATTCTGACGAACCTGAAGGTCAAGGTCCTGAGATACCTTGATGTTGGGCATCTCCATAATGAGAACTTCGAAAGCGTGCTGAAATGCGTGTCTCTTCTAAAGGCAGGGCCTGATCACGCGAGCACTTCCTTCCTTGCCTTGAAAGCTTACCTCGGCTTGAAACGCTTTGAGGAAGCCGAAGAGGAGGCTTGCATTCATATTCTTCTTCTTCTTCTTCGTCTTCTTCTTCTTTGAGTTCAACGCAATCTTCATCAAGCTCCGTGCCGAGGACAAGCATCTCGCCAAGGACGCCAAAGATGCATTCGAAGCCCTAGATGATCCATTTGCCCTTTGCTTAATTGCAAACTTCTCAGGTGGAACTGTTGTGGACTTCTACTGTGTTACTGGAATATCTACCAAACGGATTTCTGGAAGTCTGCTCTCTGATGTCTTTATCAGAACTAGCGAGATTCTTGGACAGGAATTTCATTCGATCTCCTCTCTGTTAGACTCTGAGTCGTCGTCTTCATCCTCCACCATCAGACTAGGTCGTCGTTAACGTCGATGTCACCAAGCTCATTGTATGTGATTGTTAGAGTTTGCAACCAGTCTAAGTGGGGCTTTCTCTAGCAAAGATCCCACGAAAGTATATCGCAGTGGGGCATACATTGTGAGGCAAGCTGCTAAAAGTGTTGTTGCATCTGGACTTGCTTGCCGGTGCATTGTGCAGGTTTCATATGCCATTGGTGTGCCCGAGTCACTATCTGTATTTGTGGATACATACAAAACTGGAAAGATCCCTGATGCTGAGATTTTGGAAATTATTAAGAAGATTTTTGATTTCCGGCCAGGCATGATTGCTATTAATAATGACTTGAGAAGGGGAGGTAACAAGCGGTACTAGAAGATTGCTGCATATGGCCATTTTGGGCATAATGAGCCTGATTTCACCTGGGAGATAGTAAGCCTTCAATGCAGCATGTTTTCCTTCTCCAAGTCCCATAAGTTTATGGAAATCCTCAACCCTCCATCGGACATAATTTTAGACCAGTGTCTCCACCTGTCACAATAGGTGCACTCAAAGGTCCATTGAGAAGATTGAAAACAGAAGGCCCAGATACTGGACTCCGTACTACTTTGGAGTAGGAGCTAATAAGGCTTGGGGATGTCGCAGAGGAGGAAACGTATGTATCTGGTTGCTTGCTCCTGGAAATGGTGACGATGAGGAGGGATCTAAGGGCGGATTCAACATTCTGAAGCATAGGCACAACAATCACAACAAGATGAAGCTTCACTATCTATGCAATTTGTAATAGATCCAGGCTTGCAATGAAAAGCTCTTTTGAATCCTTGTAGTGGAGAAGCCTGAGCACAACAAATGTTTGCCTACTGACCATTCTGTGAGGTATCAATGGGATATTTCGCTCCTACAATCTGCTGACGGCCATACATAATGATATGTATTCAACATTGTTTTAGATATGCTTGGGTGCCAGGCTTATCCATAAAATCTGTCAGATATCATTGTAGAGGAAGCTTCTGCGAGATCACAGTATCATCGAACTCAGGGTGCTTCTTGATGAGACGTTTGAATTTGCGTAGTGGAACAGTCTGCTTTCTATGTGACTGAGCTACCTTGTACAGGTCTTTATATGTTGGTTCTTCTGTCCCACTATTGCTACTTTCATCCATACCCTTCACATCAATAACAGAGCTAGGTGAAGTAGCATTGGAAACTTACGAACCAGAATTGTGTTGTGGCTGCATAACTCCAGGAGCACTTGTATTACCACTATGCACAGATATCGCACATTGTACAGCCCCTCAGTTACAACATAACAACGGAGACTTTCTATAGGAGGAAGCACAGCTGTTGCATGCTGCATAGACTCGTGCCTAAGAACCTCCATGTCTAACGGCTGAAGTGATGGGTGAAGGATCTCTCAGGACTGAGGCAGAAACAGACGGTGTAGCTTGATTGGATTCTCCAAAGCATCTTCTTGGACAACCTCAAGGAGACCTCCCTGGTAACATGGAACTCCAGGAATCACCGCATGCTGCCTCCCAGATTCTGTTTCGACTAATCTTTTGAAGACATTCGGAGATGAAAATGACCAATCAACACTGCTGCTGTTAGATTGTTCCATGTTGAATGTGCAGCTAGATGAGAAGGCATATGCATCAAGGGCACTGATGTTGCCATTTCATGAACCGAGCTTTTCTGATTCTGGATATTGTAAGACCTGAAAGCTGAGGTTGAGCTTCACCACATCCTGACTCAATAGGTGAGGGAACTGCCGGTGCAGCATCAGTAGTGACAGCTCCATTTGTAGAGTCTGGAGAAATCTTGGCTCATTCCTTTCTTTACCAAACCATTGAGCAAATTTTGATATTGCTGGCTGCAAAAAGGCCTCATCATCTTTAGTGTTGGTTGCGGGTTGATCTTCATCTTCTGTGCCATCATGTTGATGCTTCTCAGTTCTGATGGCTTGACATGTGTTTGACTCCTTAAAGTTCCCATCAACATCAGATGAAATCTTGCTTCCTTGATCATTCTCTTTTTGGGAGCCTAAATTTAGTGCATTCATGCATCAGCTTCAGGACATAACCATATATCACCTTTCAAGATGTCAGCTCTCAAGACAGGTTGCCTGAGTGCACTGGCATTGCAAACTCCGGCAGTTCACTAGCAGTTTACTATGGACAGACCTAGAGAATCATTTCCAGAATGGGGTGTAGGTACAAAATAATGCAAACCAGGATTCCTAATTGAAGATAGACATCGTGGGCTTCGAGTGAAGCTATCAAACACTTCATTCCGATCAGAATTTCTCAAGTTATGGTTAAAACAATGCAACTAGGTACTTGAGACAGGGTGCTGTCTGTTGTGGACAGACATAACAAATCATTTCCAGAATGGGGTATTGGAATATTTTAATGTGAATTAAGATTTTTAACTAGTACTAGACATCGTGGGTTTCGAGCAGAACCATCAAGCACCTCATTTGGATCAGTATTCTTCAAGATATGGCCAAAACAGTGTATAGGGATAATCACAACAGCATGGTTACAGTGAACAGTTTGGTCAGAGATGTAAGGGAAATGAAGTTGAAAGTTAAAGAGCTCATATCCATCATTGATAGGAGCATTGCAGAAGTGTCAAATGTTCAACATGATGCTTATACATATATGGTATATCTCATGAAAGAGAGAATGGCACTAATGCTTATGGATGTGTTTCCCATGATGCTCCAGTTCATGGATATAGTGACTATGGATCTTATGTTTTTTTTTCTTCAAATGGGCAAAGTATTAGAAGTTCTTTTGGTCAATATGGATGCCATACCTCATGCCAAGATGATCAAGGTGATCCTTATCCAAATGGTTTTGGCCAACAACAAGGTGGTTTTGTCTATGGCAGATTTGATCATGAGAGTAATCATACAAATGCTCATGGCCAGCAGCTTGATGCATTTGGGCAGCAGCAAGGATATTTTGGAGGGACGTATGCATATGAAGATCATGCTTCATCTTTGGAACCTACTCCAAAATACTTTGGACAGCATGCTGATGATCATTCCTATGGGGATGCCTATGTTTATGGGCAGCATTGCAGTGTTAAATGTAGTTGTCCTGAATGCTTCCAAGAGCAATCTTATAGGAATGAATATCATGTATCTTGTTTCCAACAACATCTAGTTGACGATGGGCAGCATGAACCATGTAATGCAGGAATTCATTATGGTCAGCCTATGGATACTAATGCAAGAATGTATACAATGCAAACCGAAGAGGTTAACATCATAGAGAAAAATGAAGAAGATGATGAAGAAGACAACACTCAAGATGAAGATGACAATGAAGAAGATATACAAGAGAATGATCAAATAGAAGACCAAGAGCAGGAATTTCAGAATGAAGATAGTGAAGAAGATGAAGATCAAAATGAAGAAGAGAGTTTAATCGATAATGAAGAACATGAGGATGCAAAGATATGTGATGATGGTTCACAAGGAGAGTTAGTTGCAGAAATGGATGAGAATGCATATCCATATGATGATGAGCTACCTTGGGATAATCATGTTGATGAGATACATAAACCCACCCTTGGTCATGATTCTTATGATTCCATGGTTGATCTACATCAGCCCATAGTTGATCAAGGACTGCAACTACCTAATGGCGTTTCTTCGGATTCTCATGTATATGATTTTGAATATGGTGCTGATATGTCATATGATTTGAATTCATCATTTCCCTATGATCCAGGCATTCATGATGGCAATCATGAGTTCTTGGGTGGTTTCCCATTTGACCCGGGAGGTATAGATGATATGCATGATTCTTGGACAGGTACCCATGATTATGACTATTATTTTGAGGGATTTCCTTTTGATCCCGGGGGTACTTGATATCTTTATTTGGAGTATCGCCTACAAGGTAGTAACTCATAAATGCGTGCTACAATTTTAATGATTTTCCTATGGTTACTACATATGGAAAAGTGCATTCCAAAGACAAGGTAGCTTACAGTCCAAAATTTCTGTCATAAAATAAATTGACTTATCTCAGTTAATTTGCAAGATTTATGATTGGGGAAGGTACTATATGATGTCTACTTCATTATGACATCTCATATGCTAAAAACCAACATGTACTTCAAAAGTTATGGCCATTCTCCTACAACAGCCCTGTTTGGACAGCAGCCAGTTTTCTCACAGTTTGGCATGCAAAAGGTCTTCTTTTCATGGACAGTGCTTTCTTATCACTTGGAAGATGAATGGGCATGATTACTATCATCCTTGACTTGGATTTAGTCCATTACTTCTTGGTTTTGAGGACAAAACCATCTTCAGGACGGGATGGTTTGTCATGAAGAAAAAATACAACATTAATATTTGCACCTTGGATTAATTCCAGCCTTTGTAAATTCAGCCCTAGCCTATGTGTACATGTGTGAACAGCCCTTAAGTTTGGAAAGAGGGTTAGAATAAAAGGGGACTAGAGGCCAAAGGCAAGAGATCTTTTGATCATTCAATAATCTTGGCTTTACCATTTTCTTGGAGCTAGCTTCTTTCTAGCCTATGAAGCACTCAGCCATGGCCGTCATGTATTCTTGAATCCCCAACCATTAATACATGATGAGGATGTCTTGGTGCAATAGATTGGTTAATTCTTTGTTGTAGCTTAGTTAATTTTCAATTTCAGTTAGATTTCATTCCATGGTTGATTGCTTTCATTACAGCTGCTACAATGGCCTCAACTGTAGGACCCCTTCCGTGTGCTTCTCCAAGCTCGTCAATGCTACGATTCGCTTCTTTGTCATTGCTTTCTCATCACTCTAAACACTGTCAAGTCATTAATCATATATGCTAGTTTGAAAATTCATAGTTGATTTGATGTTGCCTCCTTTTTAGCCAAATATTCGTAGATTTTGGTCAATAAGATCAACGTCCCATGAAAAATCAAAAGTCGTCAGTTGAATGTCATTTGATGGTAGCCGGTATGGCAATCACGATCAAAAGAAAACTTCGCATTGTCTTCCTCATTTGTTTTCCTGCTTCTCTTTGTCCGTCGTCACCTTTTTGCATCGTCATCCTTCTCTATTGTATCCTTCGTTGTCGGATTCATTTGTGAGCTTCATCGTTCATCTTTTGGCCTAGCTTACCCGCCCTTCGACTTCTTTGCATTGTTTTGCATACCATCTCTTCATCTTCTTCGTTCATCCCCTCAGCAACAGCTTTATTCTGCCCTTTTGCTTCGTCATTTCTCCTCCTCTTTCCCACCATCAACATACTCCACCCTCTTAAATAATCAACGCCATCGAACTTTGCTGCAGCAATAAAGCTACAGCTTATAAAAGCTTCAGAAAAGCTTTCACCAAATTATCATTTGGCGCCAATTTGAAAGCAAAAAGCATTCATAAATTTTCCTTGGTACACGTCAGAGATTACGTTCTTTTTCATCAACGTAGGCCACCATGACATGCTCCTCTTTTCTTCCAAAGTTATAATCTTTAGTTCTCATGCTTGCTTTTGCATAGTTAATTTAGAGTTGATTTGAAACATTCACATGATCTTTTCTTGTGACCACACTTTTCTTTAATCGTGAAAGGAATAGAAGATCATTGGACGATTGACAAATCTATTGTTGGTCAATAAATTTGACCCTCAGTATTATGTCTAGTCAAATCAGAAACTGGATGAGTAGTATCATCATTTGGCATTGTCAAGATGGGAATTTGTATAGTGGACCATTCTCTTCCTTGAATTCTTCTTGCATCTCATAAATTGTGACCAAGTCAGTATAAATATAACCAAATCAATCAATGTTCTTTAGAGATATGTGGCGATTTCAAATGCCTAAAATAGTTTTCTTTTGCCGGTATGCTTTGATGTGTTTTTTCAATGAATGGATCTTCCATTGAAAATCTTGTAGCTTCTACAACAATTCTCTCATTGCTTTGTTAATAAGTGATTCTCTAATCTACGAACATCATTGTCTACAACAAGATCAACTATATATTCTAAAAATCCATTACAACTATCACCAGTAAACATCATCAATGAAGAGCTATTGAAGAAGGGAGGTGTGCTATTCTTAATAGGATCTTTGAATTATAACCTTCCATCCAATCAAAGATCAATATTCTTATTTCCTTTAAATCTGAGCATATGTTTCATGGACTCGAAAATAATGTTTTGTCATTTTTCCAAATTGGTTCATGCTTACTATCTAGATCAATGAGAATATGATAAAGAGATATTTTACTAGCGCTACATGTATAATTGGATAATTGATCCATAGCCACAGGTGTGATTCAAAGTTTTGTACGGGAAAACTGTGTGAATTCAGAAAAGAAAAAGATTGAGGAAGAAACTAGTAAGGAGGAGAAGGAAAGAAGACAATGAGAATGGAGGGAGGTAATCAAAAGCTGATAACATTCAAATTGAGGATCCAATTTCACTTTTATGAAGAGAAAGGTAGGATTTTTGTTAGGGCAATCATTGTCACCTTTATGGATGCCTACATTTGAAAACCCACATATTGGTTTTTTCCTCAAATATTTTCTCTCTCTAGGACCTCTTATAGAGATTTTTTGAGACCTCAAAAATCCCCTAAAAAAGCGCTAGTAGTGTGGATTACCTTTGGGATATAGCTAACAACTATTTTCTACAGGTAGATTCTATTTTATGGTAGTTTGTTCTATCTAATGAAGAGATCAAATGGCTTCACTTCGTCATGTGCAAGCATAAGAATCTTTAGCTGATATCATAATTTTGTGACCTTCATGTCAAATTTACATTTAAGGTTAATTCTAGTGGCAAAACGTTGATGGCCATTTTTAAAAAAGTAGGATATAAGGATTTCCAATGCTAATGTACATGTTGAGGAAGCCTGGAAGGAAGAGGATCATCATGCAACACAAATGTGTAAGAAACGGCTCAAGGAGAATTTTATGCTACTCCTTAATTCAAAATAAATATCATGTTGCACAAGGTTGGCAATCAAAAGACTCCCTACCGAGATATATTATCAAAATTCAAAAACATGCCCCCTCTATATCTACTATGTGGAAGAAAAAAAGAGAATATCAAATACCTCTTCTAGTAATTATATGTCTATTGGAGTGCTATGTAGAAAGGTTAAAAACAAGATGAATAGAGTTAATCTGCATACTGTAGTGAACTAATGCTACTCAATGGTAGAGGAAACTTGAATGAAACCTCTAAGAAGGTTTGGGCTATTTGGAGAGGTCTACTAGTCCCTAGGGAGTCTTGCTTAAGAATTGTATCTATTTGGTCTCTATAAGATGATGTAAATATCTACCTTTTAAATGATATGTGTTATTATAAAAAGTAAATATGAAGCTAGCATGTAATTTCCATATTCTAGACTTTGTCACAAAATGTTACTAAAAGGGGAATAAGTTCTACACAATTCACAAATCACGATAAAAATTTGTACCAAACTAGATTAACTAGATGATAGATGGTTGTGCCTTGTTGAAGAGTCACATATCCATTCTATGAAAATATTGGGGGGAGAGAGGAGAATTTTGAGCTCTTGCCAAACACACAACACACACAGAGTGCACATAAGATAGGAAGCAGAAAGCCCTAGTGTTTCTTCTTCTTCTTCTTCTTCTTCTTCTTCTTCTTCTTCTTCTTCTTATCGATTGTAACAATATATCAAAAACTAAAAAGAGAGTACAACAAACATAGTATACAATTGGTCCACAGTGTGAATGCACTAACTAGAAAGATGATTAGATAGATATCTCGTAGTTGGACTAATTAATATTGATTTGTCACTACAATGATATGTTGATGCATGTATCAACCTCTTCAATGATATGAATTCAAAAGTAGTCATCTAAGTATGTGAATGTCAACTCATGTTGAGCTTAATATCTCAACACTCCCTCTCAAGCTCAATTCCATGATTTGTACTCCAAGTAAGCTTCAAAATCATTCAATCTTTCTGCTCCTATGGCCTTCGTGAAAATATCTATAACATGATTTTTGGTGCTCACATATATAAGATCAATGTTACTAGCCAAGACTTGTATTTGATGAAATGGTAATAAGCTTCAATGTGTATTGTGAGTGCATGAAAGATTGGATTCCTTGCCAATTGTATACTACTCATGCTGTCACAATAAATGACAACTCTTCTATCCATTTGAATCCCCAAATCATCAAGTAGCTTTCACATCCAAGCTGCCTCATATATTGCTATAGCAACAGCCTTGTACTTTGGCTTTGCACTTGGCAATGCAACAATAGGTTTTTTTCCTTACTACTTCATGTCATAGTACCACTCCCAAAGGAAAACACATAGCCATTGGTAGATTTTCTAGCAGACACACTCCCTACCCAATCTACATCAGTATAACAAATAGCTCTACCATCAAGTCGGCCTCATAAAAGATACCATAATCCAATTTGGCCTTAAGGTACCCGAAGGTACATCTCATATGTTCCAAATGAGGCTTGTGAGGAACCTACATAAACTAACTCTTGTAGCTAATTGTGTAGTTACAATTCGGCTTGGTAATAGTAGTGATGTGAAGATCAAAATTTCCACCATCTTCCTATACATTGTGGAATCCCCCAATATCTCACCCACATCACCACGCAACTATATCATACTTCATCAACATATCCAAGATGTAGTGCCTTTATGGGAGCCATATTTTGTTATCTACTCTTATCACCTCAATGCCAAGAAAGCACTTCAGATTTCCCAAATCTTTCACGTCAAATGTTTTCTTGAGAATACTCTTCACATGTTCCACCTCTTATATACTATCACCCCCCAACAATCAAATCATCCACATACAAGGTAATTACAACAATGCCCCTTTCACTCTAATTTCCATAAAGTGAGTGATCTATATTTCCAACATGGAAACCTATATAGACAAGATATTGTGATATCTTATCATTCCATGCTCTTTGTTCTTGTTTGAGCCCGTATAAGGCTTTCCTAGTCTACACACATAATTGGGGCGAACCATGCTCTCATAACCCTATGTATGCTCCATGTACACATCTTCTTGAAACTGGCCATGCAATAATACATCATTTATATCTATTTGATACAAGACCTAACCTTTTTCTATAACCACTTCCATAATTGGATAGACTCGAGGTCATTCGTCACCTTAAGGTTTTGGTAGCTAGATGACTAGTCCAATTATGGGAAATTTTTTGTTAAGCACATAGTACTGGTGTAAATAATACTAGGATGGGGAAGGGGAGGTATAAGGACCTCCATCCAATTTTAAAATTGGTATTAGAGGTCAAGTTGTTGAGCTTAGGTAGTTCTAGGACATCAACCAAGGTATAGCTTAAGGGGGGTATTGAAAATATAATTCACACTTACTAGAGAAAACTAGCTATCAGTGCAGCGGCAATGTGTTGAGAGTAGGTTTGAATCCTAGGACAAATGGAGGAAAATTTCCATGATTGGATAGATTAGAGATCATCCATCACCTCAAGGTTTTGGGGGCTAGATGGCTAGCCCAATTATGGAAAACTATTGGTTAAGTGCGTTGAGATGTAGAGAGAGAAGATATGTAGAGAAGCAATAGGGAGAGAAGAGACACACCATATACACTCCCAAAGACTACATCATATTGATCATAATCTACATATATAGGTGAGACCTATTCTATATAGGATGAGCTATATATATCTCCAACACCCCCACTCAAACAAAGGTTTCTAGCTGCTACGGATGAAAAAAACTCTTTGGGAGCATAAGGGAAAAACCAAAGCTCCTATATACAAAAGTACAAACATTATCAACAAGGATTATTGTGTGCATGTAAAGTGAATCTATACATGTGAAGTGAAACTAAATATATATGTAGAAAGATAACCAAGAGGTTTGAGGTGTATGTGCATATGTGAATTGCATGGTACATACAAGGAGTATGTACATCGGCACTTCAATGCCATAGTAGATTAATTCCCAAAGATTGAAGTTGATATGACTCCAAGTTCCGAGTGCAACAGAGTGAAGTGTGCTTCATTGAGTCCTTCTGTTGAGAGTGGAAAAAGACAGAATTTTTGACCGATTTTTGTTGTTTTTTAAGTCTGAATGATTGATTTTTGGTGGATTTAGAGTGATTTATGATTGTTAATGGAAGTATTTGAGAGTTTTTTGGATGATATTGATTATGTTTTGGAAGTTCATGATGATTCTCAGTGGAGATATGAGGTTCTTTGATGTTCTGATAGGTTCTGATTAGTTCTGTATACCTTCTGTATAGCTTATGTTTTGTTTTGATTGTCTTCTGTATGAAGCATGGATTGATGATTGATGAAGATTGAGATCTTGTGAAAGCTTATTGAATAGTTTTTTAGAGTTTGGAATGGTTTGAGTAAGAGTTATGAGGTTTTGATGACCTTCTATAACCTTCTATAGATCTTCTATAGAGCTTCTGTCTCTGCTCTGTCTTTGTTCTGTAACTGTACTGTAGCTGTTCTGGTACTGTACTGTGACTACTCTGTAGACCTTCTGTAAGTGTTCTGTAGAATGTACGTGTGAATTTGGGAAAGTTTTCTAACCTTTGGAAAGGATGAATCTAAGTTCAAAAGAGCTAAAATAGGTGGAAGAAATAGCTGTTGAAGACTGAAGGGAAGACTAAGTGACAGTGACAGTAGTGAGCTGTGAAAAGACACTGTAGTGGCTTTGGTGACTCTTCATATCAAACATACCTCTTGGGAGGTGCATCCACGACCTAAGAAGGATTATTTAGGGTTATTATGAGAGTATTGTAGTGAGGATATGATGTACTATTGATGGAGAAAGAGAGAGAGAGTCAGAGATAGTCAAATCTATCAAAACAATGTGATTGTATGTGAGAGATTGAGGAAGAGAACTATGAAGATATTGAAGATGAATACTATGTGATGTATTTCCATTCAAAGATGGTGTATTCCTTTGCGTTCTTTGTTCTATTGATGGATTTTGTGAAGATGTTGAAGAATGTGGTTGATTCTATCAAATCCGTGGGAGATATCTACTATGATGCTGCATGAAGAATTGCTATTTTCTTTGTTTTGATGATCAAAAGAATGAAATAAAAGCTTGTTGATGTTACAAGATAGATTTTCTTGCAAGAGAATTCTCTTTTCCTTGGTGTTCCTCTTGGGGCTCCATGTTTTTGGTGCGCAGCGGGGGAAACTTGCCATCAATAAGCACCAGAAGAGGCTGAAAATGAAGGAAATGGCATTGCCAAGAAGAGAAGAATTCAATGGATGTTTGTAAAGTTTCTTCTTCCACTGAAGAGTTGGAATTTCTCATAATCAAAGCCACTTTCCACAATAATTTCATCGCACAATGGCGGAAACACATCACTATCATGATGCATGCTCTATGTGGTGGACTGTTTCCTCTTCTTGTTGAAGCAACAGAAACTTGCATCTTGGTGGCAAACTGTTCAAGAACAAACTGAAGAGCAGAAACAGAGAGAATGACCATCCATGGAAGATTTGGCATTCATTGAGAAGTTTCTAGACATCATCAAATGGGAGATTGTGAAGAAGCTTCAGGAGTCTTGGTCTGTAGAGGTTCACGAAGACAAGAAGGAAAAAAGTTGGAATTTGTTTGTGGATGCTCAACAGCAAGATACATGGGATGCTTGGTGCACTGATAATCTTCTGTTTGTTGAATTAGCAACCCACTGGAAGTTGGTAGACATAGTGTTTTTCACAACATACACTGTTGAAACCCTCAGAAGCTGGCATTATTATAATGATGTAACAACGATCCTAAGAAGAATGAGTTTTGATACTTTTAGAACATAATATCTTCCCCTCTGTAGTGGTTTGAAAGCTGAATTTAGAGATGTTGAAAAGAAGGAAGTAGAGGAGATGTTGGCCAGAGAATCCCTCAGATACTGAAGCCCTCTCTGATACTATCGTGTTGAGTCCAGACCAACTGGTTGAAGCCAACCCCCTGATGAATGACGCAATAAAGAGGCAAGCGTTAGAACGAGTCCAGAGGTACGTGAGAAGCGAAAAGGCAAAAATCAAAGCTGAGAACGAGCTCGCAGCAGAAGCTTCCTTTGACGCCCTAAAAGCACTCTTTACAGAAGTCCCCATGGCGACTCAAGGTCCCCTTCCTAGTCAGATTCGTCTTGGAAATATTGATGATAGGCCAGCAAATGTAGTCCCATTGGTTGCTAGTTTTTAAGGGAGAGTACAATGAAGACCCTGATCTTCATGTAGCAGAGTTTATGGTAGCATGTGTGGCTAACAATGCCAGAACCCCTGAGCATTGGTTAGCAATATTCTCTGCCACTTTCAAGGGCGCAGCATTTCAGTGGTATGAGAGACAAGCAGCAAGAACTTTTGGCACATGGGACGACCTAAAGTTGGCCTTCCTCACTAAATTCAAGCGTGAAGGTTTTGAAGAGCGGATGCGAGAGGAGTTCATGAACCTAAGTCAGTCCTCTAGAGAAAGAGTAGAAGCTTATGTCTCGCGAATGGAATCCATCCTGAAGAGATAGACTAACCATCATTTGAATGAAGGTATCCAGAAAGGAGTGTTTCTCAGGGGCCTACAACTAGAAGTTCGCAAGTTCATAGAATTGAGAAGACCAGTCAATCTGCAAGCTACAGTGGAAGGTGCAAGATTGTATGACGAAGTTGAAGCAAGGCTGTCAATGACTCCAGGAAGAGGAGTCTTACCTCCTCCTATGCCTGGAATGGTATACCCATCAAATGCGGTCCCAAGGACAGTTCCCTACCCCTATCCCCAGATGCAAACAGTTCCACAGTATAGTGCACCTAATCCAGTGTGGTCACTCCAGACGACAGTGCCTCAAATGATGGTTCAACCACAACAACAGTTGCCTCAAACAGTTCCTCCAATGGCGACTCAACAACAGTGGAATCCTACCAACTGGAATCAACAACCCCAAGTCTCAACAGGAGCTCTGAATCAGAACCAAAACAGATGACCTTCTGGATCTACCCAACCAGTGTATGCAGTAATTACAGAAGCTTCCCAAAACCCTACAACAAGCATTGCAGGAGGTGAAAATCTGAAGGACTACTTATCCAACTCAGTTGCAAGTATCAAGAAAGAGCTTCTGGATGTGATTACAGAGCAGTTACAGACGTTGAAGGTGAATACTGCCAATATATCCACTTCTGCAGGAGCCGGAAGAGATGTGATGCGATCAAATACTTGGTGTGGAAAGTGTCATCAAGTGGACATTTAGCCACTGAATGTACCTAAAAACCAACAATTCTTGGAGCCTTCTGTTCTTACTGTTTGCGGAAGAACCATACAGAGGATATCTGCTCTCTGAAAGAGATGCATGAACGAAGAAAAAAGGATGAAAATACAAGATTCAACTTGCTGGAATCTAAAATGACAACACAGGATATTGGACCCAAGCCTAGAGAGTTTGGTCCTAATTTCAGTCCAAGGAGGTTTTCCTCTCAAAGTTATAGAGGACGACAGTCTGGCGGTGGTCAGAGATCTGAGGTGGAGTGTTACAAATACGGAGAAAAGGGACATATCTCCCCAAATTTTCCAAATCCTAGACGATCAGTGGATTACAAGCCCTTATGCAGTTGATGCAAAGGAGAAGGCCACACTATAAAGGACAGTCCCAGTCCAGCCCCTGTAAAGGCCAATGTCACTGATAGACAACAGAAGGTACAAGAACTTGCTTCCAATTTGGTCGAGTTGGAAGTTACCGCTGTGACGTGCACCAAGAAAAATGAACTAGTGGTTCAGAATGGAAATGACTCTCCTTCCAAGACTGTGAAGTTCAACCTACCTACAGAGGGACAGAGTAGTACAGAACAGTACAGTACAGTACAGAGCACTACAGTGCCACAGAAGGCTACAGAGACAGTCCCAGAGATAGGACCAGAGACCCAAGAGATAGATGATACATAAACACTTCTAGAAATAGAAGAAGTGTCAATGCAGCAATTGTTAGAAGAAAAAGGAAAGATGAAAATGGGTGTAGCCCCATTCCCCAGCCGACCGGAGAAGCCTGTGGATCCTATTAAAGATTATGACTTGGTCAAAGACCTAGATACTTTTAAACCAAACTTAACATTCTGGCAGTTACTGATGCTGTCTCCCAACAGCTGCCGAAAGAGATTCAAAAGCATCTTGACAAGAAGACGTGGATTAAGGATCGCTCCTTCAACAACGACCAAGACCAGTAATGCCTCGGAGCCTGTAAAGCAAGTAGATGTGGCTAATGCCTTTTTAGATCCTGGAACATGAGAGATTAGTGTATGGATAGAAGGATGCTTCATTTCAGATGCATTGATTGATGGAGGCTCATCAGTAAACATAATGACAGATGTCACCATGAAGGACTTAGGGTTGCAAGGAATTCAACCTACACAGTGGCTTATAAGATTGGTAGACCAAAGTAGAGTCAAACCATTGGGCATCCTCCCATATGTAAAAACAACCCTTGCAGGAAGAGACTATTGACTGACATATTTGGTGGTCAAACCAAATTCTTATGGGACCTCATACCCTCTGCTGTTTGGAAGACCTTGGCTTTTTGAAGCAAGAGCCAGGATGGACTGGTTCAAAGGAACCCTAAACCTAGGCCGAGGACCCAATAAAGCGGTGTTAAAGCTGTATGGATCGTGAAAAGGCAATGGATCCACATCCATTGAAGTCATAACTGACTCCTCTAACGAGGTAACAGATGGTACATCAGGAGATGAAGAAGATATTAAGCATATCTTTCCTAAGAAAATGGAGGCATAGTCCCTAACAGTGGGCACTGTAAGCCAACTGCCAAGGGAAGTAAAATCCTTGACCATGGGTGAATATCTCCTACCTCAATTAGAATTAACTTCTGAAATCACCTCTGATAGTGAAATAGAAGCATGGATGTATTGTTCTCCCTGTTACATGACAGTCGCAGAGACAGAACAGAGTTAGTACAGAGACAGTACAGTTATAGATCAGACATAGTACAGAGGCAGAGCAGATATAGAGCGGATACATAACATAGATAGAGCAGATACAGAGATAGTAATAGATACAGAGTCAGAACTAGAACCAGAAGTAGAGTCAAAACTGGTGATGGAAGTAGAAGCAGATGCAGAGGCAGACGATCTGTTCTTCTCCTACAGAGCCTCTATAGAGGCTGAGGCAGAGCTTCCAGAAGATGAGAATGAAACTGATGAGGAAGAAAATGAAGTAGGATATGGAAGTGTAGATGAAGAATTTCCCCTAGAGAAGTTTCCCCACTACCTACTATCTACCCACTTTAAATTTTATGTGGATCATGAGGCCCTGTCCTTCCTAATGAACAAAGCAAATGTGAAAGGACGAATGATGAGATGGCTCCTTCTATTCCAGGAGTTTGACTTTGAGGTAATTACCAAACCTAGTCGCTCCCATATTTTGGCTGATAATTTGTCGCGTATCCCACAAATTGCAGACGAGGAGTAAGATGATCCAGACCTCCCTGATGCTTCCCTATTCCTGGTAGAATCTGTAACCCCCTGGTATGCAGACATTGCCAATCTGCGTGGCAACCCAATAGTACCCTCCTGGCATTTCTAGTTGGGATAGGAAGAAGCTTATGTTAGAATCAGCCCCCTACACCCTGTTAGGCGATGCACTATACAAGAAAGGCAAAGATGAAGTGCTCAGAAGATGTGTTGCAGGAGATGAGATTGGGATTGTTTTGAAGGCTTGCCATGACGAGCCATGTGGAGGCCACTTTTCAGGAGAAGCTACAGCTAGGAAGGTTTTGCTAGCAGGTTACTGGTGTGGCCAACCATTCATAAGGATGCATATGATTATTGTAAAAGATGTGATGTTTGTCAGCGAATGGGGAAACCCACCAAAACAAATGCCATGCCACTACAACCTATCCTTCCTTTGAAGCCGTTTGAGAAGTGGGGGATTGATTTCGTGGGTCCCATTGATCCACCCACCAGAAGAAAACAGAACAGATACATCTTGGTATGTACGGATTATGTCACAAAGTGGTGTGAAGCTAAAGCCCTAAAGCGAGACGATGGTAACAGCATGGCCCTGTTCATGTACGAGAATATCATTACCCATTTTGGCAGTCCCCTAGAGCTGGTAAGTGACGGAGGCACTCATTTCATTAATAAAGTCATGGAAGAGTTGACAAAGCTGTATAAGATCCGCTATCGCAAGTCCACTCCTTACTACCCTAGAGCCAACGGCCAAGTCGAAGTCACTAATCACATCCTCTTCTCAATCCTGACAAGGACAATTTCTGCACATCGTCATGATTCGGATGATCGACTTACAGAGGCCCTCTGGGCGTAAAGAACCTCCCATAAAGCAGCTACAGGACAGACACCCTTCCAGCTGGTGTATGGTACAGAGGCTATTTTCCCTGTTGAACTGGAATTGCCCTCTTTGCGAGTGGCTATCAAAGAGCATTTGGGGGATGATGATTCACTGCAACGCCATCTCCTGCACTTGGAATGTTTGGACGAAACTCGCAGGATGGCTCTACAGTGCATGGAAGCCACGCAAGCTCGACGTAAGGCTTACCATGACAACTTCATCAAGCACAAGGAGTTCAAAGAAGGTGATTTGGTCCTAGCCTATGATTCACGATTTGGTAAGTTTCCTGGAAAGCTCCAATAGCGGTGCATGGGCCCATATAAGGTACTTGCTATCAACCCTAATGGCTCTGTTCAAGTGCAGAACGTTGATGCCTCTGATGATCCCTTCCTGATCAATGGATATTGCCTGAAGAAGTACTTCCCTCCTTGGGGATCTTGACAATCACGATCACCTGATCCTTTCCCCCGTTGGCGTGGCACTGTAACTCTTATGATGCTACTTCTGATAGCCGTTCTTCAGCCACTCCTGATGAGGTGGACGCAATCCTCTGTCCCCTCAGTCCCACCTTCGAGCCCTGATCTCTTATCCTCTATTTTCCACCAGCGGCAGTGGCGAGGTTGGTTCTGACAAATGGTATTTCTACCATTCCCTTGCTTAATTTGAAAAAAAAAAGGAAAAAAATATACATATCGATCATGGGAGAAAAGGACTTCGGTCCTTGTCATGCCGGCCTATTCTTCGAGAAAAGGTGGAGACACCCTCAGGAATAGGAGAAAAAAAAAACAACAAAACATAAACAACAGAAAAGAAAAGAAAAAAAAACAAGAACATAAGAAAAAAATTATTATGAGAGAAAAGGAAGAAATTCCCTGTCATAGCAGGCCTCGTTCCAAGAAAAGGTGGTTAACACCCTTGGGTGAGAAGCTCGCTGTGGAAAAGGTGGCAACACCCAGCAGTCCAGAAAGTGGATTCATCAATTGACATCCCCAGGATCCAGTTTCGAAGCTGCCTCTCTTGGTACGCTGTGACGTTACGACCTTTGGAGTAAGGTATGTTCTCTTTTTCCTATGCATCAACGGGGTAGGTCTCTGCCATCAACACAGGACACGTCACCCTGTTCTGTACACTGCACTGTAAGGCTCCCTTGCCTTATTACTTGCACCTATGCCAGACGGGTTGGACGCACTAATGCACCATCAACTGTGCACCCTGGCATACTCCCTCCGCATCATTCCTTTGTCAATTCCTAAATTGGGTGTGAGATATGGGTTTCAATCATTATTCATTGAGTGATGTCCGTAATAGGGCGACTGACTGTTCTCTCATCCCATTTGAGTGCTGTAAGCTGAGTGACTCTCCTTCGTCAGCGACACCGACTCGATGTGATTCATCCATCAGCTACCTCCCTGGGTGCTGCCTCGTGGTCCCTGCCACGAAGGACGTGTGTTGTGAAGATACCTTGGTACCTCCTGCAGCCGACAACGACAGTGTACATGCCATCGACAGTCAACTTTGATTCTGGACAACATGGGCCAAGTTTTTCTAGCCCTATACTTTTTGTTGTCAATGATGTTCATGTTTTAAGTGTGGGGACGTTAGAGGTTGGTTTGTCGTGTGGTATTAGGTCCCTGTTGCTCGGTCAACCCTACCCGTTAAGGTTTTAAGTATGGGGACGTGTCCCTGCGCGTCTACATTGCATACTGCCTTGCATATACCTCACTTTGCTCATGTATGTACGCCATGACTTTTTGTTATACTCCTGGGGTCCCTTCCCCAACCACCCGTCCACTGTCACCCCTCCCTTGGGGATGTTCCTCCTCCATTTTCCTTTCTCCTTTATTTTGTTGTGTTTCTAAGTGAACGTACCCTACATTCCCCCAAATTCCAATCTAGACTTATAGCCCTGTTCGTCCCTTCGAACTGTCCAATTTTTCTTTTTAGCTAACCCTGTTCTGATGCACAATTTTTGAGTTATTAATTTTTGACAGATTTTGCATACATTAGACGGTTTTCCATGTGAACACGCTTTTCTTGCTTCGGAACCGTGATCTGACGTCATAGCCCTGACAATCACTTTCTCCCTTATATTTTTCCTTTTTACTCCTTGTCATTTTGATGCCCGGTTTGTCCAATATTAATTTTTGCGGTTTTTCGGGACCTTTTCATGCGTCTTTTTGACATTTTTCCATGTGAACCTGCCTTGTTTGCATCAGAATTCCAGTTTGACTTGACAGCCGTGTCCACCGCGCCTTTCCCTACATTTTTCCTTTTTTCTTTTCCTTATTTCGACTTTTGGATTTATTATTATTAATTTTTAAAAGTGTTTTTGAGTATCTTTTTGGTATTTTTTATATGTGAATGTGACAGTCCTGCGCAACCCCTTCCCCCGCGCATTTGTTATTTTTGCTACCCCCTATTTTGGTGAATAGATCTTCTGTTATTAATTTCCGACCGTATTTGCGTGTGTCCTTTTTACGTTTTTCCCATGTGAACACATCCTATTTCGGTCGAAACTGTGTTTTGACGTGATAGGTTTGTTGGGCGCATTCTTCTGCCCATTTTTCCTTCTTTTCGCCCTGCATTCTGGCAAACGGATTTCCCAAAATTAATCCCCGTCTGTGTTTTCGGGGCCGTTTTTCGTGTTTTTTGCATGTGCACGTCCTTTATCCCACCCGGAACCCCCGTTGACCTTTTCCCCTATCTTCCCCCTGCCGTCTAGTACATTTTTTGTTTTATGCCATTTCGTTTCGATGATCGGATTGTGAGATATTAATTTTTCCTTACTTTGACGTGTTTCGCGCGACTCGTCTCGCGCGTGAATGCCCGCATTTGTGGTTTTACGTGTCTTGCCACGCCCGGTTGCGTAAGCGCACCCCGTGCCAACGTCCTGGCACCGTTCCAATCCCGCCTCTGCAAATTTATCTACCCCGCCCCGCGCCTGCGCACGGGACGGGGGCACGCCCTTCTTTTAATTCATTTAATTATTATTTTAACACACACAAAATAAAAATCTTTATTATTTTTCAAAAACCAAATTATTATTTTTTTTTTCAAAAAAATAAAATTTACCCCCCCTCCCCCTCCCGCTTCCGTTCCAACCACACCCCCCCTTCCCTCTTCTCTCTCCTTCTCTCTCTCTCTCTCTTCTTCTTCTTCTTCTTCTTCTTGTTTTTCTCTCTCCCCGTAACCCCCTCTCTCTCTCTCCCCTCCTTCTACTTCCCTCTCTTCTTCTCCCTTCATCCTCTCCCTCCCTCTCCTCCTCCTTTCCCCACCTCCTCCCTCCATCACCCTCCTCCTCTGCTCCCTTCCGCTCCCTCTTCTCCTTCTTCTCCCTTCATCCTCTCCCTCCCTCCCTCTCCTCCTCCATCTCCCTCCATCACCCTCCTCCTCTGCTCCCTCCCGCTCCCTCTTCTCCTTCTTCTCCCTCCCTCTCCTCCTCCTTCCCCCACCTCCTCCCTTCATCACCCTCCATCCTCCTTCTCCCCCTTCCCCCTCCCTCCCTCCTACCACCACCATTTTTCCCTCCTTCCTCCCCCCCAGCGGGTGCTCCCCTTCTCCCTTCACAACCTCCCTCCCCTTCCGTCGTCGCTGTCGCCTCCCCCAACGCCGCCGCTGTCGCCTCACCGCCGTCGCCGCTATCGACGCCCGCCGCCGCCCTCTCCCTCCTCCTCCTCCTCCTCCTCTCCCTCCCCCCCTCTTCGTCCTCCTCCTTTCCACTAACTTCAAGTTAGTTAGACTAACCTTCTTTGACTTAATTAACTTTACTTACTCACACTAGTCCTAATTAGCCTACACTAACCCTGATTTAGTTAGTTTAACCCTAGTTAGGTTAGTTAACCCCCCCTAATTAACTAACCCCCTAGTTAGTTTAACCCTAGTTAGGTTAGTTAACCCCCCTAGTTAGTTTAACCCTAGTTAGGTTAGTTAACCCCCCTAGGTCAAACTAACCCCACTCTAGTTAGTTGAACCCCACCCCCTAGTTACACTAACCCTAGCATAGTTGCACTAACCTCAGTTGAGTTAACCTAACCCTAGCTTAGTTCCACTAACCCCCCTTAGGTTAGTCTCCACTGACTTGCCTTAACTTACTTATCTGACTTAACCGAGACTAACCTGACCTAACCTAGCTTGACTTACAAGACTTCCCTGACTTCCATGCCTTAGCTGACTTAATTTGACCTTACTTACGAAACTAAGCTGATTTTACTGATTTAACTGATTTAGTTAATTTATAAATTAATTTCCACTCAGAAAAATTTCCACAAAATTTTTAAAAATTCCCTTCACTTTCTGCAATTTTTTGGAAATTTTTTCGCTAGAAATTTCAACCTCCAAAATTACAGAAAATTCCATATTTACCAATTTATTCTAAAATTACCCTAAAATGCAAAAAAATCATTTAAAATTAGTAAAAAATAAAAAATAAATTCTAAAAAATTCCACCCACCCCGTGACCTTTTTCTATTCATTTTTTTCTTTAAAATATTTTTCTACACGGTACCCCTATTTAAAACAATTTATTAAAACCAAAAGGGATCCACACACAAAACTTTACCATAAAAATCTCCATGTTATTTTCATACTCTACATTGTGGATATTTCCTAACTGGCTGAAATTTTCTTTATTCCAAACAAATAAAATATCAATTTAAGTCAACAAAATAATAAATCCTAATACAATAAAACTAATCTAATCATAAAACTCAACACACCCACTAAGGTTTTGTCTTTGTTGTTCAGTCAATGGTCTTTCCTTTTCTTTTACTGGATTCATTCCTTTTGGGGGACTCTTCCATGCGCCTTCAGGCCATTGCATATGCACCCCTTCTAGGTATTTATTTTATGTGCTTTATTTATTTTTATTTTCCCCTTAATCACAAATTAATTTTTAAAATGCAACATTTATTCACCCACATTTTCCACGCGCGTTCGCGCTAAACACACAATTTCATAATAATAAAAATCAACTAGCCATTCACTTTGCACGTGCTACGTGTGCTTAAGAGGCACTTTAATTTATAATCAAAATGAACCAGCTGTCACAAGAGCACACGCTGGCAAAAAAGCGCTTCACATCACTCTTAATTTTTAATTAAGGAATTTGCATTTAGAGGCCCAGTCTGGGCATTGCAGTCTGGGTTGTGTTAAAGCACCGTTTCAACTTAATAATTTGTAATTAACATTTTAAGAAGGAACCGTCGTTTTCTTATTAAGGTTTATCACTTAATAAAAAAGTCACCCATTGTTAATAATTTATTCCAATGAACCTTTCATTAAATTAATTCCCCCTCACTGCACTTATTTTCCCATTTTTAATGAACTTGCTTCATGGAATGGGCACGTAAAAGTCTATTAGTTGGCATTGGTGGTCAAGTTATGGTCCAATCTTGATGTCCGTTTTTTATGGTAGTCTGATTTGTCCATGAGTTACGATTATGGGTACAGTATGTAGTTTTTGTTTTCCTTTATTGCTTGATATGGGGATTTGGGTGCTGCATGTTGCATCGCATGAAGCTTTCGGTTGCATATGTGTAGAGGTCATGCCAAAATTTTTCTAGGCTGTGTATTGTCTGGGGTGGTACTTGGGTTAGTTCCGTCTATATTTGTATCAGTGTCCTTGTTTTGGATTGATTCCTTTTTTATCGCCTTTTGGTTGTTTTGCAAGCATTCTTTGTGACTGTTTGTGTTGTGGTGTGTGTTTACCATCTGAATGGTGCCTCACGCTCCTCCCCCTATCCAGTATGTCCCACTAGTCAGTAGGGATTACTCTTTTCTACTCTTTTTTGAGCCTCTCACGAAGGCGGGACTCGCACCTTTTGTGGCTGCCTCCTTTCCATTGCTTTCAAAGGATCCATGGATGTGTGATGAGTTTCTAGCCTCCTACAGCAAGAAGTCATGACTGGTCCAGGGTACTTCCATGACTTTGACACCTCGAGGCCTAGGGAAGGCTCTGTCTCTTCCCTACAAAGGTGAACCCTTTGTTACAACTCGGTAGCTTTTCTCTAACGAAGAGATTTTGAAGCTCTTACAAAAACAAACCAGGGAAATTCTGGATGTTAAGAAGGTGATCAACTCTTCAGGAGTTTCTTTTTCCATGATCATTGATCCTGTGTGGAAGTTGGTCTATCAGTTTCTCCAAGACAGGTTTATGCATGCAAAAACGCCATCCCATTACTTGTCCAAAGAGCTCTTTACAGCTTCATAGATGGTGTTAAAAGGAGTAGCTATTGATTGGAGCACTTACCTCCTCACTAAGATGGATCAACATTTCGTCAAAGTCACCAGGGGCAATGTTACCAATGTCACCTATGGATCGTGCTTGTATGCCTTCTTGACCTATTCAGGTTTACAGAAGAGTATGCCTCCACCTCCTCCATCTGATCCAGTACCTCCTCCTCCACCTTCAGATGAGTCAGAACCAATTGATAGTTGCAAGATCAAGTGGCAAAGTCACGATCTGTTTCTCCAAGCCTTACTGTTCCCTTGATCCCTTCTCTCTCACAGTACGACTTGGCAGTTCTTTAGAGATAAAGTGGAAAGATTGCAGTCCAAGATGGATTTGCTATGGTCTACATTTGAGCAATTCCAGGAATATGTTCCTCCGGACCATTCTTTCTTTGTCCACTATCAATTACAGAAGTTGGCCTTCTATATGAAGCTTTCCACGATGGATCTTCCTCTTCCAAAGGATGGTTGGAGTGGGGCTTGGTCTCCTGAGTTACTGACAGAGGTGGTCCGTATGGTGTTTGAAGATTCTGTCAGCACGACCGATACCATGTTGATGTCATATATGTATCTACGAGGAGACTTGTTGATTCCAGATGAAGTGGATATGGCCTGGTACATGGGAGACGTGGTTTTACAAGCTGTTTTGTATGTCAACCATTTGGAGTTGAGAATAGATGACATGTTTCAGAGTTACTCCTCCAAAGTAACTACTTTCCTTGATAATTCCTGGCATACCATGATTGATTCTGTGGTCCTGAATCAAAGACAGAACACAGTCCCTACCTATGTACAGAGCACTAACCAACTGAGGGTAGATCTCTTAGCTTATCTTTCCAAACATAATCCATTTGATTCTACCTTTTCTGATGCCTATCAAAGAAGATCTATCTTAGGTCCTTCTGTTCCTACCCTACTGTATTACCAACAAATGGCTCACCGTTATGATATATATCTTTCCCTCTATCAAACCAATTTCACAACCATCTTACCCCTTCTTTTCCAACCTCAATCTTTTCCTCAAATTCCCATATTTTCATACTGCTCTTTTATCGAGGATAGAGTATTTTCCCCTTCTCCACCATGCCCTTCTCCATCCATTCATGTATCTTCTACCTTTCCTATTTATCAATTAATACCCTTCTTAAGTGATTCCCTAAAATTTTCAGCCACTCCTTCTTTAACCTATTCCTCCTTTTATGATTTTACCTATCCATCTCTTCATCCACTTTGACTTATTCCACTTCCATCTCCTACCACTTCTATCTCTCAATCCCCTCAGTTGGTTAGTGAATATGACGGGTTTGATCCTCAGATTTCCAGAAGAAGGGGATGGAGCTCGAATGATTCTCTTATAGGACCTCAGATAAACTGGCCAATAATTCCAGGAGATTGGACCATTGCGAGTCAAGCATACCAGAACTATATTCATTTTGCTCACTAATATTCACAGTCTCTGGATCCTTCAGTGAGATTGGCAGCTAATTTTGCTTGGTATCTAGCATACATGCATAGGCATTCCCATAATGATCAAAAGGCCATTCCAAAACTTTGTATGAATGTCAATGTGAACATTGACTCCCACCAGTTGGATGTCCTATATTTTCATACCCTATGTCTCCCTAGCACATATCTTGTCTTGCTAGAAAGGATGTGCTGCTTGCAGTTTTTTCAAAATCCTCCCAAGACATTTGTAGATGAATCCTTCTCCATGGATCGATTCCGAAACCACCAAGCTTTTAAAAGGGATCATATTCATTGATACCTTTGCCATGTATTTTGGAAGAATTTTAATGATATATCTATTTTTGGAGGTGTCATTCAAATGGTTGTGTTAGTGTTTGTGTATGTGTTGCCTTAATTGTATGTGATGAGTTCGTGTTGATTGCGAATATTTGTTCGAAAGCTATTTTTAAAAGATTGCTGGTGGATGAAAAGCCTATGGTGGAAAGCTGAAGAGAACCTCTTATATCCTTTACAAAATTTTAATGGTTTTTACATGATTAATCAGATGAGTTAATGAATCATGAAGTTTTCCTTTAGTAGTAATTTTTCTATCAGATACAGGTGATAGGTTGGGGTCGTGTTTTGGCAAGATTATTGAAGATATGAAGGAAGATCAAAATTGAGCTGTTTAAGTGAACTTATATTCTTCTTTTCCTTGGGTCATGAGGACGCTTCCTTTCTAAGTGTGGGGATATGTTGAGAGTGGAAAAAGACTGAATTTTTGACCGATTTTTGTTGTTTTTGAGGTCTGAATGATTGATTTTTGGTGGATTTAGAGTGATGTATGATTGTTAATGGAAGTATTAGAGAGTGTTTTGGATGATATTGATTATGTTTTGGAAGTTCATGATGATTCTCAGTGGAGATATGAGGTTCTGTGATGTTCTGATAGGTTCTGATTAGTTATTTATACCTTTTGTATAGCTTCTGTTTTGTTCTGATTGTCTTCTATATGAAGCATGGATTGATGATTGATGAAGATTGAGATCTTGTGAAAGCTTATTGAATAGTTTTTTAGAGTTTGGAATGGTTTGAGTATGAGTTATGAGGTTTTGATGACCTTCTATAACCTTCTGTAGATCTTTTGTAGAGCTTCTGTCTCTGCTTTGTCTCTGTTCTGTAACTGTACTGTAGCTGTTCTGGTATTGTATTGTGACTGTTCTATAGACCTTCTGTAAGTGTTCTGTAGAATGTATGTGTGACTTTGGGAAAGTTTTCCAACCTTTGAAAAGGATGAATCTAAGTTCAAAAGAGCTAAAAAAGGTGGAAGAAACAGCTGCTGAACTGAAGAGAAGACTAAGTGACAGTGACAGTAGTGAGCTGTGAAAAGACACTGTAGTGGCTCTGGTGACTCTTCATATCAGACATACCTCTTGGGAGCTGCATCCACGACCTAAGAAGGATTATTGAGAGTTATTATGAGAGTATTGTAGTGAGGATATGATGTACTATTGATGGAGAGAGAGAGAGAGAGTCAGAGATAGTCAAATCTATCAAAACAATGTGATTGTATGTGAGAGATTGAGGAAGAGAACTATGAAGATATTGAAGATGAATACTATGTGATATATTTACATTCAAAGATGGTGTATTCCTTTGCGTTCTTTGTTCTATTGATGGATTTTGTGAAGATGTTGAAGAATGTGGTTGATTCTATCAAATCCGTGGGAGATATCTACTATGATGCTGCATGAAGAATTGTTGCTTTCTTTGTTTTGATGATCAAAAGAATGAAATAAAAGCTTGTTGATGTTACAAGATAGATTTTCTTGCAAGAGAATTCCCTTTTCCTTGGTGTTCCTCTTGGGGCTCCATGTTTTTGAATTAGAACAAAGTCTATGTTGAGAATGATCTCGCGCTCATGGAATGGAGTAGAAAGCAACCAAAAATCTGAATCTAAAGCCTCTTCCTCTCCATCCTCAATGCTTTCCATATTGAATTAAGCAAACCACACAAGCCACACAGAGAGAAAGAAAATAGACTTTTTTTTAAATACACGAATCATTCTGGTTTGCATGCGAGAGAGAGAAGGGGTGTGTATGGAAAGAAACACACCCAATCATCCCCCACATGCACCCTTTTGTATGACAATTTATTAAACTAACATGTATTTTTTTGGTTTACATTTCCCTTTACCACTATTTCTTTAGGGGCTTCAAAGTTATGGCTTTCTTTATGAATACAACCGTTGATAAGACATAATAAGAATACATTAATATATGATATGGTTGATGTAGATGCATTGGGGGGCACCAGATTTCAAGCATGTTTAGGCCTCATCATTCTCCCCGGACACAATTGTGAAGCCATCCTCAGAAAGCACAAAGAAGAAGAACCACAAAACCATTGAACATGTCTTTAGCGTTGATGACAAGCCGAGTCGTAGGAGACCACTTAGGGACCACCACACCAAGGATGCCATCCCTTGCTCCGCCATGAGCTTGTGCACTTCAAAATCTTAGAGGACCACCATCTTCTTCATGCGCTTGAGGATGCTTCAAGAAATAGTGTACTGAGAATGATCCACATATAAATGCTTTCTTCAATAGGCACACTTGATTGAATATTTATTATAAGGAAGGATTACTAAAAATAATCGACTAGATTGTAGGAGAATCTAATTAAAGAGGGAAATTTGTTCTATCATAATCAACAACCTATTAGGATTGAGTTAGGCTTGATGATTCGATGCCTGCCCTGACAGAATGGTGTTGCTGCAAGACGATAATATAGGCCTGCTACGTTTGTCCTCCATGTCTGTGGTACATATCGCCTTCTACTTTAAGGAAGAACCGCCCCATGTCTATTCTTGAGACTATAGAACCTTGTGTGGGATCATGATAAGTGATGCTGGCCAGATCTTCGTTGTCGTATTGCTGCGCATTCGAGGTGTGTAAATCACCCAAAAGTTGTGCATGGGATTTGGTACTTTGTACATATTTAGTTGTTGTGATTACATTTATTTTCTGCGTATGAGTATATTGGCGAATATGATGAGATGCTTTCAGCCTAAGTTGAGCAAGGTTGAATGGAAAGCACGACTGATGCTGGTGAACATGTTAGGACTTTGTCTTCTCCTTCTCCAGCTACATCAAAAATACCTAATGATAATAACCCTCCACATCTAGGAGTTGGAAAGAAGGAGGCTAAGCATTGAAATGTGCTATGAGAAGCATGGAGTTATCACTGTTACAGTGTGTGCTTGTTTTGGGTTACAATGTGTTGTTTACATGGGCGCCAAAGATATGGAACAACAGGCTTCTGTCTTTAATTCGGTGCTGGATATGGATCCGAGGCTAGTTGTTGGTCTCTTTGACCTTCCGAGAGACGCAGATATTAGTATATTTGTTCTCCGTTTTGGCGGGGAGTGTGAACTCGTATGGTTGACTGACAAGAATGCCTTAGCTGTATTTTCAGATATTGCAAGAGCCGCAACTGCAATGCGACGAGTGGATCATGCTTTTGCATACAGTGGTGCTGTACGAGCATTTCTGCCCACCTCTGGATCAACCTCCCATGGATGGGGTTCTGCTGAAACTGGGGTAACCATAAAAGGCTCAGCACGTAGGAGAAACATTCAAGAGTCGAGCTGGTGTGAAGATGCTAATTGGGGAAGAAAGGAGAGAAAAAGCGGAGGAAGTCACGAAAAGGAAGGGAAAAAGGAGACTAATTGGGGAAAAGAGAATTCAAATGGCGAAAGGGGGGGAAAAAAGATTGGTCTTCACGCGTTCGAAGGAAGGAGAGTTCTTGGAATCGAGAGGAAGGAAGTAGCCACAGGCACTGAGGTAAAAAGACATTCTAATTTCCTCTAATTCGGGACTGAATGATATTTTCTAGGCGGCTAGAATATTTCTGCAACTCGCCTTCCTCTGCCTCTTCGCGATCTCTGCTACTGATGCAGGATTCCATTCCCTTTCTGCAAAAGACAAGGCCTTTGCTGAACAGCTTTTCTCATCACATCATGATCTCGCCAGCCTGGAACAGAAGTATCAGGCATTGAGGTCCCTACAAGTTCTTGGATGGCGGGCTGTGTTGCGGACGAGAGGACCAAGGGGGCAGACTAATGCTGGAGCTTGATATGGCGAAAGGAGAGGGGAATTTACACAAAATCTAGGCCGTGCGGGTACCTTTGAGTCTCCAATGATGGACTCCAGTTCTCTGGAAGAGCCTACATCGTGGGATGATTTGTATAGTATTGATTGAACGCCGAAAGAAGTCTTCCTGAAATTTCGGCAACACGTCGAAGGCTTTCAGTTGGGTGCCAATCTTGAGTTTGATGTGACAGGATCAAATCCATGCAATCCAAAACTGGTTTTGAAACCTGCAGCAGTGACAGGAGTGGCAATTCAATGGATTTGCACCAACAATGGATAAAGGAAGGAGCAGCATCGGATAAAGGAAGGAGCCTTTCAGTGGCCGTCTCAAGTTCAACCTGCAATGCTTGCAAAATTGTTATGCTTCAGCAGTTGGGTGCTGTACTTGGATGTAGAGTTGCATAAGCGTGTGATGGACTAGGATCCGGCAGATAAGGTAGTTGCAGAAGCCATCCAGCGATCACGTGTCTCGACTTATTGGAGCACCTCTAGGATATGTTGGTTATGTGAAAGGGAGAGAGCCTGAAAAATAGAAGTAGGATCAAGAGGTCAAGGCCTGTCCCTGGCAATACCATCTTCGTCGCAAACCTGCACACGGCCACTACTTCCAAACTGCTGAAGGGCTTCTTTGAGAATTTTGGGGATGTATATAAGGCCAAAGTGGTTTCGCAGCAGTAGGGCTATGGCTTTGTGACCTTTCAGGCACAGGAGATTGCAGAGGCTAATATCGCTGCAGGAACCGACAAGGATGGACTTCGCATGGATAACGGGAAGATTCGAGTTTCTTAGGCTTCTGCCCCTATGCTAGAAGTTGAGACAGTTAACTGGAAGTTGCACATGAGGAACGACTCCAGGAAGCACCGTCATCGCCAAGATTCAGCTCATCAGTATAGATCAAGATTGTTTTGTTCAACCTTGCCCCTTTGCCTTATATGAACCTTACTAAGCATCGTGATTTAGACGAATCTGGCCACATTTATTGCAGTTAGTTTAGCACAGATTGCGATGTTGATCTGACATAAATAACAAGTCCATGATTTCAGCATCCAGCACTGTTGGGGCTGATAAAAGATTCCAAGCTTGGTTAATGTCTATGGCAAGCTTTGTTGATCCACAATGAAGGCTATGAGTCTCCTTTGATCTATGTCACTGCTTGCATAAGAGCTTGTGGAAGCTCTAGTTTATGTCAAGGAGTCACTGTGAACAACACTAATTTATCAGCAACAAGTTAGGTAACGCAGAAGGTGTGGATTTATAGTGGATAGCACTGATTTACAGGCAACAAGTCAGGACAATATAATTCCGCTGCTCCTATATGCTTAGAACGGAAGTGCCATGCAGATATGTTCTTTATGCCATTATGGACTGCATTTCTCTGCAATAGATTTCAGATGCTAAACTGAGCACTATACATGTCTGGAGCCTATACATGCACTTATCAAATGCATTATCTGTTGGACTTGGAGTTTGAACAAGCTGTTTTAGTCTAAGTCCTGACTCTGTTTGAATTATTTGGTGCCTGAAAACCAAGATCATACGCTTATTGTAAAGCAATGGACAGAATGTCATGCTTTGTCAATTATTTTTGACTCTTCTTTTGTAAAATATTTGACAAACAATATAATGAACTTGGCATCAAATATTGTGTTATCGAGATCTTCTTGATAGTCTTTATTTCTTGCTGTACCTTGAACCCCGTGTTCTGCAGCTCTTGCACGATCTCTTTGACATTGTTTTTTCTCTTTTTACCCTTAATCAAAAGCTTGCTACGCTTGATGATGAAACGATGACGATCAAAGATGCCATGAGGGAGAGTGCAACAGGAAGTCGACAACGCCTATGCTGATGAACGGCCATGATATCCGCTTCTTGAAAAATCAAATAGTACCCTTCCACCATCAGTTTGATGAACTTCTTCACCATGAGCGTCCGAGTTCCCGGCCAATGCACCAAAAATGGAGACCCAAGAAAACCATACTCCCAGGAATAGAATCAGAACAAAATCTATGTTTAGAATGATCTCCCGCTCATGGAATGGAGTAGAAAGCAACCAAAAATCTGAATCTAAAGCCTCTTCCTCTCCATCCTCAATGCTTTCCATATTGAATTAAGCAAACCACACAAGCCACATAGAGAGAGAGAAAATAGACTTTTTTTTAAATACACGAATCATTCCGGTCTACATCAATGCGAGAGAGAGAAGGGGTGTGTATGGAAAGAAACACACCCAACCATCCTCCACATGCACCCTTTCGTATGACAATTTATTAAACTAACATGTATTTTTTTGGTTTACATTGCCCTTTACCACTATTTCTTTAGGGCCTTCAAAGTTATGGCTTTCTTTATGAATACAACCGTTGATAAGGCATAATAAGAATACATTAATATATGATATGGTTGATGTAGATGCATTGGGGGGCGCCAGATTTCGAGCATCTTTAGGCCTCATCACCTTTGGTGAATAAATCTACATTCATTTGATCACTTGGACAATGTTCAATAATGATTGTGACTTTCTTTACTTCATATCAAACATAATGACAATTCACTACAATATGTTTAGACTTGTTATGTTGGACATAGTCTTTAGCAAGACTAATAGCACTTTGGTTATCAGATCAGAGCGGTGTGCTGAAGAAAGGATGATGGCCAACATCATATAGAATTTGTCGAAGCCATACTAACTCTCGAGCCACTAAAGATGCAACTACATATTCAGCCTCTATAGTGGAAACATCAACACTACGTTGTTTCTTGCTAGTCGAAGAAACAAGACAATTATTGATAAAGAAATAATTTCCAATTATAGAACGCATAGATAAGTGAGAGCTTGCCTAATTTGCATTTGTATAACCCAAAAGTTGAAGTGAATGTAGAGAATTAAAGTTTTGTTGCCGTTGATAAACCAACCCAAAATCTTTAGTGCCATTCATAATACTTCAAAACTCATTTAGCTGCACTCCAATGTTTAAGGCATGGAGAACTAAGATGTTGTCCAAGAAAATTTGTTGCAAAAAGAATGTCAGGGTGAGAATTTAAGTCAACAAATTGAAGACATCCAACAAGATTAGCATAAGGTTGATGTAGTGCTAATTGTCCATCATTCTATAGAAAGTGAGAGTTTTTGGTAGAGCTCAAAGAAAAGGAATACTAGAAGGATGTGCAGAACCCAAACCAAACTTATGAATAATATATTCAATGAACTTTTTTTGATGCAGTAATAAAACACCCTAATCTCGATAGCATTGAATCTGAATACCAAGACATGAGTGTATGTCTCTAAGATCGACCATGTCAAATGCTCAGGGCAGTAACTTTATGTATTCAATCTATAAATATAACCCTTTTCTCAAATAAAACATAGCCCTTTTCTATTCAATCTATAAATAACCCCTTTATATTACACCCTTCTATATGTAAAAAATGTATAAAAATGGTATTTTAAATATTACAATAGTCATCAAAATCATTTGAAATATATTCTCCACCATTATCATTGCAATGTTTCTTGATGCGACAACTAATATGAAGTTCTGTAGCTTTTTTATATTTCTTAAAAGATAAGAAAGCTTCTGATTTGTGTTGCAAGAGAAAACAGTGGTGTATCTTGAGAGGTCATCAACAAATGTCATGAAATACCAATATTGAGATTTTGATGGAGGAAAAGGTCCACAAATATCAGTGTGAATAAGATCAAGCAAATCTCTAGAATGAATTGTGGTGGAAATGGAAAAGGGTTTGCGAAAATTCTTTCCAAGTGTACAATATTCACAAATACCCATATGAGGATGAGCTTTGAACTCCATACCTTGAACAAGGTCACACTGATAAAAATCGACAAGCTTTGAAAAATTAGAGTGAACAAAGCAATGATGCCATATTTTTTTGTTAAGATTGCCAGGAGCTGTAACAACATTTGCGACATCTTCATTTAAAGATAACTAAAAATATTACCATTTCGAGGAGCAACAACTATGGTTTGGCCATCTTTCTCAATGCGACACTTGGTATGGTCATAATCGACAAAGACACCAAGATCCACAAGTCTTGCAAGTGAAAGAAGATTCCTTTGTAGATCTAGGACAAGTAAAACTCTATGCAGAAATCTTGTTGGAGAAAGAGTACTAAGATATAAATCACCTATACCTTTGACTTGGTTGGTTGTGTCATTAGCAAGATAAACCAGTTTATTGACGGGAATAGAATGATAATTATGTAACCATCGGGATTGATATCTCATGTTTCCTATAGCACTAGAATCAATAATAAAAAGAGATCCATCACGAACATGAAGTATCCTTTTCAGAGAGATAGAATAACTCACACAATTTGCTTCCTCAGTAGTGTTGTCATGTGTAGTAGCATATGCTCTATTATGATCTGAATCAAAACGCCTCTTGAAACATAGATGGGTTGGATGATCACTCTTTTTGCAGTAATCACAAGGAGAATAATCTCTTGATAAATGCAATTGTTTATTTGTAATATCATGTTTTTCATCATATTGTTTTCCCCAGCCAATGAGAAATACGAACAACACTCAAAATGTTATCACTTTACTTTTTGGACAAGAATATATGATGATTTGGCTAATTTTGGAAGAAACACAAGAGTGAGTAATCGTGACAAAACTTGTGTTGTAGAAGTCTGCACGAAAATCTTTTGTCCTATTTAGTTTCATGTTTCAAGTCCAGTTTACCTGAATTGACATAACTTTTGACACAAAACTCCAAATTGAGCATGCACAAATTTGATAGGAAGAAAGCTTGTGAGGTTTTCTTGAGAAAGGCATTTCCTTAAGAGTTTCCAAAATAGAAACTTTAAGGGTGTCCAAGTTGTAATATTATAAGACCCTAGATCACGCGCAAAAGCAATTTGAAGTAATCTCCCGAAACCAAAAAATTTTGGCCTAAGTGCTCCATCCTCGTGTAATAAAAATATCATCCCCCGTGTTGTGCGTAAGGAACCATGTGCTTATAAAGTGCAAGTCACCACAGGGACTCCCCTCCAAGAAAAAGGATAATGAATAATTGCAATTTTTTAAAAAAAAACTCCCTCTCCTTTCCCCATTGCATGGCGGGGAGAGAGAGAGTGTGTAGGAGTTTATGGAGGGGCATGAGGAGGAAGGCATGCGACTGCCACCTGTGTGGCCCCCCCCACTCCTTTAACCATTCCCCCCACCTCCACCTTATATGAACCCCCCTCCCTTTCTTCAAGGGCATTGTCCGGCCCTGTTGCCTACGCCGTCAAGCTACCGCCATGCCGTCAAGCTGTCGCCCACGCTGTGAGGTTGCCGCCATCACCATCATCCTCATCATCCTCATGCAATTCATCATCATCATCCTCACCCTCATCACCCCATTCGTCATCATCTTCATTCACGGCATCTCTGAGAGTCAGAAGCTTGAGAAGCTTCTATTGAAGCTCCACTATACCAAGTTCACCTGCGGTGTTTGGATTTCATAGATCGTGTCTCGCAAGGCCTATTTCTCATGCTGCGAAGGAGATCTCGAGCAGTAAACAATTTCGAAATTCATAAAAGGGGACCAAGGGAGAGTTCGTTGATTCGATATTATTTTCGTCAATGGCTCCTAAGCAAAAATCGAGAGGAGCACACGCGGGAGCTTCCACCCCAAGCACGAGAGTGGACAACGCCCCGATATTAAATGCCCAGGTTCCAAAAAATATCTTCACATGGGAAGGATGCATAAAGCATGTTTTAATTCACATAGAAAAACTTAAATGCGTTGGAAAATTTATATATTTTGCTTCGATGTAAAAAGTTCAGTTGCATGACGAGGTACTTGTAATGCTTGCGCTTCCATGATCCAGGGTAGTCGCATTTGAACATATGATACACAAGTTAAAGATGCACTTGTGCAAAGACGTCCTTGTTGCATCGCGCATATAGGTTAAATGCATTTTTAAGATGTTCTTATGTATTGGGAGGTTCACATTGTTGGAAAGGAAGGGGCATATAGCACATAATGCACTTATGAAATAAATTCCTTGCTATGACTTGTATATAGGATAATTGTAGAAGGTCCTTTGAGGATGAATAAATAGTTGCAATGAAAGAAAAAGATCTATGAACTTTGGCAAAAGGGCATATAGTATGCAACTCACATGAAATAATAGATACATTTTAGGCTAAGTGAAGTGGTAAAGGAAGGATTAAATCAATGATGTATTCATTGGCATCTGGTCATGAAGGAATGATGCATCCACGCATAGAGTTCTTTTATCAAAGTTCACAATTGGGGAAAGGATGCATCTTTATTAAAATACAAAAGCTTTGAATTCGATGCATAAACGTAAGGGTTATAGGAGGTAGTTTTTAATGTCAATCAAAATCATATAGGGCAAGGAAAGATGCAAATATCATTATAGATCCTATAGTTGCATAAAGGTGAAAGGCCTATGGTCTTGAAATTTCATATTCGCATGGAATGATACATCTCATACATCTTGCAGTTGCTTACATCTTTTAAGGAAAGTGCTTGCAAGTTTAGAAGAAAGTATTTGCATCTTTAAAGGGAAGATTGTCTTTAATCATAAGTTGGTTAGATCAACTAAGTAATTCGCGTGTAATTGAGTAGCTTACATGAAATTCATAAAGGTATGATTAGCTAGCATACGATAGTCACCTCAATGTGCTAGGTTGGGTTAAGTTATGATAAAATTCTGCTTAGTATCGCACTTAGGATGCCGATTTAATATTTTCAATCTTAAAAGTTCTACCCACATTTACAAAAGGTTAGGGTTATCAAAACAACCGTGCAAGAATGATCTAGGATCAGATGACCAAATGCTAGACTTCCGCAAGGAATTTAGGGACCCTAGGGCCAAAACATTTATCAACCTAGTAGGATTAGGGTTTTGGATTGGGGTCAATAGGACTATATCTTGATCGAAGGTATTCTTGATCAAGAAATACCGTATGATGAGAGATATAATCCCTCAAGTTAGGTATTGACACCTATCTCGTGCAACAAGCCTGCAATGTCATATGCTCTTGCGTCTAAATCACAAGCTAGTACTGCTACACCTTAGACCAAGGTTGGCAAGTTCTAATTACAAATTAGTTCTCTAAGAATTGAGTAGTTGCCCTACTACAACACTCCCTCTTGGGACCTGATTTGTCAAGACTTGGGGCAGTGGTGAATTGCCAAGAAGCAAATTGACCAACCAAGTTAGGACAATAGGGTTGTCCAGGATCTATTTGACTATAATATAAGGAAACCTAAGGTAGTGACAATTTGGGGTCAATAGGGTATAAACCCTAACCCAAGGAAAAAGGGTAAACAAGCAACCTAGCTTGCTAAACCCTTGGGATCTTGCCAAGTCACGAATGATCCATGATCGAATGCTGGGAGTATTCGGGGAAAAGGAATCACACCTTAGCAGTTGGCCATATGAACAACCACTGGAATGCTCGTGATTGTACACTTAGGTGCACTGTTTGTACTTCTTTGCTCAAGGAACTAATTCAAGAAAAACAAACTAATGCTTCAGGTTAAAAGCCTGGAGGGAGAGGTAGTTTCAGTTACCTCTGATTGTATGCCTGACCCTATCCAAGGGGGTTGTTAGCCGCGCCAGGTACGTGGACCAAACCCGCCACGAAAGGTCTCTCCGTGGGTGCTGCTTGGAGCAAGAGGGCACTTGGATACCAGGGGTGGCTCTTGCCGTAAATTCCTTGCCTTTAGATCCTGCACAAGAGACCGACGTGACTAGAGATGGGATCTCGGGGCCCACATACTAGTCAACGGGGGCGGAGCTTGGAGTAGCAATCCTGAGGATTGCTAGGATAGCCTTTGGGTAGGATATTTGATGTATTCCAAAGACTATGATAAATAAATATCAAATGTTGAAAAAGGAACTTGCTTGACATTGTTTTTCTATGTCAGTGCCTAAGTGACGTGAAGGAACCAGTGTTTAATTGGTTAATTAAGGAAGCTGTTTTGGCATGTCAAACTAAATGTGGTAGGTAATTAGATAACTAAGCAACCTGAGGAAAGTGCGGTGGATGTGACTCTGGGTCCATCCTACGGAAGGGTGGTCCCAGTTAGCCGGGAACTTTTCTCGAAGGAATTGATAGTGAAGTAGCGATGACCTAGAATCAATAGAGTTAGAGTCCCGATTTATGTTGTTTTATGGGAACGGAATGAGACTATGCCTCACGGGCAGAGAGGTTGAGCTTCGCATCCCTCTCGTTTCCTGTTCTCCTTGAACCAAGTGGAGTATAAATCCACTTCGACCCTGATGTTTTTGCGCAAAATGGTTCGACGCCAGCTACTTCCTAGAAACTTGACTATTAGGAAAACCCTGATTCAGATCGGTCCTAAGTGGGAATGGCCAGATACTTCCGCTTTGTGGCAGACTCGGAAAGACCTTGTTCGCAAACCTCGTGACATTCCTTGTGAGTGCCAAGCGGCGCTTTCTAGACTCTCTTCTCGATGGGCTGCTAAGACGTGTCCTACAAGTGGATAGGGGGACACGTTACACAAGCAAGGAATATCTACAATTCAACATATTTGCAATCTAAATGATGATTGAGTGAACTTCTTCTATGCTTAAAATTCATAACATAAGATGCTCATAACATACACAATACGTCAAATTTAAGCATGAAAAGAACATGAATCAATAATTGAAGAGATACTACATAGATATACTTCCTGATGATTATCTTCTTGAAGAAATTGGTTGTAGTCGATCATGATAGCTATGATACCATGTTGAGATGTAGAGAGAGAATATATGTAGAGAAGAAATAGGGAGAGAAGAGACACACCATATGCACTCCCAAAGACTACATTATATTGATCACAATCTACATATATGTAGGTGAGACCTAGTCTAGATATGGTGAGCTATATATAGCTCCAACAAAGTGCACATTCGCATGAACAATACTAGGATGGGTTACCTCTTGGGAAGGGGATGTATAAGGACCCCACCTAGTTTCTAACTTGGAGTAGTATTTATGTGATCCCTTTACATTGGCCTTGGTTTTTCTTACACGAGATGTACAAACAACTCAACTAGAGTTTCAAACTCTCCATCCATACTTTGATATGAGCCATTAGACTCATCATCTACATGTGAAGGACCCAAAGTATCAAAATATAACAAAAGAAGAGATTGAGGCCTTCTTGAAAGGAAACCAACTTAGGTAAAGTAATATGCAAGTCTTGTTGGATGAGGAAGGTATATCCAACAAGGGATACATAGCTATTTACAAAATCCTTCAATTTAAGATAAATGAATCCAAGCTATGTGGATCAATATTGACAAACCCAACATTACTCAAAATAATGCAAAAAAAAGTAAATGATAAAATTCTATAAGTCCTTGGAGTTCCATTCCACATCGAGGATATGTATTATGGAGTAAAAGGAGAGAAATGGTTTATAACAAATAAGACAATATACTTTACAGCTTGGAGGCTTTACAATCATATTTTGTTCCATTATTTGAGGTGACTCCAAATGAATGTGATGGTATTCTAAAATTTGTACTTAAGTTTGATGAGTGTCACATTGTAAAGGACACAAAGTTTGAACGGATTATCATCGCCTTGATGAACATGCCACTTGATCCAACACTTTCAAGGAAAAATCCAAAATGGTTTAGTGTCTAATCTGAGAACAATATATTCTCTCTAGGGCCCTTTGACATAAGCAATATACTTATATTGAAAGTTTACTTATGCTAATGGTGTGGTTTGTCAAATGTTTGTAATAATATGTGTGTATTAAAAATATGTCTAAGAATTTTGAAACCCTGTATTGGATTTTCCATATGATAAGTATACCCAAAATCATGAGAGAACAAAGGAATGGGAGAATCTTGGATGTGGAAGGGTTTGAAAGGTTCAATGCGGGGTAGTAGATGGCCAGGGCAGGGCGGCGGAGAAGGGGGCAGGGTGGCGCTAGGGAAGGGAGCTGGGAGAGGCAGAGGCAGACAGCAGGTAGGAGGGGTTGGGTGGTAGGGAGATGGCAAAGGGGAGAAGGGAGGAGGAGGGTAGGGAAGAAGGGATTGGGGGGTAGGGAAAGGGTGAAGGGAGGAGGATGGCGAGAAGGGAGAAGGAGGAAGGAGGGAGAGGGAGGAGGGAGATGGAGGAGGGAAGAGGGAGGTGGGTGATGGCAGGGAGAGAGAAAGAGAGGGAGAGAGAGAGAAAGGGGAGAAGGGGAGGGGAGGGAAAACCGTCGAGTGGGGGGTTTTAGGAAAAATAAATTAAAAAAAGGAAGAGAAACATTAATAATAATAATAATAATGTTCTTCTTTTAACAAAAAGGAAAAATATGGAAGTCCTCCCTCGTCCTGCGCAAAAGCGCGGGGTGAGGTAAAAGAATTTGTAGTGGCGAGAAGCAATGGGGGCCGGGACAACGACGACAAGGAAGGTGCAGATGCCAAGGGGCATTGCCAGGCACGTAAAAGCAAAAGCACATGTGTTCACGCGCGAGGCGAGGCACGCAAGGAACTCGACAAAATAAAGAAAATTTAAAAACATGCAAACCGTGCATTGGAACGAATTTTTGTAAAAACGAACAATGGCTCAGGCAACGAGGGGAAAACAATGAAAAAGGGCAATGGGGTATCCGGGAACAATTCATGGCAATCACATGGGAAAAACACAAAAATCGAGCTCGAAAATGTACACAAAAATTAATATCGGAAAATCCGTTCACCGAAATGAAGCGTGACAAAAAGAAAAATTTTGAGAAAAGTCATGTCGAATAGGCCTATCATGTCAAAACACAAGTCCGATAGAGATAAGACCCGTTTACATGAAAAAAACCAAAAAAGGACCCCTGAAACGAGACACGAAAATTAATATAAAAAGATTCGAGCACCGAAACCAAGGGTAGTAAAAATGAAAAATGTCTGGGTGAAGGGGACTTATAGGGTTGGAACATTAAAAGGCATATCCAGGGGAATGAGGAGGGGTTCGCAAGCAAAAAAGGTAAAAATCAAATCCGAAAACGCATATGGGAATTAATATCGAAAAATCCATTAGCCAAAACGAAGTGAGGAAAGAAATAAAAATGTGCAAAAAAATGTGCCTGACAATCCTATCACATCAGAACACAAAGCAGATCAAGAGAAACCTTGTTCCATGGGAAAAAAACCCAAAAATCGTATCAACGAGATTCAAAAATTAATATTGAATGATTCGGGTACTGGAATGGAGGGTATAAAAAGGAAAAATGTTAGGACACATATAATCAGTAGGGCTGTCACATCAAATTGCAGTGTGGATGGGGTTAGGAGGTGTTTACATGGAAAAAACAAGAAAATGAAGCTCGAAAACACCAAGAAAAATTACTAACAGAAAATCTAGAGGGCAAAACATGCTAGAGAAAAAATGAAAAATGGGCAAGAAGGGTGGTTGGACAAGATTATCCAGTCAAAATTGAATTCCAAAGAGAATAGGGCAGATTCACATGGAAAAAGGGCAAAAACGTACGCGAAAAAGGCACGAAACCATGCAAAAATGAATAACGGACAAACCGTACAAATGACATGTGATTAAAATAAAAAATATCTAAGGGAAGGCATAAGACAGGGTTGGTATGTTAGATCGCTATTTCGAAGTGATAAGGATACATTCGCATGGAAATACATTCCATTGTGTAGGAAGCTGTAAAAATGAATAACTCAAAAACAGGAAACCGAAACAAGGGGATGTAAAAAGGAAAAGTGTGTCATTTGAAGGGATGAATAGGGCTATAAAGTTGGATTCCAATTTTGGTGAACGTATGGTATGTTCACATAGAAAAGGGAAAAAATTCACGCAATAAAAGGGATCGCAAGGTAAACGGCCTCGACAATAGGGGGTACGAGGATCAGTCATTAGGGAAGGGACCCCATCAAGGAAGAAATAGTATGTGGTAGACATGCATGATTGGTTAATGACATATGCATGGGGTATGCATAGCAGACACGTAGGGACACGTTCCCACATGTAAGACCTTAACAGTTAGGGTAGATTGATCAACATGGCCTAGGAATTTTCAACCCACTGGACGCCGACATCCCCACACTTAAAACATAGCATGCACTGACAAATAGAAAGGTAGGGTTAGGAGCATTTCTATTTCGCATATGGTTGAAGGAAATCGTCATTGTTGATGCACGAAGATTGAAGCTGTCGTCAGGCTGCAGGAGGGACCAGGGTGCGTCACAGAACACGTCCAACATGGCAGGGACCATGCAATAGCACACAGGGAGGTAGCTTTGTCAATAAAGTCCCTTGATTTAGTGTTGATGACGAAGAATAGAACTCTCAGCTCACAGGCACTCAAGAGGATGATAGAACAGTCACTCGCCCCATGACGCCCATCGCTCAATGAATAAGCATGAAATCCCATGACTCACGACCGGTTTAGAACTGAACAAAGGGAAAGTGATTGGGAAGAAGTGTGGCAGTGTGCACAATTGATGGTGCATGCATGCGTTCTACCCATCTGGCATAGGTGCAAGGAGGAAGGCCATGGAGCCTTGTACTGTAGTGCACAGAACAGGGTGAAGTGTCTTGTGATGATGGCAGAGACCCATCCTGTGTGTGCATAGGGAAACGGAAACGTACTTGACTCTAATTATCGTAACACCTATCAATTTGCACATCTCAATGAATGTTTTGAGGACACACCAGTCAAACTTAGCCCACCCTCTGTCTCATGCGCTCCTATTGAAAGATATAGAGGGGAGTCCATTCCTAAAACCCATTGATGTAATCCTCACATTCACTTGTGCAGAATTGTTGTATGCCTTGTGCACAATTGATTGTGCAATCGTGCATCCTACCCTGTGCCAGCATATGCTGTAGGGAATCAGTCCTTCGAATGAAATTGCTGATCCAGTGCACCAAGGGAGGTGGCTCTGGAAAGTTGCGTCTGAAAATGTCGGCTAGTGATTCAACTGTTCGGGACTATGGGGTGTTGCCATCTTTTCCACAGCCAGCTTCCCATCCAAGGGTGTTTACCGCCTTGTCTTGGAATGAGGCCTGCTATGACAGGGAATTGCTTCCTTTTCTCCCATAGCAGTTTGGTTTTTTTTTTCTTTTTTAATAAAGAGAATGGTAGAAATACCATGTAGCATGACCATCCTCATCACCACCGCTGGATCAGACAAGAGGAGAATAGAGTAAGGATGGGAGGTGTCTCAGAGGGGCTAGCATAATGATGCCGCCTCATAAGGAAGACGATAATGGCTATCAGGAGCACGAAGAGAAGGACAATGTGATGCCCAAAAGGAAAAGGTAGGTCGACTATGATTGTCAAGATCCCTAGGGAGGGAAATACTTCTCTAAGCGATAGCCATTGATTAGAAAGGGATCATCAGAGGCATCAAGGGCCTGCAGTTGGACAGAGCCATTAGGATTGACACCAAGTACCTTATAGGGACGCATTCAACATTGTTGAAGCTTGCAAAGAAACTTCCCAAATCGCAAATCCTACGCTAGGACAAGATCACCTTCTTTGAACTCCTTGTGCTTGATGAAGCTGTCATGATAGGCCTTGCATCGCACTTGAGTGGTTTCCATACACTGCACGGCCATCCACCGAATCTCATCCAAATATTCCAAATGTAGCAGGCGGTGCTGGAGGGACTCATTATCTCTGAGGCATTCTTTAACTACCACTCGCAAAGAGGGCAACTCCAGCTCAACAAGGAAGACGGCTTCTGTGCCATATACCAACTGGAAAGGAGTTTGTCCTCTAGCTGCCTTATAAGAGGTTCTGTATACCTAGAGGGCTTGTGCAAGTCAACCATCCCAATCACAGCAATGTGTGAAAATCATCCTTGTCAGGATCTAGCAGAGGATGCGATTGGTGACTTTAATTTGGCCATTGGCTCTGGGATAATAGGGAGTGGACTTGCGATGGCGGATCTAATTATACAATTCCATCAACTCTTCCATTATCTTGTTAAGGAAATGAGTACCTCTATCACTTACAAGCTCTAGGGGAATGCCAAAATGGGTGATGATGTTTTCATACATGAATAGGGCTATGCTGTTACCATCATCCCACTTTAGAGCTTTAGCTTCACACCACTTGGTGACATAATCCGTACATACCAGAATATATCGGTTCTGCTTCCATATGGTGGGTGGATCAATGGGACCCTCGAAATCAATCCCCCACTTCTCAAACTGCTTTAGGGGAAGGATAGGTTATAGTGGCATGGCATTTATTTTGGTGGGTTTTCCCATTTGCTGACAAGCATCGCATCTCTTGCAGTAGTCATATGCATCCTTGTGGAGGGTTGGCCACCATTATCCTGCTAACAGAGCCTTTCTAGCTGTTGCTTCTCCTGTGAAGTGTCCACCACATGGCTGGTCATGACAAGCCTTAAGAACAATCCCAATCTGGTCTCCTGCAACACATCTTCACAACACTTCATCTTTCTCTTTCTTGTACAATGCACTGCCTAGCAAGGTGTAAGGGGTTGATTCCAATAGAAGCTTCTTCTTCTCATGGCTCGAGATGCCAGGGGCGTACTATTGGGTTACTAGGAGGTTGGCTATGTCTACGTACCATGGGGTAACTGTTTCAACTAAGAATACGGAAGCATTAGGGAGGTTCGGATCATCCTGTTTCTCTTTTGTAGTTTGAGGGATCCATGAGAGATGATCAGTTAGGACATGGGAATGGCCAGGCTTAGTGACCACTTCAAAATCAAACTCCTAGAATAGGAGCAACCATCTTATCATTTGTCCTTTGACATTTGCTTTGTTAATCAGGAAGGACAGGGCTTCATGGTCCACATAGAACTTGAAATGCATCGACAGTATATAGTGTTGAAACTTCTCCAATGCAAACACCATTGCTAAGCACTCAAGCTATGTCATTATGTAGTTCCACTCTCTGTCGATTACTTTTTAACTTGCATAATACATTGGTTGATCCATCTTGGAAGAACCCTTTTGGCATAATACAACGCCTAGCCCTTGGACCGATGCATCTGTGTGCACATGGAACTCCTTTGTCCAATTAGAGGTTGTAGGATGGGTGCTCTGATAAGGCACTATTTTAGGGTATTGAAGGCTTCTTCGCAGTCATCAATCCAAAGGAAATCTGCATCTTTCCTTAGGAGCTTATGCAAAGGGGCTGCCTTTGTTGCAAAATGTGCAATAAATTTTCTATAGTAGCCCACATGGTCAAGAAATCCTCTCCATTGCTTGAGGTTTATTGGTGTTGTCAAGGCGACAATCTTCTCAATCTTCGTCGGGTCTGTTGCAATCCCTTGTGCAGAGACAATACGGCCCAAAAGAACTCTTGATAAGACACCAAAGACACATTTGTCGTGGTCGAGAGAGATCCCATACTCTCGGCATCTGTCAAAACATTGCTCTAGGTGTCCCCAATGCTCATAGATTAGGCTATAGACACAGAAGTCATCGAGATTCACCTCAATGAAATCATGTAGATGGTTCAGGAAGGCAGCCATCATTACTCATTGGAAGGTAGCAGGAGCATTACAGAGCCCAAACAGCATCACTCTGTAAGCATAGGTTCCCCATTCTGTTGTGAAGGTTGTTTTGGATTGATCCTCTTCTGCGATTTGGACTTGGTTGTACCCGCTGAATCCATCCAAGAGGGAATACAACTCATGACATGCCATTGTGTCCAACAGTTGGTTTGTGAAGGGGATAGAGAAATGATCCTTCTTCATCTTCAAGTTTAGTTTTTGAAAGTCCATACATATTCGAAGTTTCCCATTCTTCTTGGGTACGACCACAATGGGCGAAACCTATTCACTGTTAGCCATAGGATAAATGAACTCAGCTTCTAGAAGCTTCAATAATTCAGGCTTCACCAAAGTAAAATAATTGGGATTCATATGGCTTTGTCTTTGCCTCATAGGTTTGGCATCAGGATCTAGATCGATGTGGTGTTGACAAACTATAGGGTCAATCCCCTTTAGGTCTTTGTAAGACCAAGAAAATACGTCTAAGTTCTCCTTTATTAGGTCTCGCAGGACCACTAGTTCTTCTTCTAGAAGATTTAGGCCCACTTTCAGGTGACATTCAGTACCTTTAGCATCCAGGAACGTCAATTGCCTTTCACCTTCCACTTCATGGATAAATGTCCCATGGATTGCTTTTGGATAGAGGTCTGACTCCAACAAGGGAGTAGTGTCATAGTCTAATGTTCCACTACAACCAGTGTCCTCCTTCTGAACAAATGACTTATTTATTTATTGGGATTTCTAGAAGGGTATTAGAGCTTTATTTGCTTCTGTGTGAGTGGTTATTTCTTCTGGACTTAGGGATTCATCTTCAGAGGATGCATCCAAGAATGTCACATAGTATGGACCTTCTATAAGTCATGGCTCTGATGACTCTAGCTTCTGTTGACAAGGGGCATCGTCATCATCTTTTCTCCAGAATGAATGGTCAGGGCGATAGGAGCCACTAGTGAACTCAATTTTTATACCTTTGATCCATTTCTTATACAGATTCTACATGCTTTGTGATCCATTGGTCAACCCAAATAAAACCATGGTCATTCCATCAAACACCCCAAGATCCTCATCTTGTGAGGTCTCTGTAGGGACATCAACAAGATCATCCGCTATTAGAGGATCTTCTTCAACTCCACTTTCATAACCTACTTATTTTTCTTCCTCATCATTTTCATCCTCTTCCTCTATAGGCTCTATCTCAACTTTTGTAGAGGCTCTGTAGGAGAAGAATAGGTCCTCCGTCTTTGTGTCTACTTCTGCTTCTGCCTCTATCTTTGGTTCTGTCTTTGCTTTTGACTCTGCTTCTGTTTTTGTGACTGCCATGTAATAGGGAGAATAGTACATCCATGCTTCTATTTTGTTGTCAGAGGTGATTTCAGATGTCAATTCGAGTTGAGGCAAGAGGTACTCTCCCATGGACAAAGACTTTACTTCTCTCGATAGTTAGCTTACAATGCCCACTGTAAGGGACTATGCCTCTGTTTTCTTGGGAAAGATCTATTTGATAGCCTCTTCATCTCTCCTAATGTACCATCTGTTACTTCATTGGAGGAGTCTATTATGACTTCAATGGATGTGGATCCATTGCCTTTTTGCACTTCATACAATTTCAACACCACTTTATAGGGTCCTCTACCTAGGGTTAGGGTTCCTTTGAATCAGTCTGTCCTAGCTCTTGCTTCAAAAATCCTGAGTATTCCCAACAATAGAGGGTATGAGGTCCCGTAAGAATTTGGTTTGACCACCAAATATGTCACCCAATAGTCTCTTCCTACAAGGGTTGTTTTTACGTATGGGAGGATGCCCAACGATTTAATTCTGCTTTGTTCTGCCAATCTGATAAGCCACTGTGTAGGTTGAATTCCTTGCAAACCTAGATTCTTCATTGTCACATCTGTCATTATGTTTACTAATGAGCCTCCATCAATCAATGCATTTGAAATAAAGCATCCTTCTATCCATACAGTAATCTATGGGGTTCCACGATCTAGGAAGGTGTTAGCCACATCCACTTTCTTTTGGAACTACAGGTTCTCCTTTCTTTGCTTGCATTATTGCAGCCACTTCCAATTCCACCAAATTCGAAGCAGGTTCTTGGATCTTCTGTTGGGTATTAGAAGTAGATTTGACAGGGGTTGGAATCAGACAATCTTTTGTAGTGTGGCCTTCTTTTTTGCATCGACTACATAAGGGCTTGTAATCCACAGATCTTTTGGGGTTTGGAAAATTCGATGAAATATGACCCTTTTCTCCATATCTGTAACATTCCACTTCCAATCTCTGACCACCGCGAGACTGTCATTCTCTGTAAATTTGAGAGGGAAACCTCATTGGACCAAAATTAGGACCAAACTCCCTAGGCTTTGGTCCAATGTCCTGCGTTGTCATTTTGGATTCTAGCAAATTGAATCTTGTGTTTTAATCTTTCTGTCATTGTTCATGCATCTCTTTCAAAGAGCAAATATCCTTTGTATATTTCTTCCTCAAACAGTATGAATAGAAGGCTCCAAGAATGGTTGTTTTTTGGGTACATTCAGTGGCTAAATGTCCCACTTGATGGCACTTTGGACACCATGTATTTGAACGCATCACATCTCTCCCACCTCCCACAAGAGTGGATATATTAGCAATATTTAGCTTCAGCATCTGCAGTTATTCTATAATCACATCCATAAGCTCTTTCTTGATACTTGCCAGTGAATTGGATAGGTAGTCCTTCAGATTTTCACCTCCTGAAGTACTTGTAGTAGGGTTTTGGGAAGCTTCTGTAATTACTACATACATTGATTGGGTTGATCCAGGAGGTCCTCTATTCTAGTTCTGATTCAGAGTCTAGTGGGTAGAGTTCCATTGTTGTTGAGTGATCATTGGAGGAACTATTTGAGGCCACTATTATTGTGGTTGAACCATCATTTGAGGCATTATCATTTGCGGCCATTGTGGATTAGGTGCATTGTACTGCGACACTATTTGCATCTGGGGATAGGGGTAGGGAACTATCCTTGGGACTACATTTGGTGGGTATGCCATTCCTGGCATGGAAGGAGGTGAGACTCCTCTTCCTGGAGTCATTGACATCCTTGCTTCAACTTCCTCATACAGTCTTGCACCTTCCACTATAACTTGAAAATTGACCGATCTTCTCAATTCCATGAACTTGTAAACTTCTAGTTGTAGGCCTCTGAGGAACACTCCTTTTTGGATGCCTTCATCCAAATGATGGTTGGTTCATATCTTGGATTCCATTCGCGAAACATAAGCTTCTACTCTTTCTATAGAGGACTGACTTAGATTCATGAACCTCCTATCGCATCCTCTCTTCAAAACCTTCACACCAGAATTTAGTGAGGAAGGCCAAATTCAGGTCGTCCCATGTGCCAAAATTTCATGCTGCTTGTCTCTCATACCATTGAAACACCGCACCCTTGAAAGTGGCAGGGAAGATTGCTAAACAATGCTCAGGGGTTCTAGCATTATTAGCCACACATGCTATCATAAACTTTGCTACATGAAGATCGAGGTCTTCATTGTACTCTCCCTTAAAAATTGGCAATGGGAATACATTTTCTGGCCTATCATCAATATTTCCAGGAGGAATCTGGCTAGGAAGGGAACATTGAGTCGCCATGGGGACTTTTGTAAAGAGTGCTTTTAAGGCGTCAAAGGAGGCTTCTACTGCAAACTCGTTCTCAGCCTTGATTCTTGCCTTCTCTCTTCTCACATATCTCTAGACTCATTCTAGTGCTTGCCTCTTGATTGCGTCATTCATCAGGGTGTTGGCTCCAACCAGTTAGTCTATACTCAATAGAATAGAATTAGAGGGGCTTCAGTCTTTAGAAGACTCTCTCGCCAACATCTTTTCTACTTCCTTCTTTTCAACATCTCTAAATTTAGCTTTCAAACCACTACAGAGGGAGAGATATTCCATTTTGAAAGTATCAAAACTCATTCTTCTTAGGATTGTTGTTGTGCCATCATTATAGTAATACCAGCTCTTCTGAGGGTTTCAACAGTGTATGTTGTGAAAAACACTCTGTCTACCAACTTCCAATGGGTTGCTAATTGAAGAAACAGGAGGTTGTCAGTGCACCAAGCATCCCACATATGTTGTTATTGAGCATCCACAAACAAATTCCAACTCTTTTCTTTCTTGTTTTTGTGAACCTCCACCGCAGACCACAACTTCTGAAGCTTCTTCACAATCTCCCACTTGATGATGTCTTGAAACTTCTCAATGAATGCCAGATTTTCCATGGATGGTCATTCTCTTTGTTTCTGCTCTTCAGTTTGTTCCCAAACATTTTACCACCAAGATGCACATCTCTATTGCTTCAATAGGAAGAGGAAATAGTCCACCACATAGAGCTTGCATCATGGTGGTAATATGTTTTTGCCATTGTGGGATGAAATTCTTGTAGGAAGTGGCTTTGGTAATGAAAATCTCCAACTCTTTAGTGGAAGAAGGAACTTTGCAAGCATCCATTGAATTTTCCTCTTCTTGGTAATGCCATTTCCTTCATTTTTAGCCTCTTCCAATGCTTGTTGATGTGGCAAGTTTCCCTGGTTGCACACCAAAAACATGGAGCCCCAAGAGGAACACAAAGGAAAAGGGATTTCTACTGTAAGAAAATCTATCTTGTAACATCAACAATATTTTATTTCATTATTTTGAGAACCACAACAAGGAAGAGAACATATGATTCATCTTCATTGTTTTCATAGTTCTCTCTCTCAATCTCTCATAGATAGATACATTGTTTTGATAGAATTTAATATATTTGACTCTGTCTCTCTGTCTCTCAATCAATAGTACATCATCTTCTTACTACAATATCCAATAATCACTCTCAATAATTCTTCTTAGGTCATGTATGCATCTCCCAAGAGGTATGGGAGGTATGAAAGGGCACCAGAGTCACTACAATGTCTCTTCATAGCTCACTACTGTCACTTCACTTTAGTCTGCACTTGAGTCTTCAACAACTACTTCATCCATTTGTTTTAACTCTTTTGAACTTAGATTCATCCTTTCCAAAAGTTAGAAAACTTTTCCAAAGTCACATATACATTCCACAAAACACTTACAGAAGATCTACAGAACAGAACAAAACAGATGCAGAGCAGAGATAGAAGCTCTACAGAGGGTTAATAGAAGATAATCAAAATCTCATAAATCATAATAAAACCATTCCAAACTATCAAAAGCTATTCAGTAAGCTTTCAAAATATCTCAACCTTCATCAATCCATACCTCATACAGAAGAAAATAAGAAAAAAATCAGAACAAAACAGAAGCTCAACAGAAGGTATCAGAACCAATTAGATTCTCAACATAACCTATCAGAACATCACAAAGCCTCATATTTCAATTAAGAATCATCATGAGATTCCAAAACATAATCAATCTCATCCGAAACATTTCAAACACTTCCAAAACAATCAAATTTCACTCAAAATCCATCAATAATCAACCATTCACATCTCAAAAACAACAAAAATCAGTCAAAAAATCAGTCTTTTTCCACTCTCAACAAAATTCTTATGGTACCCAAATGAACATAACTTCTGAAACAAACCTTTTGATTTTCATTTGAAACTAAGAGCTTCTTGCTTCATATTTGGATGCTTGGGAGTCTTTTTTGATATGCCCAAGTGAGATACATTCAATTTTTCATGTGCTGCTTTGAACTATTCGTTTGAAGGAAGGGTTAACTTGTATCAAAGCGTATCCTTGTAGATCATGGTCAAAGTCTCTGCTGCAAAGTAATATTCTATGTCCTTGACATTTGAATCCACAAGTAGATACTTATTCTAGTCTAGAATAATAAAGTTATGATATGTTTCAAGATTCTATACAATGATAGCTAGGTAGTAATCCTCCATGATATTAAAAAGGGCTTGGATATCAAACACGGAGAACATACCCCCTTCTCAAAGCTTCAACATCTAGTTGGCTGCTGCAGCTCCCTCTCACTTGCCACATGTATTGGATGTGAAACCTCTTGCACCTTGTTAATCTCTACTTTAACACACTATCATGTATCTTCTTGGTCTTGGACATGCTCTTTCCTTTAATCCCCAGTAACGCATGTAGGAAGCAGACAAATCTATGAAAGTATTCTGTAACACATCGCTTCTAATTGTCTATGGAAAACTGTAAATCTACATTCTTCATGCCCTCTGGGACCCTTAAAACAACTCTATCGAACCTTCTCCTCAGGGGATTTTCCAGAAAGACATTAGTCATATGAAGGTACCAAGGGTCCTCAATATAAAACTCTCTAGCAAATGTTTGCTCCATAAAAGTAGCCTCTTGCTCTTTCACATATACTCATGATGCCTTGATCCATTTCCCCATAGAGACAATAATGGAAAACACGTAGGACACATGTGGTAGTAGCATATCTTTTTATCCTAGTCAGAAAGGAAATCTAAAATCATATCCCTAGGGGTGCATTTACTCCTCTTAGGCTCTTTTGGAGAAGCGTTAGGAGTGCCTCCACTCCTCATAGGCTCTTGAGTCTCCTACACACACTGCAACTTGATAGCATCCATTTGTAAACATATAACTACATAAGAAACTCCAATCAGTACTAGGTCCAAAGGTGAACCCATAAAATGTGGGGGAGCTCATATAATGCAAGGGGGTTGGTGCAAAAATATTGAGGCTCCCCTGGCATTGTACGAGTCACTCCCAGGACCTGCAAATGCAAGGGAAGTGCAAAATACTCAAGGCCACCCTCATATTGTGTGGGCCATCTTTAGGATACACACAACGTAAAGGGGAAGTTGCAAAAATCATAAGGTTTCCCCTCATGTTGTGCAGGCCACCCCTAGAACTCACACAATGTGGGGGGTTGAAGTGCCAAAATCTCGAGGGCTGCGTCTTACATTGTACAAGTCACCCCCAGGACTTACACAATCCAAGAAGGGGATGGAAAACACTCAGGTCCCCCTGCAACATGTAGGGTATCTTGGGGGACTTGCATAATGCAGAGGGGTACTATAAAAATATCAAGGCCTCTCTATGTTGTGCAGGCCACCTCAAGGGCTCACATAATGGAAAGGGAGGGTGCAAAAATCTTGAGGCTTTCCCTTTGCATTGTGCAGGTGTCCCGAGGGGACCACATAGTGTGAGGGGAGGGGTGCAAAATACTCAAGGCCCCCCTTGCATTGTGCGAGCCACCCCCAAGAGCCACACAATATGAAGGAGGGGCTAAAAAAATCTCAAGTTTTTCCCTCACATTGTGTGGGCCACCCCTAAGACCTACACAACATGAAAGGATAGGCTACAAAATTCTCAAAGACCCTCCTCCCTATTGCATTATGTAGGCCACCCCTTGAGATGTGCACAATGTGAAGGGGAGGCTATAAAAATTTCTAGACCCCTCCCCCCCCATCGCATTGTGCACATTGCCCCCCGAGACCCACACAAAGTGAAGAGGGAGATGCAAAAATCTCAAGCCCCCCTCTCATGTTGTGTCGTTCACCCCTGGGACAAAACAACACAGGGGAGGGGGGCACAAAAATCTTGAGCACCTCCTCCATTATGGTGCAATGAAAATCAACATAAAAATGATTAGGACAAGGGTTGCACCTTAGGAGAGGAAGACCTTTGACCACTTTAGAGAGAGAGAATGCTTGTGCACACCACAAGCTAGGAGGGAGAGATAGAGAGAGCACCAAAATAGAGGGAGAGAGATTACGAAAATGGAGACAGAGAGAGAGTAGAGAAGAGAGAGATGGAAAAAATTGGGAGAGAGGAAAGGGAGAGAGCTCATGAATTGGGAAGCGGATCTACCACTGGCTCAGCCATTTATAGTCTTGAGTATTGGACATGTGGGGGGTACACGTGTAATCATATCTATGTACCACGATTAAATTTCACACATGTCAATCCACATTTTTGATGATATGGCACCAAGTGATATTAGTACATGTAATTTCCTTATATAGCTCAAATTTGAAAATAAAACTTTCATTTCACATGTATGCTTGTTAGAACTCCATAGCTTTCTTATCCTAATGATTCTTAGAGCTCTTGCATAGTGAACCTTTCCCATTACAAAACTCCCACAACATGATAACACCCATAGAAGCTCAAAGAGCACCCTCTCCTCACATTGTGCCGGTCCACGCCCTACATAATGTGAAGGGATGGGGATCAAAAATGTTGATGACCCCCCTCACCTTGCTTGGTGCCCCCCTCTTGTTGTGTTGTGTGATTCCGTTTCAAGGGGGTAACTTGCGCAATGCGAGGAAAGGGGATACAAAATCTTGAGGAACCGCCCTAGCATTGTTTGGTTTCCAAGGGGTACCGCACAACATTGGTGGTCAAAGGGAGGGATTGAAATCTCGAATACACCCTCTCACATTATTTGGTTCCGTGAAGTGCACCACACAATGCAAGGGAGAGAGGATTCAAAATCTTAAGGATCCTCTCTCATGTTGTTTGGGTTTGGCAGTGTAACAGACAATGCAAAAAGATCCAAAATCTAGATGATCCCCCTTTGCATTGTTTGGGTCTAAGGGTGTACCGCAAAACATGAAGGATTTTGAAATCTTGAGGACCCCTCTCATGTTGTTTGTGTTTGCGGAGTATAATACACAATGTGATGGGACAGGTCCGAAATCTCGATGGCCCCCCTTGCGTCTCCCCCCTTGCAAGGGTGTATCATGTAATGAGAAGGGAGGGGTCCAAAATCTCACAAAACCCCCATTGCATTGTTTCAATCCAGGAAGTGTAGCTCTAATGCCCATGAGCACATTTTATTCTTCTGCTTCATGGTCTATTGGAAAAAAGGGCTTGCAAGGGATCTGTATATTCTTAAAGCTTGCTAGAGGTCAAGCACCTCTTTCATGAGCCTTCAGCCAGCATCCTCCTATATTGTCTGTTGCTTCAAATTTACCACTACACAGAGAGAGTGCTGGTCTCACCTCAACTTTTGAAAGAGTCTGAGCTCCTAATGACCTAGAGTACGATTCAGCAGCCTCATTTGGCTTGCTTGTGCCTTTGCACTTGTATCCTCTTTGGCAGTGCTTATTACTTTGTGATGTACGGGCTCTCTACCCCCAAGTCTGCTCAACCAGTCACTCTTCCGAGTCTCGACATGCTTCGGTCAGATGTGATCTACCTCTTGTTGTGATCATCCTATAGTATTATGTATGGTGTTCTCCACCATTGCAAGAGGATCCCTCCATACCATCTTAGCATTGACCAATCTTTTTAATCTAGGCTTGAGTCCCCAGCTATGCTAAAGCCTAGGGAAACTCCTAGAACCTTGCATGAGGTAGCAACCGAGCTAGGCTTCTTAGAACATAAAAGTGTCATGAAGTGCTTGACCAAGTTGGAAGCTAAACTCAAATTATTCACACGTTCTTATGTCCTTGCAAACATGGGCACATTCCCTAGGGAGCAGCTTGAGATATATTTGTCATATCCGCTATAATGGGAAGAGAAAGAATATCTTAACGAGCACTATGACAAGCTCCTATATGAACACATGCAACTCATCTCTAATAAGGGAGCCGACGAACTACGCTTAACTGTGACATTCAACGAAGTGCCTTGCCAACCAAGTCTCTTAGAGATAGAGCAATTAAAGTGACAATCAGAGGGTCAAAGCCAATTTGAAAAACGTTGGTTTGAAAACCGCCCTACAATGGTAGAACTTGGAGCCCAGATTATGACAATCTCAAAGGAGCATTTGGCCCAATGGCGGTCTCAAAGAGACTCAGCCTATGTGGCACCAACTTCTTTTTGAGTACTGGCTATCATTCGGGGTATGGACATAGCCAGAACTAGTCAAGAAAACTCTCTAGTTGATAAAATTCTCACTGAAGAGGAGCTACATGTTGTGAGTAGACTTGGACAAGGTACCATGCTACTCGATGTTGCAAAATATTTGATGTCATTGAGTAGGCTACCACGATTCCTAGATGCAGTTCTACAATTCATTTTTATCCTCACGAAGTGACATGGATTCATAAACTGTACATAAATAAACAATGAGTTTTGTGACTGTGTATAGATAATACAAAAAAAAATCCAGTACACACACAAGCAATGATAATCAAATGCAGGTAATATGCATCGAAGTCAACACCATGGGATTTAGATAAGTGATGTCTCTTTGAGCAGCACCTGTTCATTATAGTTGAAGCATATGACTTGCATGTACTCTCATGAGTTGTCAAGTGGATACAGGATGACACATGTCTTTGTACGAAAGCATTCAATGTCCAAGTTACAGGCCACCAACCCCACAAAGAGCCATTATAGAAAAAGCAACACAAATACCAAGAAAAAAGAGCCATGACGAAAGCCCCACTGCTAGAAGAGAAAATCATCCTTGCAGAAAACACAAATTGCATTTGAGCATGGCCCAAAGCATAGTCATTGGCTACTCTCCTTTTCTTGGCCAAACTCTACATTTTTCTCATTGCAATTGCTACCTCAATCATATCGATATCTCACATTTTACAAAGAGGTTTGCAAAATCTCAAGTGTATCTCTCCATCTCAACAACTATTCCTCTAACATCGAGGCTAGTAACACAATCATCCTTGTAATATCCATTTTTCATAGCCTTTAGATCTCAACATTTCTCAGTCCAAATGAAAGTTGATAGCCTCAATATATTGCATTGGTTGTATGCATTTTATCCAATGCAGCACCTAGGGGTCCTCAAATTAGATACATCCAATGACCTTGGTTGGCTGGCTTCATCCCTTATCCCCTAGCCCTTTTACACATCCCCCACAATTGTTCAGGTCACATCAAGGGTAGGACATACCTAGGGATCTCGTCCTGAGACCCGTCACCCTGGACCATTTGCACAATTTGTTTTCACACTCCATCTCAGTGCCATTGCAATCAACAATGGTAAGCATGGCACAGAAGATCATGGAAAGTACATTGTACTCTTCAACCACTATAAGTAGCCACCAGCTACCAAAGCTAAGGCATCAATGAGCTCAATTATGCTACATCGTGTTGTCAAAATCAGAAATCATATCTCAAGAAGCCGTCAAGTGTACTTCTCCTCAACATCAACAAATATTCCCACCCCATTGGACCCTTGCTTCATCCACCCATTGCTACGAGGAACCTGACCAGCAGTCTTCTAACTCCGTAATATCTAAGTATGCATGGGCACTCACATAATATTTGCACCACAATATATACATAGTTTGAGTCCTCAATTGCAGGACAATACTCTTAGCTTACTTAGAGTTTGATATGTCTCCCAAACCAATCAAACTATGTCTTCTACACGATAAGAATACTAGAACTACCCCCAAGGAGAGACCACATATGAGAGGTTTTCAATTGCACATATTGTAGACTCCAATGAAAGTACCACCACCTCTTCATCAACACTCAACTCTGAATTCTTATCCTTTATCATCCTGCAAGCCCACCAAAGAATTATTTCCTGTCGCAGAATCCCCAGAACATCAACACATGTGCCAATCCATGAGTGCAACTCCCAACAAAAACCAACCCTATCACCAACCAATCAGGCCAATAAAGTGCCACCAACCACCTTTATCTGCACCGCCTGGACCAAAACTCCAAGGCAACAAACCACATCAGTCCCTTCCACCCACGTCTTTGGCACATGCCAAGCCTGCTACCTACGATGGTGAGTGCCATGGGACTGACACTCGTCTAGGAGGGGGGTAATGTTTACCCTCAAACGAACAAGGTGGAAAATCCAAAAAATCTAAAGCAGAAGACAAGGCCAATGCAAAAGTCAAAAGGAAGATGAAGGCACACCAAAAAATATATATGGAAATATAAGAAGTGTAGAAAAGTCCTAAATCAAGGAAAGAGCAAGTCAATAATTTTGTAAAAAAGTGCGAGATGCATCATGATTTATTTCAAGAGTGACGCGCTCTCACTCGTGCAAATTGTAAAGGTAGATGGGCGGTAGGAAGGAAGCTAGGAAGATAGGAGGACAATGGGAAAAAGGGCCTACGCCACGACTGCCATGTAAAAAAGGGGATAAGGGGATGACTGCCCAAAAGGGATTTAGGGTTTTGTATATAAAGTTGAAAAGTGAATGAGAAGCTCATTCTTGTGTGTGGCCAAAAGTAGCTCTCTTCTTCTTCTTCTTCTTCTTCTTCATCTTCATCTTCATCATCATCATCTTCTTCTTGCTTGCTTGATCTTGTGCTTGAGAGAGGGAGTATGAGAGTGTGAGGGAGTGAGTGTGTGAGGGTGAGGGACCATGGTGAAGAAGCTCTCCATCTTCTCCTCTTCTCTTCTCTTCTCTTCTCTTCTCTTCTCTTCTCTTCTCTTCTCTTGTCTTGCTCACGACAATGGAGTTTGGAATGTGGATCTTGAGGATCGAACTCGCTTGAAGCTTGCACTTGGATCGTGGAGCTATTGGAGTGCTCGGAAGAGGAGAAAACTCAATCGGCATGGAGGTAAGCTCACTACACTTCTAGAGAGAGATAGCACATCGGCTATGTAGTAAGAGATAGCCATTAATGCTCGGCTTGAAACACTTGAAACAATAAGCAGTCTATGGGTTTTGGTGGTTTTCCTCTACAATTGGTTATCTACATTAGAAGATACAACCCTAGACTATTTAATGATTTCAAGAGATGGAGATAAAGGTTTCAATATTGTAAGACATAATGACAATGAATTGAATGATTCATTTTTTGAAACATATCTTGGATTGTTTGCGACAAATAAGGAAGACAATAACCTTGAGGATGCATTTTTTCATATAACAGGTCGAAAATATTTTCCACTAAAGACTTAGAAGAGGAGGAGGTGGATGAAACATTAACATCAAATCTAGATGAAATATTGACAAAATATTGAGCAAGTATGGAGGAATTTGGTGTTGAGAATGATTATGATGAACCAAAAAATAGTGTATTTACTATCTTTCCTTACAAGATAGATATTATGCCCTTTGGATTCCAACAATTTCCAATTGTAGCTAAATGGACTTACTATCACTAGGTAGAAAAGAAGGAAAATGGATATGAGAAATAAGTACAATTGCAATTCTTTACAAGGGTTGACATTACCTAGCAATAAGGATGAACCATCTTCATCTTTGAGTAGATTTGTGGAAATCGCCAATGGATATTAGGATAGCTATGAATATATAATTGAAGAATTAAGTGAGGCATTAGAAAGCAAGTGAGAAGCAACAATGATTGTTGTAAATGAAGCGATGAAGAAAAATTTCAAAATACAAAAAGAGAAGTCAAAATTTCAATTTAGAGAGAGGCGATATCTAGAAGAAATTACACTTCTAGAGATGTATCTAGAGAAGCACGAATCTAAATTAGATATTAATGTTTTATAAATAGAACCATCCTTGTCTACCTATAACAAATACCAAGTAGAACATGAGCAAAGGAATAATTCTTTAAAGGGAGACAAGTCTACATTCTCTCTTGGAAGTGGAGTTCGAGTGAAAATCCCTACTAGTTCTCCTTGGTTATATCAATCCCTTAAGCACTCTCTCAATAGTAATTGAAAGATGTACCTCTATTTTGAGAGACAGATGGTTGGATATTATAGAATTAGCATCAAATTGATTAAGACTTACATGCAAGACATTCACAAGCTTGTGTTGCCTCATTGATAGGAAACTATGATGGATTTTACTATTTATGGAGATGGATTCAAACCATAGCTTAGATGATTTCAACCATTTGCACCTTATAACTTTACAAAGCTGAAACAAGTCATTCATTACCTAGGCTATCAGATCCAAGGGGAAGAAGATGAGGATTTGCATTCACTAATCCTAAAGCTTAGAAGTAACCAATGGTCCTAGAGTTCAAATGATCAAGAGTGTTTAGAAAAATATAACCGAATCTTACATTGCTATCGTCAAATGTTACATGCCCAATATCCATGTGATCTAGAGCAAATACTGTGTGAAATAAGGTCTAAGAAGACCTCGTTCACTATAAAGTCCAATAGGGATTTGAAAGCTATGATGTACAACACTAGTATAGATCCAAAAACATATGCCAAAAGATCTTTTCTTGATGTATCAAGTGTCTATAAGATAGAAACCACTAATGATACTCAAGATAATCTAGCCATTGTACTTTATAGAGCTTTTTTCTTGGTACATTATGTAAATGTGGGTAATGTAGTACGAGAAGCAAGTGCAAGGCATAGTTTTCTTTAAAATGTTTTGATGGATATATCAAAATATGTTCCTATGATTAAACCTCACAAAATAACCTCTTTATATGTTGAGGAGCTTGAAGTGAAAATAGAAATGACAGAAGAAAAATACCTAAATTTAGACACTCAATTAGAGCCTCACGATCACGAGAAATTTGAAGAAGTGTTGCAAGCACATGTTGGGGGATTTTCTTGGTCATATAAGGATCTTAAGGGCATCAAGGATGAACTTTATTAGTATTTTATTGATTTGGAACTAGGCACAAAACTTGTATGCCAATGTCAACAAAGAACAAATCCTGTGTATGTAGAATTGATAAAACCTAAAATTAATGTGCTTCTAAATGTGAGATTTATCTATCCTATTGTATATAGTGAATGGATAGCTCCCATTGTGGTAGTACCCAAGAAGAATAGCAAGAAGATCCGCATTTGTGTTGATTATCGAAAACTTAATAGTAAAACACAAAAATATCACTTCTCTTGACATTCATATATCAAGTGCTAGATAAGGTTACAAGACACGAATTATATTCCTTCATGGATGGGTTTTGCAATTACAATCAAGTACTTATTCATCCTAAAGCTCAATCTAAGACCACTTTCACTACAAAATGGGGCACGTTTGCTTATAAGTTATAAATTTATGTCTTTTGGTATGTGCAATGCACCTACAATGTTTCAAAGGATGATGATTGGAGCCTATTAAGATTTTCTTTCGCAATGGATGGAAGTGTTTCTAGATGAATATTTTGTTTATGGGATAGTAGAAGAAATGCATTAGCTATTGTTACAAGTATTTGAGTGTAGTGATGAAGTAGGCATCTCGCTAAATCATAATAAATGTGTTTTTGGAGTTCCATAAGGAATCTTGTACTCACTCTAATACTATCTATAAGAGTGCTATCAATAATTTTTGCACCCATCTTATTGAATCTCACTTTATGACCAGATCAATTATGGAAAAAATAATAATAAATTTCTATTAATATTTAGAACACACAATACCTTTGAAAACTTTTTGACTTCACCATTTGTAGAGAAAAAGGAAATAGTGCTTATGCCCTCAGTAGCGCATTTTATATCATATGATGGGAGGCACCATTATCCAATACTAGGAGTTCATGGTAGAATCTTATACCAAGTAACATGCTTCCTTAATGGTCGCCCATGAATTACTCCAGCTCTACTTCAGTTGTATTGGTTGTCTCCTTCCCTTTATTTTTCAATGTACCATCTTCTCATTTTCCTTCATAATACAACAATCTAGAATTGCATGCCCTATGAGAAGAACTCCTTGAAACACTTTCTTACCACCCTTCTTCTTTTTGGCACAATCACTTTTGGTGGAGTAAGCACCTTTGCCTTTTGTGTTGATTGAGAATGCAACATCTCCACTATTGCTTTCTTCTTGTGCCTTAAGCTGCAACTCCTCCATTAATAGTGCAAAAAATTCCTCAAATGTCAAATATTGTCTCACCTGAGTGTTAAGGGTAGTTACTAATCCATCAAACTTTAGTGAACAAATCCAAAGACACCATTGAGCTAGATCCTCTCTATTCTTTTCTATTTCACTGTCGATCATTTGGTCATGTAGATTAGTGATTCGAGTAATGGATACTTCAGCTGTCTCTTCTTTCAATAACCATCTCTCTTTCTAGGTAAGTCTCTAGGTTTTAAATTTGTTTTTTTTCATATTTCTTACTAACCATTCAATATATTCCAACTTTCTTATGCCTTGGTTGTATGTTGAATCAAGGTCAAAACAACATTTGAACGAATGATTACACTTGAATTTAATGGATTGCAAGTAGGTTGTTGTTCTAGGTCAGTCTTCTTTGGTACCATCTCCAAGCGTTCATAAGAATCAAGAATAGTTATGATTTTAATCTTCCAAGGATTGTAGTTCGTAGTACCAACTACCTTGCCTTGACTAAAGGTTGGTGGAACAAATCCTTAATGTTTGAATCGCCAATACAATACTTCTACGTTATGCTCCATAACTGCTTCCAGATGTCTACATTAGTGATGTAGTCTAACAAATCATAAGTTGTTGGTCCTACATAACTTATCACAAGAGAACTTGGATATATATTTATACTTGTACAAGGGTTTGAAGAAGATTAATCTCAATATTTACCAAAACCACCTCAATTTAGAGCTTAACACTAAGCATGTATCGTAGTGGAGTCATTTAGAGGAAGAAAAAAGAGGAAAGAAGAAATCATAGGTTTTAATGATAGCCCTAGACTATGTAATTTCTAGTAATTAGCTTGATGTAGGATACATAAAGCAATAGGGAGAGAGTAAGCGGCTAACAAGGTATGATCAAGGACAAGGATTGTGTTTCTTATTGGCGTGAAGATGTATGGAGATTTTTGCAATGTCTTTACTTTTATTAGTCTTCAAAAGGATAATTATAACTTATCATCAACAATATTGTACATGACATGTAATGAGATAAGAAAAGTATAATTAATTTATATGAAGAATAAGGAGTGAATGGAGCTTGTAACTCCATTATTACCAAAGTAGCAGTTATTCAGTTTTTGAAGCTAGTTGGGTCATATACTCTAAACTGCAAATAGCACATTTCCAAAATGGATAAGTACTAAGAAGCATAGAGTGTACATAATCAAAATGTGTTTTAATAGATTTTGATAGTAGATGGAAAAAGTTATCAAAGCAAATTGTGCATATACAAATTTTGCTTTTGGGGAAATATCGAACACTTTCCTTTAGCAAAAATAAGATATTATTGAACTCTTGCTATAAAAATATTGTGTATAACCCTTTGAACAAAATACCTATGTAGAATGTATGTTTGCCTCTTCAATGAGCCATAGTCATCCACTAGCTAGTTTGATAAAAATTGCGTACCTCGCTTTGTCAATTGTCTAAGATCAGTTCGCCTTTTAACAACATCTTTAGATTGTGAAAAAGTTTTAGGAGATGTCTCGTAAATGCTAACTTTGTATCTAGTTGTTAAAATCCACCTGCAATTAGAAATCGAGCCTCATATAACTAATTATTTAGTTACAAATTTCTATTAAACTCATGCAAATCTACATACGAGTGGGAAACCAACATAGTCAACTAATTGTATATTGCATAAGTGTGTGTGCATATGTTATCATATAATATATTGGCACATGTTTGCTTGTATTGGATGACCTTACCAAAGACTTGGAAACATTCGTAACTTGTAATACTCATCTTCCAAACTTTTCTTTCTTTACTTGTGAGAAGCTTCATACATCAATGTGTATTTGTCACATGTCACCAACAAAACATACTCCTTTCTTGTAAGAAAATATGAATTCTATAGGTTTGCCAAAAATGTGTGACATTCTCTTTATTTTGATTTAGTGCGCATTATGTTGTTTATTTATGAGCGTTCTTTATATATTTCTAAATCCCCATGCTTCTCACTTTGTAGGCACTTTGTGAGTTAAGAAACATTGTTCTACACATAAAACTCTAATATGAATAACGAAGTACAAAGTAGTTGGAAAGCTGCTATTACACTTCATCAAATGATGGTAAGCATCCTACTCCAATCTCAGCTCCTCTATACTAGGTGTTTTAGTAAGGAAGGATGAAAACTTTCATAAAGTGTTTGCTTAATCCTTAAAACTGGAGCTTTGCAAAAAGAAAATTAAACAAGCCCATGTTCTTAAGAACTTGAGTACTAGAGAACCTCCATGATTCCAATTAGGATACTTACAAGTTGTAATCTACAAGCTGGAGTCCCAATCATGCATAATGGTCTCTTAATTTTTAATATGTTAGAAGCAATCCTATTATCAATAAATGACTTGAGGTACGTCCTATATCTAAAGGAAAAAGAGGGCCTAATGTATTAAGTTGTGTAGAAGAAAAAACAAACTTTTAATAGTTAGAGGAGACCACTTCTTGGAAATCTTAAGAGCAAGATTCCCAAATGTAAAGTTATAAGTGAAGTGTATAGCTTCAAGTAAGTTGAGCAAGTTTATCCACATACATGTTTGAAAGATATTGCAATGAACTTGTTGCAAGTGGGTCAAGTGTGGATATTTTTATGCAAAGCTAGCTTGTAGTGCATTTGGATGCATAGGTCATGAGTACTACAAATGCTAAACAACGCTCGAAGCAATTCTTGAGGGCCTTTTAAGGTGTGCATATAGAGGGAGGTGAGGGGATTGGTTGGGTAAAGCGGGAGCACAATGCAAGTGTCCACGAGATGTGCATATGTGGGTCAATATATGTGTGAGGTGTCACACATGGGCGAAAGAATCTATGGATATTGGTAGAAGTTTGGAAACATTGAGATGAACATTGTAAAGGGAAGAGGGGAGAAAGAATCTATGCATATTTGTAGAAGTTTAGAAGCATTGAGACTAGCAATGGAAAGGGAAGAGGGGACAAATAATCTATGCATATTGGTAGAAGGTTGGAAACATTGAGACTAGCAATGGAAAGGGAAGAGGGGACAAATAATCTATGCATATTGGTAGAAGGTTGGAAACATTGAGACTAGCAATGATTGCAAAGGGAAAAGGGGAGAAAGAATCTATGCATAGGGTAAGGGGGCCAACCATAGAACACCTAATGGAACAAGTGCTTGTTTGTGTGTGGAAGGGGGATTCCCATTTTGCACTTTTTGGAGATTTGAATATATGGGCATTAACAAATGATTAAAGGAGTCCAATATTGAACTTTGTACTTCAGAATCTTATATGGAATTTACAAAATATAGTTTGGGGGGGGGGGTTCCCAAGGCAGTGATACACTAATGAGCTCATAATGTGCCATTTTTTAGCAAATCAATGAGTGATTTTTACTCAAGGTTCTCAATATATTCCTTTTATTTGTTACATTATTAGCCCCAAGGTGTTTACTTTTTAGTACCATTCGGGCAGTTTGGAAACTTTGAGATGAGCACTATAACGGGAGAGAAGAGATATCAAAGCATGAGGGGTAAGTTAAGAGGGTTGATCCTCTCTCACAAGTCATTGTACGCGCAACTTATGAGTGATTAATGCTTGATGCTTGCTTAGGAGCTCTCTCTCTCTCTCTCTCTCTCTCACACACACACACACACACACACACATTCATTCACTCGACACATCGTAGGAGCAAGCTACAACACACACACACACACACACACACCCCAACACACAGTCTCTCGCAAGTTCATGGCAGGAGCCTCTAATTCCCCCTTTGCATCATCGTCGGCCAGTGCGTATGGAAGCAGCAGGTCGTCCGCGTCGTCACTGGCTGCGCTGCGGCGTCACTTGTATGGCGACAACATCAAGCGTCCTCCGAAGCGAGGCCACGTCAAGCTCTGCATTGCCCGCTCCCTCCTGCGCTCCCTCTCGAGCCTTCGGCTTTCCCCTACCAGCAGTAGCATCAGCCCTAATTCCTTCTCCTCCTCCTCCTCCTCCTCTTCTTCAGCTGCTCTTGCTTCCTCTAATTCCCCCTTTGCATCATCGTTGTCGTCGTCGTCGTCGTCGTCAGGTCTGGCCAACCCCAAGAGACAGCGCAGCGCCCGGCCTCGCTTCATTCGTCTCCTCGTTCGTTGCTCATGCAGATAAAGTAATGATGATTAACCCATGATAACCATATTGATCGCGATGATGATGGGTCTTGATTACAAGCGCTCATGATGCTCATCGTCATAGTCTTAATAGGCTACAAGATGGTCAAGATAGTGAAGGTGACGGTGGTGGTCGGGATGTTTATCATATATTGATGGTGTTGGTTGGGAACATGGTCATGGTGGTGGTGTTATGGTAGTACCGATGGTGATCTTAGTGCTTAGGCCACACATACTCTATCACAATGCCACGTATTCCACACTTCATAGAACTTTGGAGGCCCTTGTGGATACACTCACATAAAATATGTTCACATTTTCCGTCAGCAATTCTGCCTTCCTTTCATCATTGCTTTAGCAAGCAAACTCGTAACATTTGAGAGCTTCTGTCTTTTTACCTAGCCTCCATCAATATTGCACTCAAAATCACCCACTTATGGACTTTCTTCTAAACCATGCCATTAATGATACATAGATACAAGCTTCATGCAAGATTTAAATTAGCATTCAATGATTTTGACATTTTACACACAGATGTTCTCAAGAAATAGTGTTCTTATTGTAGGTTGACATTTAGTCCTAAAAGCGAATCTCATTAGCACTTACCAAGGGCACTTTTTTTCCCCTAGGTTTTCCCTCAGATGTCTAGTGTGAAAGGACATCTTACCTTTTGTTGACATTCATGATTGTAATTATAAGCCAAGGTTAGGCGCATTTCATAGTAATCCAGATGCAATTTTGATACAAGGGCATGCAAGTGATGTATCGCATGGAGTTTTCTCCAAACATATTGTCCATGAATTGAAAATACAACCGACATGTCCTCATCATCCAAAAAGCTCCATCTCCTACATTTGCACTAGATGGATTGAGTAGCACATAAAATCCAACTCGCCAATCACATTTTGGTGTTTTCTATCTAAAGCTCAAAAGATGAACTGCTTGACAATTACATGAACTACTCACTTGAAAGTTTCATGATGCAGAATATTCTAGTTGCCAAGAGTTCCAGGAACGTGTTTTGGAAGATGAGGCTCATCCTCCTAAAATCACACCTGCTACTATTTGCAGGGAGGAAGATAAAGGTGGTGGACAGTCACAACTAGTTATGCAACTACAACCAACTTTATAGCAAAATTGTTGTGATGTCAAGGATGCACAAGCTATGACTATGATTGCATTAAATATAAAATGGCCTATCACACCATATGTTAGATAGTGTAAAACAACAAAGCATGCTATGTATTATCTTAAGAATGAAGCAATGATTTCTCACTTGAAAACAATTAGATTGACTTCATGTTCAAGAAGAAGAATGAATGGTAGAGCATCTTATTAAGGTGCAAAACCTATGAGAGAAGGTACTCAACATCGAGATGAAGTCATTTCTTGATGAGAATATGACTTCTTATGGGGCCATTGTTTCTAAGAGTTTCGAGTCATTACTTCCTTCTTATCAATCCTTCCATGCATCTCTTAATCTATGTGTGAATAATCTAAATTAGCTTGCATTTGAAGATCTAATGAGCTTGTTGTTCTAGGAGAAATGAAATCAAATTAATAAGGCTATCTCTATGCATGACAGTGATCAATCTCTTATTGTGCATGACAAAGGGAAGGGTAAGTTCAATAGTAACTATTAGCCCAAAAGCTAATTTTCAATAGTCTTCTAGCAAGGAAAAGTCATGTCAATAGGTCAAAGAAGAAGACAAAGGGTCATTATTATAAGAAGCTTAAGCACTATATTTACAAGTTTGAAAAAACAACAGCATCAATGAAGGCAAAAGAATTTTGTCATGATATTGCAAATTGTTTTCTTACATCTATAACCAAGGATAATGTAATCAACAAATGTGCCAACAAAACTTGTAGATGATAGGTATGCCTTCTTGATGTGTTGTTGTGATGAGAGAGTGCATACATGTAATATTCAAGACACACAAACTATTTGTATTTTGACAATGGGGCATTGAGAAGTACTACAACTCATATAGCTCCACTTTGCAATTTGAAAGTTGCTCTAACCAAAAAAGTGTTCTCATGTGCAAATAATGCCTCACACCCCATAAAATGCATTGGTGAAGTGATGCTTATGATAGATGGTAGTACAGATATTTATTTGCAACTATATTGAATAAGCCGAGGATTAATAAATACTTTCTTTTGATTTCCTCTTTTGCTATGCATGGTTATTTGGTAAGTTTTAAGAATGATGAATGTGTTGTCAAAAATTTGTGAAGAAACTTGGAAATTTTTTGTTTAAGCTAGATCATTACAAGAAACAGGGGGAAATTTTTTAGTGACCTTGCTTGAGCAAGCTTTTTGGGTAGACAAAAATTTTAGTGAGCTTTTCCACCAAGGTTCACATCTATGACATCACATTTTATTACACATCATTACCCACAATGTTGCACTTTGCAAATAATTGACTACATAGGGGTAATTACGTAAGAGAACTTACATCAAAAATTGGTTTATAAAACTCCAATTTAATAGCACAAAAGTTGGGACTGGGATATCACAAAATTCCAACATAGAAATCCAAGGCCACATGGCCTATTCTCCTTATAATTGCTACTAGCCTCAATTGTGCATTCATCAAGATACATATCTCTTCATGTGTGATATTTGTACATGCATCTACTTTCTAAATAAGGGGGATCCTTGGGGTGCATACTATATTTTTATCCACATAGCAACTATGTGTAACATCATTTGGACAAAACCACATCATTTGTGCCTTCGAGTAACCCTTCCCTAAATATTGTCTTTCAGAAAAGAAGCTCGGAGACACAACACCTAAAAAATTTTGTAATATATTTCCACATTTTGTCATTCCCCTAATCAGTCCCATGCACTTCACTCTACAATCTTGTGGAGTCTTGCATATTGCCCAAAAAGCTGGATTGATGTTTTGCTCCACAATTATGAATTGCCCTCTCATTGGTGGTGATACATCTTGTTCTAACATTGTTTTGTGGTGCAAAGTTTCACCATCCTTAGATCCCCAATATGCAGTGTTGCCCATTGGACATCTGCTATCTCCTTCCATCCCATTATACAAGGTCTTTCGAGGGTGGCCTTTTTGTTGTTTCTCTTTGATTTCCATAACAAACCTAGGCACATGAGATCAAGTTCTTATTGGAAGTATGGATGTTGACCTTGATCCACCATGGAGAGGTTTATTCATGTTTAAATTGTACATTGATCCCTAATTTGCATTGATAGGTTAAAATTCTAAAGTGGATGGAAATCAATAGACTCTTTGTCTATTTTGGATATCTTCTACTTACTAAAACACACACACACACACACACACTCTCTCTCTCTCTCTCTCTCTCTCTCTCTCTCTCTCTCTCTCTTTCTTTCTCTCTCTCTCTCTCTCACAACACTTACCCATTATTGATGAGTATTTACTACTTGTGTCTAAATTGCTTGCACTTTAAGGTTTTCGTTATAAACTCCACTCTATGCATTTGCAAATGAACACAATATATATAAAGGGAAATAAATGAATACTTTGTGTGTAGGCTGATGCTAAGTGTAATATGGTCTCTAAGACATTTTCCTTCACTCCTCCACTCTTGATGAAGTCGTTAATATGGCTAAGGTACTACTGTCTACTACTACAACCACCAACATCAGTCACACTAGACTAGAAAGCATCTTCCTCTTACTCAAGGAGAAGTTGTTTGAATTTATCAAACTCTTATATTTTTCATATGCCAACTGCATATTTTTAGTGCATAAAGAAAGAGCTAACATAATATTTCCAATGCCTCCTATAGCAGACCTAGATACTCCATGGATAGTGTATGTAAAATAATGGCTAGCATCATTGCAATGCAGATCTAAGAGGTTAGGTGTGCACAACATAACCAACTATATTTGGAATGACATTATTCACTCATATGGTCATTTAAAAAGTAAACTATTAATTATGCATAGTGTTTTTTTGGTTGGATACATAGATGTATTTTTCATATTTGATTAAAGTTCCATTTAAAGTGGTGAAAAATGAATGAATGTCATGGATGAGTCTAGTACTATATGCACCTAGATTCAGAATCCAACATATAGATTTGAAAGACTTCTTGTCTAGTGCTAGAAATTGGACTCATAATGAAAAGGTGTTGGGGGAAGTCTTGTGGAGCCATGGTTAAGGGATACATGTGTTTCCTTGGCTATTATTCAAATTTAAGCATTCAACTTCTTCATTTTGAATTCAAAGCTCCCACTGCTAGCACCATGGCCTATTCTTAGGGTCATGATTAGGACTCATGTGATTTTGGAGCTTGCATATCAAGAGCATTGGAACTCTGACGAGCTACTACCTACACTACCCTACATCCTGACATCTTTATACCCCTCGTCCACTACATTTTTTCTGATTGCAAGCACCATCTGTACCCTCCACCCATTACATATGCACTAGTCGCATGTGCAATCTTTCCTCCCCCTTCTACTCCATGGCTCCCCCACACTTGCCTACAAGTTGCATACATACATTGCACCCATCCACCTTACTATGCACCTACCCCCCTTTTCTTCCCGTTATTATTCACATCAGCTTACCCTCACTAATTATTCATATGTCATGTAATATATGAATGCTAGATATACATACAATCTCACCTATATATGACCTTAAGAAAATACATGATTGCTTCACGTAATATTTAGAAATGGCTTCCTCCCTCTCTCCCACCCACCCTCTCTCTCTCTCTCTCATCAAATTAAAACTAAAAGTATTTTATAAATTTGCAATGTAGAATTCCAAAAATACAAACAATCTCTTCCATGCATTGTACTTATAAACTCTCACCCTTAAACAAAGGCAAGAAATTACTGGTGCGCAGATCGGATGCTGTATGCTCGCGCAGTGAATGCTGGAAGGTCCCCAAGAACAATAGAACTCTACTTTTTGCATAAATTACAAGGTAAAAAGCATGAACGACATGAACAAGAGACCGATTGGGTGCAATCTCCCCCCATGCCTTGTGTGAGCGCTCCACAAAGCATGTATTTTATGTATTATTCATCTTCAAGCTCAAATAATAGCCCAAATTACAAAATAACAAGCTTTTAGCTTTTAAGTTTGCTTTAACACAAAATAGGAATAATGCTAGTGGATGGTGCCCAAAGAGTCTGGCACGCCCAATACAATGTCCAAATAAAAATAACATAATCGTGTGCCCATGCGCATACAAAATAATAATAAATATCCGACACCTCAATAAATAGGCGTGACAAAATATAGGCGTCATGCCTAAGGTATGCGCCCATCAAAATATAATCCATAAATCGAATACTCGCTATCCTCCAATTCTTTCCTCCGCCACACCACTGCTGCTATCTCTACACATCAACTGAAGCATTCACAATCGTTAGTAAAATAATACAATTAAACCGACAAAAGTGAATACCTAGCAGTCTTTAGCTACATAAATAAATCAACTAGTTAGAAATAAATCCTAACCTTAATTTATTACGTGTGCGCACTTTAAACTCATAAACGTTTATTAATTTAATATGCATTTTGTGGAATCACCCGCTATGGAATCACCCATGTACACACTAAATTAATGAAACACCCGAAAAGAACATGCGTCCCTATCAACTTCTCGCACAAAGAATCCACTTTGTGTATGAGCCCCGGTCATCAAAGTTTACGGAATCCACCGTAAAACCTCACGGAATCCACCGTGAAATATGCCTCCTGGCATTGTACCCCCGGGGTGGGATAGCAATTGACCTCAATTGCTATTAGCTCAATGTGGAGCTAACAGAGTGGGAAAAGCATTTAAGTCTCTAGCGTGCATCCATTGTGCTTCCTCTACAGGATGGTTCTTAAATTTGACTAGATATCTAGAATATCTTCGGCCAGTTCTAGTGGTCATAAAGTCAGTATCTATGATAGCTTCTGGTTCAAGTATTTCAGTTTCTTCCTCTAACAAAGGTGGGTTTTCATAAATAGGGTGTACAAGTAATTGGCCTCTAAATGGCCTTAATAAACTAATGTGAAATGTGTTGTGAATTTTCCACTGAGGTGGTAATTCTAACTTGAATGCATTGTCATTTATTTTATGAATGATCCTAAATGGTCCATAGAATCTAGGGGCTAATTTGACAACTGGGTGTCTATCTAGACTTTGTAGTCTATGTTTTTCTATTCTCAACCAAACATAGTCATCAACTTTGAAATTCATTGCTTGTCTTTTCTTATTGGCTTGTTTGGTATATGATTGCTGGGCTTTGGCAATCATGTCTTTAACCTCATCAAAAATAGTATTATGCATACTAGCAATATCATCAGCACTCTGAATTCTATTTGACAAAGATGCAACAGGTGTAGATAATCTATAATCATAAATCACTTCAAACGGTGCTTTCTTTGTAGATGTGTGTGGTGTATTGTTATATGCAAACTGTAATAAATGCAAATGTGTATCCCATGTCTGAGGTTTAGAAATAGTATAAGCACGTAAAAGATCTAGAATAGTGCTATTAGTGGCTTCTGTTTGTCCATTAGTTTCAGGATGAAATGCAGATGAGAAATCAATCTTTGTGCCTAGGTTAGCAAACAGAGTAATCCAAAAGTTGTTACAAAATCTAGAATCACGATCTGAAATAATAACTTTTGGCAATCCATGGTTAGTGAAAACAATTGTGCTGCCTGTGATGCTGTTAAAGTTTTCTTACATGGAATGAAATATGCTTGTTTACTAAATCTATCTACTACTGTCCAAATCATATCATGGTTAGATTTAGTATTAGGTAAACCAGTAATAAAATCCATAGAAATTTATTCCCATGGTCTCGATGGAATAGATAAAGGCATAAGTAATCCATACTGTTTACCATGATGTCTCTTAACTCTTTGACAAATCAAACATTCAGAAAAAAAGTTAGATACATCAATGTCCATATGCGGCCAATAAAAATCTTCAGTCAATGTACGTAAAGTAGATATGATACCTCTATGACCTTGATATGGAGGACAATGAATATCATTCAAAACAAAAGATTGGAATGGAACTGTAACATACAATCTCTTTTCATAAAACATAAATCCATCATTATATGATAGTGAATCAATAGGAATCAAGTTATTTTGAACTAATTTATTCCAATCAGCATGAAAAGTAATATTCTGATGATAAGTATCTTTCATAGCAATCAAATAATCAAAAGATATAACAGAAATATTATGAATGGCAGGTCTTCTACTTAATGCATCAGCCACTACATTTTCTTTACCGGGTTGATATTGAATGATAGGATGAAAACTCTGGATACAGGATGCCCATTTGATATGTCGGTCAGAGATTTGGGGTTGGCTAAGTAAATGTCTAATACTTTGCTTATCAATCTTTATCATAAATTCTGAACCCATTAAGTAGTGTTTCCAATGTCTTAATGCTTGTACAACAGCTAATAGTTCTTTGTCATATGTGGAATATTTCAGTTCAGAGGGTTTCAGCTTACAACTAGAATAGGCTATAGGATGATTGTCTTGCATAAGTACAGCTCCTATTCCTGATCCACTAGCATCGGTCACTACTAGAAAGAATGGTCTATTAAAATCAGGCAACTGTAGGACAGGGGCATGGGTTAATGCATGTTTCAATAAGTCAAAGGATTTCTGTTGATTTTCGGACCAATGATAGACAATACCTTTCTTCAGAAGTTTGGTTAATGGTAAAGCAAGTAATGAAAAATTACGTATAAACTTCCTATAAAAACTAGCAAGACCAAGGAATGAGCATAACTCATGCACATTTTTAGGTACATGCCAATTCAATATTGTATCTATTTTCTTAGGATCAACTTTAATTCCATCAGATGATACAATATGACCTAAATACTCAATTTCTGTTTTAAAGAATTCACTCTTTTCAGGATTTGCATACAGTTGATTATCTTTTAATAACTGGAAAATCAATGACAAATGCTCATAATGTTCTTTCTCATTTTGACTAAACACCAAAATATCATCAAAGAAGACAATTACACAATACTGATATTTCAAAAATATACGATTCATCATTCTACTAAATGTAGCAGGTGCATTAGTTAATCCAAATGGCATCACTAAAAATTCATAATGACCAAACTGTGTTCTAAATGCAGTTTTGAATATGTTTGACTTATCTAGTCTCACTTGATGATAACCAGACTTAAGGTCTATTTTACTAAATATAGCAGATCCTTGCAGTTTGTCCATAAGGTCATCAACTCTAGGAATGGGATACCTATTCTTTACAGTGATCTTATTTAAAGCTCGATAGTCAATGCACATACGATAGGTATTATTCTTTTTCTTGACTAACAGAACATGTGCACCAAATGGAGAACTACTAGGTCTAATCAATCCTCTATTTAGTAATTTCTCAACTTGACTCTGAATTTCTTTTTGCTCTATCTGGTTATGCCTATATGGTGCTTTGCAAGGTGGTTGTGTGCCAGGAATCAAATCTATTTTATGGTCTTCTGGACGTGAAGGAGGTAAACCAGGTGGTAGATCTTCGGCAAAACAGTCTTTAAAATGTGCAAGAAATTCTTTATGCCTAGGGTGCATATGATTTTCTTTTACTTGCAGTTCATTCACCCAAATGAGATAAGATTTACTACTCTTGCGTAATGCACAGTATGCGAAAGCAGTGGAAAAGCATTAGATGCATGCATACCATATAATGTAATAGGTTTTCCTTGAAAATTAATATTCATTGAATGTGTGGAATAGTCTATATCTGGGTTATGCTGATGACGCCAAGGCATACCTAAAATAATGTCACTCGACTGTAATGGAATAACTAGAAAATTTCTTCTTTCAGTGTACTGACCTATTTGAATCTCTAAGTCATGCACTTCTTGTGTACTATTATACCTAGTGTCTAAGAATGCTGCTTTGATGCGATAATGCGTAGGTACAGTCTGTAACTTCAGTTCTTTTACTAGCTTTGCTGAAATAAATTCATGAGTACTACCGTCATCATGCAAAATAATCTTTTCCTTTCCATGCACCAAACATTTCATAGTCAATAAAGAATGTGGAGTTGGCATACCTGGTAAAGTATCCAAAGGAGTAGTAATGTCGTCCGCATCTTCTGTGAAATCAGGCATATCTTCATGTTCTTCATCGTCCATTGCTCCAAGGTAGTTGATATGGACAGGTGGCTTCTTTGAATGGCAATTTGCTGCTAGATGTCCAAGCTGGTGGCATTTATAGCATACTATAGGTTTGGTTTTGATTACATTGTTTGCAATGGCAGGAAGTCTAGGGGCATTAGGATTTGGCTGTGGAATAGGCTTGGAATTTTGATTGACATTGGATGGTAAAGCAGGTGGTTTTGTCCAATTTTTACGGAAAGATGATGAAGTGAAACGACCTTGATTAAATCTTCTAAAGTTTGAGTTTAATTGTTTAGATCCATAGTTACCATTGGCTTGGAATTTCTATGGATGTCTGTCTCTACCTCGCAGCTTGTCTTCAGTGTCGTGAGCTAGTGAAATGGCGTCTTCAAGAGTAGCAGGCTTGAACATGTTAACTTTAGCGTAGTAATGCCCAAGGAGTCGAGACATATACTTGCGCTTGTGTGTCGCTTCAGGTACATCTTCAAGCATGTGTAACTGGAGTAGTGCATTCCAAAAATGCTCTGTGTACTGAGGAATAGGCTCACGATCCCGTTGCTGAAGAAGATCCCATTGCTTTATAGCTTTCTCATGAAATTGTGGAGGAAGGAAATTCTGCATAAAATTCTTCTTGAAATTCTCCCAGGTAGTGGGATAATCTATACTCTTGCGTACTACAGTCCACCAAAGAGATGCTCTGTCCACTAAATGATTAGTGACACACTTGATTTTATCTTTTTCTGCATAGGTTTCCTCATGAAAATAGTCGTCAAACTGACTAATGAATGCAAGAACAATTTTTCCCTCTCGAGTACCATTGAAAGTATGGAATTTGAAATTTCTTTTACTTATCTTTGATTCCTTGCGGATGGTTTGAGCTTCGAGAGTCGCGTCGATGGTACGTCGGATAAGATCTTTAGATTGAGGTTCCTCTTTGTCAGTAGACGACCTTTGTAAATTTGCCAATTGAACTTGCAATGCTTGCCTAGCCCTTCATTCTTCATCCAATTGCATCATAATTAAATCCAGCTTTTGCTCCATCGTAGGTTAAGGTAGGTCGCCTTCAGCCATTAAATCATCCATATGTGGTTCCGTCATCCTGCAAAACTAAAAAGACCTTTCTCACTCAAAATCAAGTTAGCGGGATGAGCATAGCTCAAGTTCGGGAATACAAGGCTTATATGTTTTTGGGTGTGGCTTTCACAATCTTTGAAAAATCTATGTTTTATCCTTCTTCGTATGCTGAAAATGCTTCAGCAAACCTGCGTATGGATAGAGTACCTTCCAATGAACAACTTTGCAGTTCGGAGTTTCTGCGCAGGAACAACCCTTCTATGAGTTTTGAACAGAAGTTAGTTTTGACTCCAGTTGACTTGTCTGACTTGCAGAGTACCAGACTAATGTGACTTGCAGAGTTTGTTGACTTGCAAAACTTAGTTGCTTTATAGAACTTGCAGAACTTCAACTTGATAGACTTGTTGAATCTGATTGTGTGACCTGACTGATTGAATCTTAAGTAACTTGTTGTTTTGGTAAGTAAGCTTTAGCTTACTGACCAAAACGTAAAATCGTGGGGGGGGGAAGGGGGCGTTTTTCAGCCAGCGGTGGATTTTTCGCGACGTCTTCTGAGACCACAAAAATTTTGAGAAAGCTTTAAGCTTCTTAAAGCTTAAGCTAAGATTCTTAAAGCTTAAGCTAAGCTTCTTAAGCTTTAGTTTTTAAAGCTTGAAGATATGGAGGTTTTTGACTTATCTCTGTGTATGAAGACGACTTGATGTATGAAAGATGGAAGTGGTCCTCCGCCTCTGCAAACCGGTCCCTCGCAGTTTGATGATGGAAACACGGGTTCTTGATCGCCAGGAATCTGCCTGTATCAACTGTTCACGACGAGATTGACCATAGAGCCCGATCCTTCTAGGAGCTCCGCCTTCGCATGAGATGGGTAGCGATTGGAAGCTCTTGATCTCAGCTTTGCTCTGATACCACTGGTGCGCAGATCGGATGCTGTACGCTCACGTAGTGAATGCCGGAAGGTCCCCAAGAACAATAGAACTCTACTTTTTGCACAAATTACAAGGTAAAAAGCATGAATGACATGAACAAGAGACCAATTGGGTGCAATCTCCCCCCATGCCTTGTGTGAGCACTCCACAAAGCATGCATTTTATGTATTATTCATCTTCAAGCTCAAATAATATAGCCCAAATTACAAAATAGCAAGCTTTTAGCTTTTGAGTTTGCTTTAACACAAAATAGGAATAAAGCTAGTGGACGGTGCCCAAAGAGTCTGGCATGCCCAATACAATGTCTAAATAAAAATACCATAATCGTGCGCCCATGCGCATACAAAATAATAATAAATATCCGATGCCTCAATAAATAGGCGTGACAAAATATAGGCGTCATGCCTAAGGTATGCGCCCATCAAAATATAATCCATAAATCGAATACTCGCTATCCTCCAATGCTTTCCTCCGCCACTGCTGCTATCTCTACACATCAACTGAAGCATTCACAATCGTTAGTAAAATAATACAATTAAATTGACAAAAGTGAATACCTAGCAGTCTTCAGCTACATAAATAAATCAACTCGTTAGAAATAAATCCTAACCTTAATTTATTACGAGTGCGCACTCTAAACTCATAAACGTTTATTAATTTAATATGCATTTTGCGGAATCACCCGCTATGGAATCACCCATGTACACACTAAATTAATGAAACACCCGAAAAGGACAGGCGTCCCCATCAACTTCTCGCACAAAGAATCCACTTTGTGTATGAGCCCCGGTCATCAAAGTTTACGGAATCCACCGTAAAACCTCACGGAATCCACCGTGAAATATGCCTCCTGGCATCAATCACCTGCTTGCTTTGCATGATACTTAGAAATAGCAATGCTATACTAAAAAATGGACCACAATTGAAACAAAGACCAAGCATTGCAAAAGGACTTTCTCTAAGCACGGATTGTTTTTATCTCCAAGCAGAGAATTCACAAGTGAAGCAGAGCCCGATGCCATTATCATTGGCCTCTTTCTATTGATCATGCCACAAAGGGAAGGTATAAGACATCCTATTGTGCATTAGCAAACCATGAATGCCAAGTTTAAGACATCCTTTCTTCTGCCTACACACACTTGACAGTTTCTTCCAAGTACCACATGCAAATGACTAATGCCAACAAAAAAAGGTACCACTTTTTAGAGGTTCCCAATAGAAACAAAGCTTCCTCTTCTTTGAGGAATCATTGGCAAAATTTCCATCCTCAATCAAAACATGCAAACGTGAAGCAAGGGTTGATTCCACAGTTTCTACTGGTAATCGCATGGGGGATGTGATAGTCCTATCTCTCTTTGTAGCACCTGCATCTAAACAAAATCTTGATAGCAATATATAGAACAATTAACAAAGACCATATCATTCTCAAAATAATAATGCCTAGTCAAACACTTGTGAACCATTCAATAGGTATATCGACAGGCATTGATGCAATGTAACAAAACAATCCAGATCCTTGAACCCATACTTAAACCAATGCCTCGGTATCTTATTAGTGTGAGAGTGTCAAAACCTATTCCTATGGTCAACCTCATACATATTCACTTGAAAACATTGCGTGTATCCACAATGTACAACGTCTTCAATAAAAATGGGGAGCTTAATGTCCATGTTGACATCATCATCTAAATGTAAAACAACTCTTGCAAGTGTCCTTCTTATGATATCATTGCTTGTTATGACATGCAACATGCACTATAGCTCCTTTTGATATTCAAAACTTGGGTAATAGCCCCATTCTAGGATAGGCATTTGCAAAAGTCAAATAACTACTAAAACATGAAAAATAATTCACTTCCAAAAGAGTACATGCTATAACCGAACATTGCATGAATAAAAATTCACACATATACTAGACTAGTGAACCTAGATAGTTGACAATAGTAATGCACATCATTGTACCTTTCAAAGTACTTCCATGTACAGAATGTTTGTGGTCATGTCCTCATCCTTGTCACCTAATAAGACTTTCACACCATGCAAAGATCTCACCCTTGAAAATGCAACATACAATTGACCATGTGTAAATACTTAGGCTTTTAGGCCTAGCAGGATGCCATAGTCCACTCCCTTCATGACTATAAAGTCAACGGAGAATTGGATTCCTGCGATCTTCAAGGGCTCATTCTTCAGCACTCCAAATGGCCTTACCTTCATTCTGTTAGCTAGCGTGATATTAAACCTATCATTCTCAACAGGCGGGTTACCCCAAGCCTAGAGTACTACGTGGCTAAGGACACTAACTCCTACCCCCGTGTCTACAATTCCCTTTCTTATGGTATCTCTGAGAGCTAAGATCGGCAAGACAGGATGCGTTTCCATGCCTTCCCAGAAAGCATTGATGTGTAAGGATTTAGACATTGAGTGTAGCATCATACTCGATATTTGCGTCTTTGCATCATGTTCATGTAAGGCAATGGCAACTTGCTCCATTGAACCTTCAATCCACTATTTCAGCTCTTGCCACAGTGTCAGGTGTTACCTGAGCAGGTCTCCTAGGCTTAGTGTTATAGAAGTGGTCACCAATGTGGTGAAGAGGTTGTTGGCTGCTTGCTTTTCTCCAAATCCTACATTTCTAGGCCAATGGCCTTCATTCACTAGCCTGTAACATTCGAGCTCTGTCTAAGCAGCACTACTTGTGGTGTAGTCGCACCTCTCGATTTTGGTCGTGGTGGTGAGATTGGTATGCTTATGCTTGAGAGATCATCGGTCTCCTCTTCTAATATGGGCTCAACGTCTTTTAGGTGTTCTTGGGCCTCTTTTCACCCACTCCTTCATTTTCTCGATGGGTTTGAGTTGGCGCTTTTGGTTGGGGTATTCCCCTACCTTTGCACTTCCCTTCTCAACTGTTTTAGGAGCTGACGTTTCTGCCTCTACATTTGACACATTTTTTCCAGCACCAGTAGGCAGCATTGTGGCACTCTCCATTTTTAGCGTGACCTTTGCATCGGGTTTCCTTTTCCTTTGCCTATGACTCTTTTTTCCAATTGAGGTTGCATCTAAGTTGCTAGGCCCTGCAATGATATGTCGGCCTGCTTTGTTTGTGCGCGGGTCATGACATGTAACGGGATAGGTGGGGCCTCTTGATCGAGTGTCTTGATACCAAACAATCCTAATGGGACTGATGGCACGATTTTTGAACTAGAGAATGGTTTTCATCTAGGAAAATTGACAAAGAGATGAGTAATTTCACATTTCGCACACCTAAGATATGGCTTGTTGTGGTTGGATTGCTCCCCAATGCAAGGAGATATGTCCTAGGTGATCACAAGTCCAGCATGAGATCGAGCCTTGGGGCTACCCTCCTACACCTCTACCTCTACCTTTACCTAATTCCATCACCGGTATTGGTTTGTAATCCATAAGGATCAGATTATCCTCTTCGTCATATGAGACGTAAGGGTTTACGTAAGGTTCCTCATTGTTGGGATCCTCCACATAGTGGACTCGAGCATCGCTTGGTGGATGGGTTATGTAGGGTTGAGGTGGTTTGGGTATTCCACTGGGGTTTATCTCCATCCTAGTAATGGCTAGTTTAGTGTTGTTGGGTGCTAGGAGAGCCGATGGGGCTCCCCTTTCGAAGAAGGTTGGTGGCCTATTTGCTAGGTAGGGCTCATTGTAAGGTTGTGAGTACAGAAGTCTCCTTGGCAGTCTCCAATTTGTGCAAGGTCAGGACCTAGGGTCTTGACACTCAGCTACCAAGTGGTTCTCCTCAAAATACACACATTGGACATATGGGTGTGTTAGTCTTCTCATCATCTCTTATAGTTTGGCTAGCTCAATCTTCATCTCTGCTAACTCTTGACTTGGGTTAGTGCCCTTTCCCTTATCCAGAGTACTTGGGCCTGATTATTTGCTTGACACTGAAGTTCTCTTGAAGTTCCAAGGGTTAGTCTTTTCTCCACTTGAGCTCTTGGAGCTTCTCTCCTCGAGTCGGTCATCCACTCTGATGGCCTCTTCAAAGACCCTAGCTAGCGCGTCTCTCTTGCTGTAAGCTTGATAGCTCTTCACTCTATATCCCATTGATGAAGATTCTGGACACTGCTCTCTCCATGGGTCATTTGCTCATAGGGATTCTCTTAAAGAGACTCCCCACATGGGTCACATAATCCTTGATGTCTTCCTTAAAGAGATTCTTGAGGTTATTGAAGTCACTGTGCTCTCTATAGCATCTAGCTTGGTGTACCAAGTCCTTCCTTTATCACCTAAGCATAGGTTGAAAACTTGTGATCTGCTGAGAGAGATCGGTGAGGCCATTGGCTTCACAGACCTACTCAAATTGATCTACGAAGTTGTAGGGATTGTTGTCCAATTGGTATTTTTGTAGCTACTTCGCATCTACACAGATTTTGGATTGGCTCTTGGAGCCCTGGGTAACTCCTAATCCTGCAAGCAACGAGGGGGCCATTGCAACAGCACTTCACTAGGGGAAAGCATTGTCTAGCAATTGCTTAATGAGAACCTCACTTAGCATAAGATCTCCTTCCAATGCCCTTTACCTCTCGGCATTAGGGCATGCCCTATTCCTTTTTGCTAGCATTAGCACTCGCTGAATCTCGTGCACTTCTATCCTCTGGCGCAAGCTTCTGGCTTGCTATTCTTGATTGTAGGTCACTAGGCCCCGCAAAGCTTACTGCGCTAGTCTTCTGTCCTCTTCTAGGTCTGCTATGACATCCTCACACATCCTACCATGGTGGTCTGTCTAGGCCTATAGATCATAATCAACAACTAACCAATGGATCTCTATCTTGGGAGACCGTTGCTGCTTAGGTCAAGCTCTTCTTCCTATCTGTGGTTAGTTCTTATCTCTACCATGTCAGGGTCTCTCTCTCCATCAAGTTATCGATGAGATCAATGAGATTGATTAACTCAGGTAGATCCACTCCTTCAATGGTGTTTGTCCTTTCTAGCTTCTTTGTTGCATCTTCCGCTTGGTCCTATGCTTGGGGTTTCGATCTCCCAACTATGTCTCAAGGTCTTCTCCTACTAGTGGGTTCATTTCATAGTTGTCTTAGTGCATTCCTTGTTAATTTATGAACAATCCTCAATCTACAGTCACTCAATGTATGTATGTGTACTCTCTTTCATGCAGTGTACTCAATCAGGCTTTCAAATTTTATCAGGTGTACTTCAAGTGCTAGAAAATAGTACGGGTGCGAAGGTATAGTGATTACATGGCTCTTGCACTCTCATTTATGGATTTGGCCTGATAGGCCGTAAGTTTAGTCTCTGGTCGTTCTCACTGGTCCTAGGGTCTATGTTACATTGTTCAGCTTGATTGAGATCCATTGGGTGTCTATGACTTAGTCTGGTGTTGCTTAGCGGCTTGAACCTGGTTAGCTAGAGTCGCTTCTAAGTCTACATTTTGTTAATTTCTCAATTTCTTGCGCCAAAAAGGTGCTTTAAGCATCTTTATGGCCTTGGAGGGTTTGCACAAGGCAATGGTCTGGGTCAATCAGGGTCTTTAGGTCAAAAATTTAAAAAAAATCCAAATTCAGCTCTGCAAGTTTGAATTCTAGGGGCCGAATGTGTGATTCGATTAATTCGAATGGATGAGGGCTAAGTACAACTAGTTCGAATGTCTGATTCAGACTGTCTGAGTGTGGTTGTCCGAGGGCTGAGTTAGATGGGCCGAGTACTGAGTACGTCCAAATGGTTGGTTCGGACGGCAAGCTGAATGTCAACTTGTCTGAGTCGGGCTAGGCCAAGTGGTGGTTGTTCAAATGATAGAGAGCTGAATGGCTGAATGCACGAGGGCCAAGGATTGATTTTGGGGTTTGACCTAGAATTGTTGTCACTCGGATGGACCAAATGGGGCGCAATTTTGACCAATGCAACAACAAATCGATCGAATCACTAGATTTATGACATGCCCTATAGCAAGCACCTCTTCAAGATCAAAGATACAAACAGAGAACAAGAGTTATGTGTATTTGCAATGCACTAAAAACACCTGAGTGAAGCAATCAATCCAATGCATGCAATATATATATCTCTCTCTCTCTCTCTCTCTCTCTCTTTGTCTCACTCTCACATTGAAACTATTGCAAATGGGCTCTTCCTTGGCCTCTTGGGTTACAAACCCTTCCTTAGCTACCTCTCCAATCACTATCGTAGTAATGTAAATCCTTCAAGCACTCCTTTTCCCTAATGTATTCCTTGTTTGGGCTTGTTTTTTTTATAGCAACAACCCTAAAGCTTTTCCGCTTTGATTTCTTGATCCTACCTACTCTAAATGCAATAGAAATCACAAGTACTGAAATGATTTCTCCTACTTGCTTAATCATAAAAAACACAAAATACTTACTTGTTTCAAAGATTAAACTCCCAAATCTCCTACCTATGACACTCAATTTGAAGTGCATAAGTGCTCAAGCTTGAATCTGTTTTCCTCGACAATGGAGCCAAAATGTAGAGGGAGCTCACGCTCAATTGCCAAGACCCACGGACCCTTTATTGTTCAAGTGTTTCAAGTGAGCACCTACTATGGCTATATGTCACCTAGCCGATGCACCTTCAATCCTAATAGGATGTAATGATCTTACCTCGATGCCCAAATGAGTTTCCTCCTCCCTCAAGGACATAGGTAGCTCCATGATTCATGATGCAAGCTCAAGCATTCTCGAGCCTCCACTTACAAGCTCCATCCTTCATAGCCGCATGCGAGATGAGACAAGAGAAGAGAAGAGAAGAGAAGAAGAAGAGAGGAGATGATGGAGAGCTTCACCTCCAAGATCCCTCACCCTAACACACTCACTCCCTCACATTTCCTCTCTCAAGTGCTCATCACAAGCAAGTAAAGAGAAGAGAAGAAGAGGAGAAGATGATTCCACTTTTGCCACACAAAAAAGAATGATCTCTTCATTCACTTTTCAACTTTATATACAAAACCCTAAATTCCTTTTGGGTGGTCATTCCCTTGTTTACATAGCCGGCCATGGCCTAGGTCCTTTTTCCCATTGTCCTCCTATCTTCCTAACTTCCTTCCTATTGCCCATCTACTTTTACAATTTGCATAGGAGGGAGCTTGGCACTCTTTTACAAGAAGATTTGGGGGTGTCTTGCATTTAAAGGTGCGCTTTTGCCTTTGCCTTAGCTTTTGAGACTACCCCTGTGCTTTTGGCAATTTCCCTTCCTACTTATTTCATTGTGTCCGATTTTCTTCTGGGCCGCCTCTTTTCGGTCTCGACTTGCACTTTTTTTTCACTTTGTTCAACTTTTTCTTATTCTGCAATTTACAAGAACACACATGCACCCAAGAATCTATGCACCTTAGATACACTTGTGCATACATCTTACATTCTATCAATCCCATCTATTTTTGCTGGTGATGGTCTCTACCCATAGGGCCCACACATATGCCCAACAATCAAAGCATCTTTAACTCCAAAGATAGAATTTTGTCTAGAAAGAGTTAAATTTACCTCTTCTAGATGCATCAAAATCATTTACAAATCAACAATATGGTCTACAACAAACTATCTGCACCCATAAGCATCCATCTCTTCATTCTTTTCATCCACCACTGCACACCCTTTGATTGGAACATCATCCAAGAAGGGAATTGCTCATTGTGGTATAAAATCCATGAGTATCTTATTCATAGCATTTGTCATGTGCGCCACTCAGTTTGTTGCACCCTATAAGAAAGTACATATCCACACTGACCCCAAGGGAGTCTTCATGGTTGTGATATCCCTTCTCTCAACTACAAGTTGAAACTGATCATACCCTGAGTAAAGATCACCCAAATGATAGATTGCTCTGCCTACAAAAGCCTCTGCAAATTCATCAACCACAGGACATGCACCCACACTTCTTATGGTCACTTTATTGGCTGATTGTATGTCTTGAGTAAATCTCAAAGCCCTATTCTTTTTGGGCATAGTAAACCAACGATTTGAGTACGAGGCTAAAGAGGGCTCCAAGATCTTCATGCGAATCTTTTGATTTAGCAAATCCATTAGCTTTAGCAAGTAAGATTTAGGCACTAGAATAGGCTTCAAGTTCCATAGTATGTATGTGGCACAATAAATATTACCATAGGAGAGACAACATTCATATCTCTTACATTAGAGGGATTGCACACCTTAGCACATTCCACGTAGCCTTGCAAAAAATAAGCACATATTATCATAAACAAATGCTCACCTAAGAACTTTGAAACATACAAGACAGTATGAGCTTATACGTTTTCCCCCTAAGCAGGTTTCCCTCCTTATTTGCGACCACTTGATAACTCAATTGTTGCAGTAAGGCATTAAACCTACTAACGTTCATTTGAAACTACAAGAATGGCATTTGAAAACCCCTCTAGAAAATCATAGGCTCATGGTCATCGTCAGGCACCGGGAATGATGCCCACATATCACTCACATGATTTTCTCAGAAATAAGTGTCGAGTGTCCTTACTTCAGCACCCAGATTAGTCGTTGACACCTGGTGAAGAACACTCTAGGTATAGTTTGTCTCACACACAACACCATGCAAATCTTTAGTCTATTCATGCAACTCTGTCCAGTACTACATGGCAAAGTGTATGATCCACACACACACATATACCCATTTGCATTTCCATCAAGTCATTCATCTTTGTCTCAAGGTTTCTAAAGTTCGAAGAACTTTGAGTACTCCTCATGTTTTTTCGAATCCTTGTAGCTCTTGCACACTTTTACCAACATGTGTTTCTTGTCTCCTTGTCACCTCTTTAATCTTTCACACATTTACTCTATTAGAGTCCATGTTTTGACTGCAACAAAATATAAAAATGGTTATCTTCGAAAATATACATGGTATCTTTATGCAAGCACAACCAAAACAACTATCTTCCATACCTATATGAAGGGCTCTAAGCTAGTAAGCGTTGAAGAGATGATATTGTAGTCATTTTGTTTAACTCTATTGAATCCATTATATTCAATGGAGTTGAAAGCACTACATCTAGAACATCTCCCATGGCTCCACTGATTTGTTCCATGACCACGCAAAACCTTCAAGAAAACATAAGAATCACACAACAAACAAATCTCAGAGCTATTCAAGACATGAACGACATGCGCACTCACAACTGCAAACCTTAAATGCATAAATAGATGTATACATGGCCATGGAAGAGTGCCATACATGCATGGCACTCACTAACAACTAGCAAAGCATCGTGTAAAGACCTTGCTAATGGATGTCCATTCACTACACCTGTACAAATAAATATTATTGAGAGAAAAGAATGTGCCCTAGATGGAAAGGTGTCGAAGTTTTGGAATTGTAAGAAGGTTATTTAGAACTTGATAAAAAATCCAAGGAGTCATGTGAACCATGGTTGATGAGTACATCCATAATAAGAACACCCCACAACACTACATTTTGAGTAGCAAGCACCATTACCAAAAAAGCCCTAGCTAATTAACAAAACAAAACAAATAGGAGACACAATATCCAATAAAGGCACGTGCTCATGACTTTAAAGCCAAAGTGTCACAAACCCATGGTTGTATCATTACCTAACTCCAAAACGCCTAAAGACTCACTTTCATAAGAACTGAGCATGAGTGACATAGTAATACATTATTATTAAAGAATGCTGTGGTAGAGCCTAAGCACACAACTTCTCAACAACAAATTTTAATCTCACTTTTCAAGGGCGACCACTTTTCCAAAAAAAAACATGCTATGAAGTCATTTTTGTATCCTAACACCTTTAAGCTTCAACTATTTATGTATCCAAACTAAGAAATGGGAGCACTTTAGTCAAATTGCATCTGGTACGAAGCGGAACACGTGGCAAATCTAGAAAATCAAATCTCAATCATAAACAACTTTATGGCACACATAATAGAACTTAGTGGAAAAATCTAACAAATCAATCATCTCAACTATTAAATATAAACAACATTATAATACATAAGAGGATTTGAATAACTCAATAGATTGAGAAAGACAAGAGAAAAATGCATGATTGGACCCAACCTCCCCCATGGAAAAAGCCATGGTTTGCCATCCTTAATTATATATTATAGTTTTACATGGATATTTGCATTCATATCTTACATATAATTACAAAGAAAGTACAAATATCAATTGAAATATAGAGTCTTAAGAGTCAAGAGGTATCATGTAACATGCTACAGTTGTTGCAGAAAATTATGTGCTTTGAATCTTAGCGTTTTGACATCACCATCGTGTTTAGAGCATGCCAAAATCCCCAAAACGACTCTTGAAGGTCTAAATTCCGATTCCGGATAAGGGACAAACAAAAAAACCTCAGTTTCCACCTTGTTCTCTTGTTTTGCGTGCAATCCTGTTGCTTTTATAAAGAAACCTAGAAATGTCTTCTAAAACTTAACCACATTAAGAAAATAGGAAGGTATTCCATAAAAAGAGCTTATTTCAATAAAAGTATATCTTAAATACCATATTCCAAAATAATCTATATTAAAAAATAAAAAAATCAATAGTACTAAGAACAATGATCTAAATATTACTAAAGAAGTTTAAACTTATAACTTACAAATAGAGTAATAATTTTAATAATAAAATATCATATAATAAATACATAATATTATACATTATAATTAAGATAACTAATCATAATTACGAAATTTATACTTAGACTTACGCTAACACGTAGTGCTACCCAAAGCCACCGCTACCTACTCTACACATCAACTAAAGCATTCACAATTGTTTATAAATAAAATAAACAAACAATAGTAAATATTTAGTAGTCTTCGGCTACAAATAATTAAAATAGGTTGAAACATTGTTGTAACCTTAATTTAATTCGAGTGTGTACTCTAAATTTATAAAAGCTTAATTAATTAATATGAATTTTGTAGAATCACGTGCTATGGAATCACCCACATGCACATTAATTAATAAAACACTCGAGAAGGACATGCGTCCTTGTCAACTTCTCGCACAAGGAATCCACCTTATGTAGAGTCCTTTTCAACAAATAAATTTTTACAGAATCCACGGTAAAATCTCACAGAATCCACCATGACTATATCTCCTAGCATGAGTATCCACCATGTTTGACTTAAGAAAACTATTTATTCCCACATAAGCCTCAAGGTACATTGGTTAAAATGAATAATGGAGCATCAGTACATGAAAGCAATTGGAGACCATGTCACAACATAAAAAATCAAGAGTAAGAGATAGAGGGAAAAATACACTATCAACATGACTTAAAAATAATATTATAATCTACAAGAGTTAGACAACGAGCTTCAAAATGGATATTTTAATCAAAAACTCATTTCAGATGTCACGCAAAGACTACATATATCAAGTAAACTATGACGATGAGCCTACGCGGTGATTCATCTACGCTAATATTATCGAAAATCTACTAAGATAAACTTTTAAAGAAGCAAGCTGCACATCAAGAGCAATGTTCTCCAATGCAATCAAGCTCTCATTCTTGTGGGCAATTAACTCATACACTCCATCCTCTCAGATATCCTGCACTATTAATAATGTCTTTCAACTTCTCTTCTTGATCATTTGAAGATGCATTATGCAATCACAAATTTTTTTGGATGTGTTCATAAATGTCACCTATCTAACCCTTGATCACTTCTAACTTGCCTTGTATCGTTACTCCATCAATAAGGTTCATTTCATATTTCTCTTCCAATGTTCTCTCGATCCTCTATAGCCGCTTACCAATATTCTCACCAAGAGAAATTGAAGCTTTTTGATGCTGAGACAATGTCTTTACTTATTTTTTAATCCCATCCAAGTGACAAATGATCCTCAAGAAACCAACAGAACTATCATGCCCTCCAATATGCTTGTGTACGACAAATTGCCTTCTTTCTTGTGATTTCTTTCATTTTGCATACAACATTTTTTGCACAACATTCTTGTTTACTATAGAAGTCTCCATACCGGACAAAAAGCACATGTTAACCTTGAGAGATATATAAACCTTTCCCTCTTTCTCTCTACCTACCTAACTAACTAACTCATTAAATAAGTAATGTATGTAAAAAATTACATGGTGCAACGAACAGAATCTGAGAAAGAGATACAGATAGAGAGTACACAACAGATAAGAGGAGAATTAGAAACTTTCTTTAGCTCCAAACAGCTGATACAAAGATGGCTCTGTCCACCCGTGCGCTTCCACTGTGAAGCTTAGATGGTGATGTAGATAGAAGATAGGTGAAGAGCTTAAGGCTAGCTGGAACAACCCTGACTGGGTGAAAGATAGATGATCGATGATTGTGAAGGGGTTTAGCTTTTATAGCCCGCGAAGACGTTTAGGTTAGCATGACCAACCTACCATATGAGCCTCCACTAGTCAGCCAAGGAATATGAGCTCGCTACTACTTAGCTAACGTACCGTATGATCGACCTACCATATGAGTCCCCGGACCCCAAAATAGGGGCCCCTTTTAACTCCCTTACCCCCCCGCAACTCGATGCAATCTGCCTCAAATTGCTAGGAGCCTAACTTCTCAGTCCAACCCAAAGATTAGACCCACAATGGTCACCTTTTTGCCATCCGGTCACATAGACCTCATCTGATATACAAGTCAAGACTTAATCAATATCCGAGCTCACATTTGGCTTCTTCTCATAATGGGAGCTTTACAACTTTAAGCACCATGGATTATTGGTGGCACCTTATGAGGGTGGGGCATTGAGCATATCTAACAATGTAAACAACATAGTCAATCTAGTCTCCCTCCCTCCCTCCCTCTCTCCCCCTCTCTCTCTCTCTCCCCCTACTTAACTAACATAACAACTACTATCTGTCACCTCTCTCTCTCTCTCCCTCTCCCTCTCCCCCCTCTCTCTCTACCCAGCTAATCAACCCATAAAACTTGTAAGTCAGAGAGAGACAGAGAAGAAGAAGAAGAAGAAGGGGAGAGAGAAAAGAGAGAGAGGAAGAGAAAGAGAGACATGTAAAAGAAGAGGTGAGAGAAGAAGAAGGAGAAGAGCGAGCGAGAGAGAGAAGTGGTGAGAGAAGAAGACAAAATAAGAGAGAGAGAGAGAGGTGAGAGAAGAGGAAGAAGAAGAAGAAGAGAGACGTGAGAAGAAAGAGAGAGAATCGAGTATAGAGAGAGAGGAAGAAGAAGGAGAAGAAGAAGAGAGAGAAGAAGAACATATAGAGAGACGAAGAAGAAGAGAGAGAGAATAAGAAGAAGAAAAAGAAGAG